>NW_008360327.1:6119276-6120027 GCF_000622305.1 Nannospalax galili
TCTGCCATTATACTGAAAGTGTTGATCAGTTCTAGGAGGTTTCTGGTGGAACTTTTGGGATCTCTTAGGTATAGTATCATATCATCTGCAAAAAGTGATAGTTTGACCTCTTCTTTTCCAATTACTACTCCTTAATTTCCTTCTCCTGTCTTATTGCTCTAGCATGAGTTTCAAGCACTATGTTGAAAAAGAATGGAAATAGTGGACATTCTTCTCTGGTACCTGATTTTAATGGGAATGCTTCTAGGTTTTCTCCATTTAGAATGATATTGGCCATGAGTTTGTTGTATATAGCTTTAATTTTGTTGAGGTATGTTCCCTCCAGTCCAATTCCCTCTAGGACTTTGAACATAAACACATGCTGAATTTTGTCAAAAGCCTTTTCTGTATCTATTGAGATGACAGTATGGTTTTTGTCTTTGAGTCCATGTATATGATTAATGGCGTTTATTGACTTCTATATATTGAACCATCCTTCTATCTCTGGGATAAAGCCTACTTGATCACAGTGAATGATCTTTGTGATGTGTGTCTTTATGCAATTTGCAAGTATTTTGTTGAGAATTTTTGCATCTATGTTCATTAAGAATATGGGTCTATAGTTTTCTTTTTTGGTTGTGTCTTTACCCGCTTTGGGTATTAGAGTGATGCTAGCTAGCTTCATAGAAGGAATTTGAGAGTTCTCCCTCTGTTTCTATCATTTTGAATAATTTAAGTAGTATTGGTTGGAGGTCTTCTTTAAATGTCTGGT
>NW_008360327.1:6120400-6130538 GCF_000622305.1 Nannospalax galili
GATTATAAACTTCCCTCTTAGGACTGCTTTTAATGTGTCCCAGAGGTTGTATTTTGTTGTATTATCCTTTCTGTTGAATTCCAGGATTTCATTTATTTCTTTCTTAATTTCTTCTTTGACCCACTCATTGTTTAGGAGTGTGTTGTTCAATTGTCATGAGTTCATGTAGTGACTAGGGCTTTGTACAGTGTTGATTTTGAGCTTTATGGTGTTGTGGTCCAATAGAATTCATGGAGTTATTTCAATATTTTTGTACTTGCTGAGGTTTATTTTGTGGCCCAGTATGTGGTCAGTTTTTGAAAAAGTTCCATGAGGTGCTGAGTAGAGCATGTATTCTTTGGTGTTTGGGTCGAATAATCGAAAGATGTCTGTTAGGTCCATTTGATATATGGTATCATTTAATTCAGATGTCTGTCTGTTTGTTCTTTGTCCAGTTGTTTATCTTTGTCCTGTCTGTTTATTCTTTATCTAATGGAGACAGTGGAGTATTGGAGTCTCCTACTATTACTGAGTTGGGGTTAATCTGTGTCTTGAAGTCCTGAGTGTTGTTTTTATGAATTTAGCTGTACCAGAATTTGGTGTGTGTATGTTAAGGATTATAATATCTTCTTGGTTAACTGTTCCTTTGATCAGAATAAAGTCACTGTCCTTATCTCTTCTGATTAGTTTTACTTTGAAGTCTATTTGGTCAGATATTAGAATAGCAACCACTGCTTGTTTCTTAGTGCCATTTGCTTGGAATATTCTTTTCCATCCTTTTACCTTAAGGCAGTGCCAGTTGTTTCTTACAGACAGCAAAGAGATGAATTTTGTTTCTTAATCCATTGACTTAGCCTGTGTCTTTTGACTGGGGAGTTCAGTCCATTGATATTTAAGGTTATTATTGAAAAGTGTGTATTTGTTGCCATCATTTTTTATTGCGGTTTGTGTTGTCTGTGTAATTTTGTGTTTCCTAGATTATATCTTTGATTATTTTCTTTCATTGCCCCTAGGGTATAGTTGTTTCTCTGCTCTCTGTATTGCTTCAAGTATTCTTTGAGGGGCTGGTTTTGTGGACATGTATTCTCTTAGGTTGTTCGTGTCATGGAAGATTTTTCTTCCCCTTTCAAGTATAATAGGCATTTTTGCTGGGTATAGTATTCTGGGCTGGCATCTATTGTCATGTAGAACTGGAAATAACTTGGTGCAGTCTTCTGATTTCAATATTTTCTCTGTGTTCTGTACCTTTAGTGTTTTTACTATGATATGTCATGGGGAGTTTCTTTTCTGATCTTGTCTATTTGGTGTTCTATGTGCTTCCTGTATTTGTATGGGGATGTCTTTCCTTAATTTTGGGAAATTCTCTTCTACAATCCTGTTTAAGATCTGGTCAATACCATTAACCTGAAATTCTTCTCCTTCCTCTATTCCTGTGATCCGTAGATTTGATCTTTTCATGGTCTTCCACATCTCTTGCATATTCCATTCCTGTGTTGTTGTTTTTTAATTTTCCATAATCTTTGCTTGAGTGGTCCAATTCTTCAACTTTATCCTCCAGTGTTGACATTCTGTTTCCCATTTCATTCATTCTAGAGGTGAGGCTTTCCCCTGTTGTTTTAAATTGGCTTATTGAGTTTTGCAATTCTTCATTTCTGCCTGAGTTTTCTTCAGTGTTTCTGTCTCTTTTGAGAATTCTTTCAGAAGTTTATCCCTATCTTCTTTTAGCTCTTTGATTTGCTTGTTTGTGTGTTCTTTAAATTCATTGAATTCCTTGATCATATTTATGATTGTTCTTTTAAATTCAGTGTCCTGGGTTATCTCTAGGGGCTTCTCCTTGTAGAACTCTTCTACAGGATTGGTGGAGTTTTGTGGGGACATAGTGTTTTGGCTTTCCATTTTATTATTCTTTCGTTGTGGTTTGGCATATGAATTTCTTTTGTTGTTTATAATTCTCATATGAGAATTAAGTTGAAATATACTTCTGTTTGTATTTTCTGGGTGCCTAGATCCTCTCTTTATTGGTTATGTAAAGCTGGTTGGTACAGGCTTCAGGTTCTTTCAGGTTTATTTTGGAGGGAACTGATGGCTTCAGATCAGCTATTCAGGAGTACCCACAGAAGCCCAATTCAGGTTCCAGTCAGGTACACTCAGGCTTCCTTCACCACATGGAGGCAGGATCCAGACTCTCAGGTAGTCCCCTGTGTTGTTAACCCTATGCCAGAGGGGGGCCAGAACTCTGCACTCTCTGGTGATTTGCTGAGATCCTAGCAGCTACATGGATGGAGGTCTGACTGAACCCACCCTCTCAGGCTGTCTGCTAGGATCTGAGCCTTAGCCTACCAAAGCCAGATCTGCCCTGGAGCCTTGGGAAGGGCCTCACAAAATCCCAGGTAGGGGAATGTTATGGTGCAATTAGGGGATGCTCACCACCACGTGGAGGCAGGATCCCGGGGCTGTCAGGCAGTGCCCTGGGTTCTCAGGCCCTCTGGTAGTTGGAGGCCAGAGGGAGGCCAGAACCCGGCACTCTCTGGTGGGCTGCTGAGCTCTGAGCCGCTACCCTGATGGAGGTCCAAACCCACCCTCTCAGGCTGTCTACTAGGATGTAAGCCTTAGCCTACCAAAGCCAGATCTGCCCTGGGGTCTTGGGAGGGGCCTCACAAAATCCTAGTTAGGGGGATGGTATGGCGCAATTAGGGGAACCTCACCACCATGTGGAGACAGGATTGGGGGCTGTCAGGCAGTGCCCTGGGTTCTCAGGCCCTCTGATGGAGGCCAGAGGGAGGCCAGAACCCTGCACTCTGGTGGTCTGCTGAGCTCTGAGCCACTACCCCAATGGAGGTCCAAACCCAGCCTCTCAGGCTGTCCCTACATTTATCTCTTATATCTGCTGCAGAGTAGAGTTTGACTTACATCAGTTGTATTTGGCAAGTGTACTTTTTTTTTTTTTAAAGAGGAATGCTGTTTATAAAAACACTAAGCAAAGGTGCTATGGAGTTCCTTTATTCCTACCCTTCTGCTTTAGAATTCTCTATTATGATCTTGTTTCTACTATGACACTATGTAGGCTAGCCATCCTCCTAGAAAATGCCCTATTCATCTTTCTTCCTCACCCCTGAGCCCCTGTCACCCATCTTTTTACAAGCTCTCTATTTCTTCCCTTCTCAGAGTATCTTCTAGTTGAAATCATAGTGCTTACCTGTATAGAAAGACTGATGTTGAGATGAAGCTGTGCCCTATTGCTTCTTACTCCATCTTATACAAAACAGCTTTCAGGCTATGCCTTGCCCTGAGTCACTCCATTTTACCAAACAGCACTTTGCTCTTCAATTCTGAATGTAGATGCGGAGACAGAGTAAGTTTGCATCTTGTTTATGCAAGTAACAGCCATCTGTCTAGCACAAAGTCATGGCACAGACTGATAAATCTAGAGCAAGCAATTAAGAACACCAAGAAAGTAACCATTTTAACAATAATATATAACCAGGAAAAAAATGTGTGTGTAACACCATTTCAAGCACCAATTAGAAAAAGAAGGCTGTATTACTAGGTGTAGCTCCAGAATACCACTGAGGTGTCATTCATGAGTTCGTTAACCAGCTACCATACTATTCATGACACAGTCCAACCTTTGAACTGCTGTCAGAACTGTTTGGATCATACAGTATAACATTCATGATAATTATCTCCAAATCGAGGGCCCCCACATGCAAGTTTTTTTTTTAACCATTCCAGGAATATAACCTACAAAAGAGTGATAACTTCCAAAGAAAGAATCCCTTAACCTCCAAGAAATCAATAAAGAGACATACAAACGCAATTAGAAACAGATTCTTTTCACAAAATGGGAAGGGCTTCATATCAGAAATTCCCTTGTAGGACCTGGGGATAATAAGTCATGTATATAATTAGCAATAGAAATTCAAGGAAAAAAATAGAAATACATTTTAATGGACATAGATTCTCAGATAAATTTATTAAATAAACTAATAAAAGCAACAGCCCCACAAGGAATTGGGACAGCAACTGAAGCCAGCCTGACTAGAGCAACAATTTTATGCAATAATGACTTGATAGAAATAACCATACATTGTTGACCTGAAGTAGAAATAATTTGGGGCATAGATGTGGTATCTGTCTGAAATTGGTAACCAGTAAAACGTATTAAAACTATGAAATGTAAACTAGCAAAAGTAAAGATAACACCTATCAACCTACCTTCTCCCATACTAACAACATCTACAACACAATACCTGTTAAAGAGTGGACATGTACTGGAGAGATGGCTCATCAGTTAAGAGAACTGACTGTTCTTGCAAAAGACCTGAGTTCAAATCCCAGCCCCACAACTGTCCATAACTCCAATTCTAGGGATCCAACACCCTCTTCTGTTCTCTGCTGGCACTGCAGGACACGGGTGGGTGCACTTACATGCAGGCATGACACATAAAATAAAAATAATAAAATATTAACTGGACATAAAGAAGTTAGAGAAAATAAAATAGGGCTGAAAGAAAATAATGTAGCAGGTTTAATTGCTTCAGTAACCTTTTATGGCCTGTTTTAAATCCTAATGGTTTGTACAGATTAACCAACAGTACATTATAGAAATCTAAAACAAGTTATCTCCTAAATTCCCAGGCACATTATCAGATATAGAAGTCATTCATAAAATAATACAGTATAGTGGAAAGTATAGTATTATAACCATAGATATCTCAAATATGTTCTTTGTGATACTTGTAGATAAAGTAAAGAATATTCAACTTTAACATAGAAAGGGAAACATCAATTTGTGAGACTCCTACAGGGTCATTTAAATAGTTCAATAGGATATTTAATATTCTCCCAAATTACACAAATTATGATTTCTTAGTTAATCACATATAGATGGCATAGTAATAAGTAATAATCAGGAAAAATAGGAGCAGAAAAGAAAAGCAAATGAATAGAGGAACTTTAAAATGGGGTGGAAAATGAATGAAGAAAACTAAGACCAGGCACTTGTAAATGTTTAGGAGTTACATGGTCATCAAATGGCAGACACATACCCAAAATGATAGCAAATAAAATTACAGTAATAGGGATGCCTTCCGCTAAACAAGGAAGCACAAAGGCCTGTCAAGTACTTAGATAATCATTTGTATACCTTATAAAAATGTATTGCCCAACACCTAATGCACAGTTAGCATATAAATCATGATGACACGTGGATATTTTGAGCCAAGGAACCCATGTAACACAGATTTCCGGTAAAATTCTAGAAAACTTAAATTCTTACTTGCACCAAACAAATAAGCACTTTTTAAAAAAATATATTTGATGAACTTATGAGGCATTGAAAAATCAGACTATCTTACTGGCAAGAGACCTATTATAATCCAGTGTATGATACCTTTGCTCTGTTAGATAAAGTTGAATCCCAAAGAACTGACAGATACCCAAATTGATCAGAAACTTGTTGCCCAGAAATAGTGCATACAGAGCAAGGATGCTGCTTTCAAGGACCAACCAAGACTCCGCATAGAAGGCATACAGGACATGGAGATAGACTTGCCAGAACTTATCTCCCAACATCTAGAAATGGAGTCCTGTCTAGTCATATAATCCCCCTAACACCTGGTTTACAGATGGATCAGCCTTCATAGCACAAGGAAAAAGTTGAAGCCCTCAGACCCTGAAATATGGTCTTCAGTGAGTAAGGTACTTCTCTGCTTTACAACATGCAGAAGTATAGCAGTGGTACTTGCAGCCAGACAGTCTGTAATGAAAAAACATGCTGACACATTCACAGGCTCATGAGCAGTCACAAATTGCATAACCATACATATGGTTCCCCAAAATAAATGATTATAAAATAAATGGTAAACAGGGAGACCTTGTCTCAAAGCATGGGGTTGTGGGGGGAAGCAAAGACTTTAGGTCATGCCAGTATTGAAAATAATTACAAACCTCACACAGAAAGTTAGCCTAATGTAGCCTAATGGTCACACACATACCAGCGTATCAGAAGTATGATTTAGAAAACAACTAACGAAACAGCAGATAGTTGCACTAACAAGAATAATAGAGGTAGAGAGCAAATTGCCCAAATTGAAATTAACTAGGGCACAGATAGTAGCTACAAGCATCCATTTCCACAAAGAATAGGCACACTAGAAATTTCCAGGGTGCCAAACATTAAAACAGAAGGAGAGAAACTACCAATGGAGACCCGCATGTTAAAATTACACCACATGAGCTACCAACTAGACATGCATTTGAAGGCCATATGGGCAGCCCTGGGATACATAGATGGAAGACGGGCTGGTGAGATGGCTTAGTGATGAAGAGAGCTTCCTGCTACTCCAGAGGATCCAAGTTTAGTTCCCAGGACCCAGATTGGTTAGCTCACAACTGCCTGTAACTCCAGTGCCAGAGAATCTGATGCCCCTTTTCTGGCCTCCTTGAGTTCTCATTCTCTCCCTCTCACTCACTTTCTCTCGCAAATAAAAATAAATCTAAAACAATTAAGTGGAATGCAGGACTAGGCAGTAACAAGGCATGAGACATGAAGGGCAATACAGAGAAAAGAAGAACATAAAACTTCACTGAAAACGTTCAAATTCAGGGTATTAACAGATTCATACAAGTCAGCTTTTAACTTCATTATACAGATAGAATTTATAGGATGAGTGCAATATCAATCCTCATAACAATATACAGTGTAGATGTTAGACACCTACACAGGATTAGGTTTAGTATTAGCAGCAGCCAAAGCATCAGCAGTTTTTACAGCTAGGGCAGTAATACTATGGAGTGCAGCCTATGGATACCCTAGGATAATAGCAAGTGACCAGAACTTTTAACACACAAGCAGTAAAGGCCTACGTGAGGAATGGGGTGTAGAATGGAATTTTCACTTATTGTTTAATGCATCATGTTGTTGGACTACCTATGAGAGCCTGATAGCAGGCTGATGTTAATTATTAATTAGAGAGGATTGATCTTATAACTGGAGAATTCATTAGTAAAAGTTTTGTTTATTGAATATTTGCAAATTTCATACAATATATTTTCATCATGTATGGAATCCCTTCCATATCTGTACCTCCCCCTTACCAAATTTCTGTACACACACACACACACACACACACACACATATTCACATATACATAGACCTATAGAGTCATGTTTGTGTCCCCAAATGCCCTCATCCGCTGGAGCCTGGTCAACCACTAAGAGTCTCTCCCTTAAATGAGACTGAATCTCCCCTTCCCAGCAGCCATCAGTGCTAATAGTTCCTCAGGTACAGTCAGGATTTCTTGCATGTTTCTCCAAGTCTATGCTGGGATTTTGTCTGGCTTGAGTTTACGTGGGACTTGTACATGCTGTCACTATTGCTGTGAGTTCATATAAGTAACTTGTAGCTGTCTCGAAAATTCTGTTTCCTTGTGGTCATCCACCTCCTCTGGCTGTTACAATCTTTCCACCTCCCTTCCACAATGATCCCTGAGCCTTGGTAGGCAGAAGTTTGATATAGGTGCCCAATTGAGGGATAAGTACTCTTCAGCCTCTTATTCTCTACACGTTGGCCAGCTATGGGTCTCTGCGTTAATCACCATCTGCTACATAAGGAACCTTCTGTGGTGAGAGGTGAAAGATGCATTCATCTATGGGTATAACAATGTCATCAGGTATCAGTTTAATACTTTATTTAGCAGACTAATAGTATCACTCTCCCCTATGGCCTGTCTAGCCTCAGGTTCCTAGGCCTGATATCAGTGTCAGGTATGAGTTCGAGCTTATGAAGCAGACCTTAATCCAAGTAAAAAGTGGTTGGTTACTGCCATAATATTTGTGCCATTATTGCACTGGTGGTCCTATCTTTCCAGGCCAGTTGTTGTAGTTAGCAGGATTCACAGTTGGGTAAGGTTCATGCTAACTTTTCTCTTCAGGTGGCTTGCATAACAGCTTCCAGCACTATGAAAGTAGCCAGTAGTGATCAGGCTTTGAAGTCAGCACCAGCTTGTTGTTTGTTCTACAATTCATGTATTTAGTATCTTCAGCAATAGGGTGTTACTATGAAGTTCTGGTACATAACCAGATCAGGGGACAATGGTCAATATTGTTCGAGGGTCTATGGGATCCCTGGTCAGCAGCTTCAAAAGAGGGAGTCCATTCCTAGCATTGGGCTTTTACTTTGCTAGCCCATGATGTCTAGTAGTGTCAATGCCCCCTGTTATAAAGTAACTCCATTTTGTTTTGGGGATTTTGTTTGTGTGTTTTTCTTGTTGTTTTGAGACACGTCTCCCTTTAGCCCCAACTGGCCTAGAACTCCCTTCCCATGCTCCCTGCTCTGCCCTACCCTCTCATTCCCCTCTCCATTTATCACTGCATTCTACCTCCCTTCCCAGAAAGCCTCCCCCAACCCCATGGCTGTTTATTAGTTTCTAAATCTAGGGAAAGAGATACAAGAGGCATATAGAATACCATGTAGATGGGACCAGAAAAGAAACTCCCCATGTCATATAATAATCAAAATGCTAAATGTGCAAAGAAAAGATACTAAAAGCTGTGAGAAAGATCAAGTAAAGTCAGATAAAAGAAAAACTTTCCATGATAAAAACATATTTAAGGAATTTATGTCCATGAAATCAGCTCTACAGAGACTATTCAATGGAATACTTTGGTCTGAAGAGAAGATTAAACACTCTCAAGAGGGCACAAAGAATAAATAAATTATCCCAGGTCAACAAAAATATGTCTAAGAAAACAGCATTACACCACCAATATAACAGGAAGTACTAAACATTGATCAGTAATAACTAGCAATATTAATGGTCTCAATTCCCCCCAGTAAAAAGACACAAGACTGCTTAGGTTAAGAAAACAGGATCTGTCAATTTATTGCCTCCAAGAAACACACCTCACCAACAGTGATCAACACCACCTTAAGGTAAAAGGATGGAAAAAGATTCTAATATATGGCAAAATAGACTTCAAACTAAAACTAGTCAGAAGAGCCAGTGAAGGTCACTTTATATTCATTAAAGGAAAAATATACTAGGAAGATAATTCAATTCTAAATACATATATACACCACACACAAAGGCACCCAATTTCATAAAAGAAACATTATTAGATCTAAAATCACACATCAACTACAACACATTGACAGTGGGTGACTTCAGTATCCTACTGCTACCAGTAGACAGGTCAACTGGACAAAAACTAAATAGAGAAACCCTGGAGTTAAATGACGTCATAAATCAAATGGTAGAACATTCTACCAAACACTATTTTTATGTGATGACAGTTTTTGCTTTCTCTGTCAGCTGTCTACCCAAATCAGTGAATCTTAAGGTATCTGGATTTACTGGGTTATAATTCCTATGTGATCAACTTAATTTAGTGTGTAATTTAAAATATGAGATCATCTGTTTTCTAAATATTAGAAGTAATAAGGTAGCTGGGGTGGGATGGGATGGAGGACTGCATACTATTGGCTCCATCTACCACTGAGAAATGTGCATTTAGAGGGGCCAAGTAATTTGCTCAAAAATAATACTGTTAACTCGCTTAAGAGCTGTCTATGCCAGAATCCACATTCCTTTAAAATTATATTTTATTGCCTTTCAGGGGATAATATCTTGTCATTATTGTTTTCTATTTCTTTTGTTGTTGTTGTTTTTCTTATTGAGACAGGGTCTCCCTGTAGCCCCAGCTGACCTAGAACTCACTGTGTAGATCAGGTTGGCCTTGAACTTGCAGAGATCTGCTGACCTCTGCCTCCTGAGTGCTGGGATTAAAGGCATGCACCACCACGCCCGACTGTTTGGGTTTTTTGAAGAATTATTTTTTTTTTTTATTATTAAAGTTACAGTTTTAACATTATACAAAATATTACAGTAATTCAGATTTTTTGGCATAATGATTACAGATTTGATAAATACATTTTATATCTCGTAATAGCGATGAAGATTATACAAAAGCTATTAAAACAATTATAAGAATAAATTCAATTGTCACTTAAGTATCTAAACCTATTTTTCTTTGCGTTCTTCCAGAATGATTTGTTCTTATTCTTTACCTTAATTTGAGGGACTTCAAGAAGATACTTGTTTTTTTGTTTTTTTGTTTTTTTCATACAGAAGAATTCATTCCAAAAAATCTGAATTAC
>NW_008360327.1:6134530-6174579 GCF_000622305.1 Nannospalax galili
GAACTAGGATTATAGAACGGTGGGAGGGATGGAAGGGTGAATGTGGCTTAGGGAGTCCCGGCGCAGAGAGCTGCGCTATAGACTTACCCCAAGAGGCCTGAGGATGGTAGTGCAGGCTAGGAGAGTTAGCTGGTGGTGCAGGCCCAGGGAAGCAGAGAGGGGTGAGGGCGGGGCCGGGACCAGAAGCGGAGCTCCTGGAGCCCAAGAAAGGGACTGAGTTGGTCTGGGTGAGAAGGATCAGGAAGCAGTATTGGTTCCCCAGGTGTCTGGGGCCCCAAGACTAGGAATGGCGCAGGGCCGGAACTAGGATTATAGAACGGTGGGAGGGATGGAAGGGTGAATGTGGCTTAGGGAGTCCGGGCGCGGAGAGCTGCGCTGTAGACTTACCCCAAGAGGCCTGAGGATAGTAGTCTTGAAGAATTATTTTTATTTATGTGCATTGTATGTATGCCATCTGCGGGGGGTGCCCGTGGAGGCCTGAAGAGGGTGTTAGAGATTCCCTAGAGCTGGAGTTACAGGGGGATGCAAGCCACCTGGTTTGAGTGCTGGGAATTGAACTTGGAGCCTCTGGAAGAGCAACAAGGCTCCTAACTGCCAGGCCATCTCTCCAGCCCCTTGTGATTTTTTTTTTTTTTTTTTTTTTTTTTTTTTTGAGATAGGATCTCCCTTTGTAGCCCTGGCTGTCCTTCAGCCTGTGATCCTCCTATCTCTAAAGTATCTTGTCATTCTTAATTCAGTGCTCATGCTGAGTCACATAATGAAACATTGCTGAACTTTTTTCTCTCTCTCCTCTCTTAATATAGGTGGAGAAAGAAGACAAAATACCAAGCTGTTTCTTGTCATCACCAATAACGTATGTGATTTAAAACTATATATTAGTCTAAAGGCAATTATAGACTGGTATCAACTATTCATCAAACTTTAGCACTTTTGATAATAACTTTTTTTTTAAAGAGTTCCTTTATATCGGAAGTCTTGTGATTATGTAAGAACCCTGTAAAGTAGTCAGCGTTTTACTAAGGGACTTGGGCTTGGAGTCTGAAAGGGAAGTGCATGGAATTTTGTCCCCAAAACATCTTTACCCATCTGTGCACTATTGTTTATTTATACAACAAAAGAGTCCCTGTAAATATGCCATTTTTAGTTGTAAGAGAGCCTGCCAGTATTACCCTCCATAGTGTCTGCTAAGGAGACTGCTTATAGTTAAATAATATATTTTACAAAATTTTGAAATCACAGTGTCTTAAAACTGCCTTGGTGTAATTCCTGTGGATTGAGTAGCAGTCCTTTTTCTTCCTGATGGCTGATTAATTTCTATGTAGTTTAGCTTAAAATAGAAATCTATATATAATCTAATAATTTTCGTAAATATGGTTTCTGTAGAAGCTGAAATCTGTCACCACCCTTCAAAATGCAATGGAATGCACCACGGACTGTGTCTCGGCTGGCATTCAGGACATTCTTGGAACCACAGAAAGCTGGTCTCTTTGACCACCACCAGAGTGTAGAAGGACCATTACTTTTGCACAGAGGTGAACATAGAGTGGTTTGGGCAGCACACCCTCAAAGGCAATGGCTACACTTACCTGCTGTTCAGTGCCTTGCCAAGGAAAAGAATCTATTAGATGGTCGGCCACTGCAACTGGGGGCACTTCGACAGGAACGGTGGGAGCAGGATGTTTTATCCAAGAGGGTTTTATCATCCAGTGCTACCTCCCAAACTCCTTCGGAAAAGGAAGAGCCGGATCCTTTACAAGATAAATCTATTAGTCTTTATCAACGGTTTAAGAAAACATTTAGACAATATGGAAAAGTTTTAATTCCTGTGCATCTAATAACTTCTGGTATTTGGTTTGGAACATTTTACTACGCATCTATAAAGTAAGTTTTTGCTTAGTTGACTGTCATTCCATGTTTTATGGCAGTGTTAGTCCTCTTGCTTATACTAATGAGAGCCTTAAATAGCTCTTTTAAAAATATTTTATTCTGTGTGCATATGTGTGTGGGACTGCATGTGGCGGTCAGAGGACAATTTACAGGACTTGGTTCTCTCTATCATGTGGGTCCTGAGGATTATCAAGTTTGTAGGCAAGTGCCTTTACCTGCTGAGCCATTGTGCCAGCTCCTATTTTTTTTTTAAGATTTATTTTCTTTTTAATCATGTGTATGTGTGTTTGTGAGGATAGTGCAGGTGAGTGCAGGTGCCTGTGGAGGCCAGAGGCATCAGATCCTCCTAAAGCTAGAGTTAGTATGAGATACTCAACATGGGTGCTGGGAACTGAACCTGAGTTCTCTGCAAGAGTGTTCTTAGCCACTGAGCCATTTCTCCAGCCCTAGTTTCAGGGCTTTTGTTTGTTTTGATGCATTAATGCCTTTGATAGAAGAAAATACTTTTTGTAGCTGTTCATATATTTATTGAGCCTATCTAACATTTGCTTGTTGGGTACAGTTGTTTTGCTCAGTTTTTTAGCTGTGCCATGTTACTCCAGCCAAATGGAGTAAGTAGTTAGTTCTTCCTGCTATGAATGTGGAAACAGCTCAGGCAAGGGAGAATAGAACAAATTCAGCTGGTAAGGAATGGAGCCCAGGCTGGAACTGAGCAGGTTTGTCTGGTCCTTGAGCCACTGCCTGGTCTCTGTGCTGACAGCATCTACATGTTCAGGAGAGTGGCCTGAATTCACCAAATTCTTGTTTTTTATTACATTTTTTTTATTTGTGTATGGATGGGTGAGTGGGTAGGTGTGTGCATGTGGAGGTCAGACGACAACTTGGAGGAGTTACTTTTCTCCTCCCACCATGTAGGTCCTGAGGATCGAACTTAGTCTTAGCAGTAAGCACCTTTATCCACTGAGCCACCACCAGTCTTAAGTCCCAAGTTTTAGAAATCAGCAGTACTGTGAGTTCTGTACTTACATGTTTCTATGGTGTTTATTGATATAAAAAGATGCTTGTTTTGCTATTGTATGGTGTTGGTGGAAAATTCACAGCATATCTTTCGCCAAAGCCTGACAAACATAAACTTACTACAGGCCTAGGCGCTGTTCTTACTCGCTCTGGGTAATGTGGTGAGGCTTTTTGTTGTATGCAGAAATGAATCTGATGGTTCTACCCTCCCTGTGTTGAATATAAAATTTCTAAATCCATCTTGTTTGTTACATCCAGTTCCTGCCTTTTAAAGTAATTGTATTCATCACCCTGTGGAGCGAGGAGTGCCAGCAGTTCTGCCTTGGTGGCCATGTGCCCTGTCGGAGGAGTGGCCTAAGCATGGGAAGCCACTTCAGCAACTTACCATTTTGTTAGCTCTCCTAGAATTAGGTTCTCCTTAACAAAGTCCACTGAGTTCTTTTTAGTGTTTGATTCTATCTAATGACTTGATATTAAGGCATTAGCAAAATGTAATGATTGTATACATGGAATTCACCCCATGGCAGAAAAGCAGATGACCTACTGAACAGAAAATATTATTTCCTGAGCTTTTAGGATCAAAACCAGGGTCCTCTTTCTTAATATTGTAGTTTAAAAGACAAGTAATAGAAAGCAGAGAAAGCTGATTTATTCAGTATGACCAACACTGGGGAGAGAAGCAAATAAAGAAGTCCAGTAACCCATCCCCTAAGTCTGCCTTTGTGGTACTACGTGAGGTATAGATTTAATAGATGACAAGAGGTATGCATAGCTAAACAGTCCTGGTCGTGCTGTGGTCTCATCCATCATTGACCCACCATTGTCTTGGCTCCTGTCTGTCCTGTAAGGTGAACACGCTTGTCCTCTGGCTGGCACCAGGGCCCTCGCCTTTTCCTTTTCTTAGCATATCCTAAGGAAATTCCAGTTCTATGGGGTCCACTATCTTGACAGTCTGATAGCTGAAAGTAAAGGCACAATGTCTCCCTTTAGAATTAATCTTCCCTGCCAGGACAGTTACAGTATCATTCCCAAGATTGTGTGAAGTTGGGGGGGTGGGGGTGTGGCAGTACTACTCTTTGGAAACATGAGATGTTGTGTGTTATATTTAATATTTCTAAAAGTTTTCAAAACTGCCCTTTTTTTTAATAGAATGTAAAACTGAAGCTGGCTGTGTTAAATTCCAGTTTTCCATCCACCTAACATTTTGTTCTAACTAGAAAAAGTTGTTTCTTTTTGGCTACTTATTATTAAAAGAAAGAGAGTATTGTTTGTGGAGGGATAGGCACTGGCTTCATGTTGTTTCTGACCAGTTTGTCTTAGTTACTCCCATGGCCAGCATTGCGGAGAGCAAAATGCCATTCTGTATTTAGCTCACTAAATGGTAAAGTTCTCAGGCTCTTGACCAGTGTTTTGTTTCAGGCAGAGCTAAATTATGCTACTAGGTTTATTTTACACTGAACATGCTAACTGCTGCTCTCTGGCAGAAGGTGGTAAAGGTCTTTTTTCTCTGACCACAACTGCTCTTATTCTATGTGGCTCACTCTGTCCAATTCCATGTGGCTCAGTAGCAACCATATTGTCCCTACCTTTAGATGCTTTGTGTCTAGGGCCTCATGTTCCTAAAGGTACAGATCCATTCTCAGCCAGAGCACTAGCAATGTTCACCATCCTTTCTCCAGAGAGTAAACATGCTTCTGATGTTGTATTTAGGCCTGTAGAACCATCCATAAAACTGACAGTGACACACATATTCCCATTAGATTGGAAAGAGGCAAAGTATGGATCTTCCTATTTGACTCAGGTCCTCATTAATAAAATAAATGTAACTATCTGGTTTTATTAAAGTTTTTCTTTATTCATTACTAGCTTTCATCTTCGTTATTGTTGTTAAATGTATAGATTTGATATGCTGGTAGTTGTAACTAGGAAATAATTAGTGAAATGATTTAATAATCCTCCTTGTGCTAGAAGATAAAACTAACTAGTTATGGTAGGATGTTACCATACATAATTACCTTAAAGAATATCCTTAAAAAGGCCAAGTCTCTAATACTGAGCCTTACCTTAATAGGATTCTATTGTGGTCTAAAAAGAAAATTGAATAATTAGGTAGATGATGCCAGATTGGACTCCTGGTTGATTTTGAAATTTACCTTTTTTCTTAAATTATTTTTTTATTTTATAAATATTAGCATTTTGCCTGTGTGTGTGTTTGTATATATACCATATGTATGCAGTGCCTGCAGAGGCCAGAAGAGGGTGCCAGATCCCCTGGAACTGGAGTTAGGGACAGTTGTTAGCCACCATGTGAGTGCTGAGAACTGAACCAAGGTCCTCTGCAAGAGCAGCCAGTGTTCATAACTGCTGAGCCAACTCTCTAGCCCTGAAATTTACCTTTGAAAAAAATTCTTGACACTGTTGGGTTTATTTTTGATGCTAGAAAATGTTATTAGTTCTTCTTGGATAATGATTAGCAATATCCATTAAGAGTACTCCCAGGTTGTTTAGTATTAGAGAAATCAGAAGGGCACCTTTTTTTCACAGTTAACCCAATTATTTTTAATATTAAAGATAAAAGTATACAACTATCCTGATAATGGCTGAACCCATTATCAGTTCTCTTTCTTAATGACAAGGGAGAGAAACAGTCATATTGGAGTAGTGTGAGGCCTCATCCTTAATTACTTTGGAGTGCCAGGGGTGGACAGAGGACAGGAGAAAGCATCAAAAGCAGACACAGCTTGTGCTATGTAGCTTCCTTTTAGAATCTCCTTAGGTGAAAACAGTCACACAGTCCCAAATCGAGCACTTGCTGTCCCAGACATCTCAAAAGTATCTATGTCAAGCAAGACACCCTGAAAAGGAGTATATTGAGACAGTTTTTAAATTACAGATTTTGCCAGGTGTGGTAGCTCACACCTTTAATCCTAGCACCTGGGAGGCAGAGGCAGGCAGATCTCTGTGAGTTCAAGGCCAGCCTGGTATACATAGCAAGTTCCAGGTCAGCTGGGGCTACAGGGAGACCCTGTCTCAAAAAAACCAAATAAATAAATAGTGAAATTACAGATTTTATGTTAATACATTTTTGTATTAACCATATACTGTTGTGTGTATTAAATTTCCTGACCCTGATAATTGTAAGTTTGTGTAGATGAATGTCCTTGTTCTGATACAGGTATACAAAGTCACAATCAAGGAAGTGCAGAACAAAGGGGTATAACAAAATGTTTTTAATGAGAAAACTAAAAATTCAGAAGTCAGGTCTTTTACAGACTTGGGGACTTTCTCTGCCTTTTTGCCCTCCAAGAATCTGTTGGAATTTGTGGCAATTGTTCTTTGCCTGCCTTTTAATCTGTTAATAAATAAAGGCATAGTTTTAGAATAGTTGGTTTTGTCAAACCGACAGAAGCAGTGTTGAAATAGCCCTTGCTAAACTTGACACGCCTAAAGTATGATTTGGAGCATGCTAAGGAAAATGGTATTTGGATGAGGAAATGGGGATGTGGCAAAGGATTCGGATCCTGTTCGCCTGCTTTATTTACTTAAAGCCATTACTTTTGCTCTAATAAATGCTTCTACTTTTTTAAATATGCTAATTAGGATGATGTCCTTGTGCAGACGTGAGATGAAGGTGATGGTACTATTTGATGTATAGTGCTCTTTAAGAGGTGTTACAATGAAATCAAGTGATTGATAGTATAGAATAAACTGCTAAACTAATTTTATTTTATATTTTGTTGATTTGGTTTAGTTGTGTTTTTTTTTAAGATGTAGCCCAGACTAGCCTTCAACTCTTGATCCCGCTACCTTCACCTCCTGTGCAAACAATATTTAATTAATACACATAATAAATTTGTGATTTGTGTGTCCTCAGATAATCTCTTGAAAATACTGTTTTTAAAAGCTTGTTCATACATAACTTATGTCATGCTTATTTCACAGAGGTGTGAACGTCATCCCTTTCTTAGAGCTCATCGGGTTACCCGACAGTATAGTAGATGTCCTGAAAAATTCCCAGAGTGGAAATGCCCTGACAGCATACGCCATGTTTAAGGTGGGTTCCTCATGCAACTGACAACCTGTAAATTCTTCGTTAGCTCCGAATCTTTTTTTTTTTTAACTGAAATAACACTATTTCCAGACAGGCTGTGACTAGGGAGACCCTGTCAAAAAACAATCGACCAAAAAAACAACAAAACACTTTCATCTTTTGTATTTCTAATGAATAAAGTACAAGAATAAAATGATGACTTTAGGAAGAAGTACCTTCAAAACGGGTAAACCAACATCTGCCAGGATCAGACAGACCCTCACACCCCTGACTTGTTAATGAAATTTAGCATTTATTTTACTACTTTTAATAGCTCATCTTTCCTTAGCAAGTGAAATTACAAAGGCTTAATTCAGGTTGTTTAGTGTGAAAACTTCAGGCTTAGTTGTTGGATGTTCTCATTTTTGACTGGTACATGACTGTTCTCCAGGTACAGAAAACATTGCCTTTATGCGAAGTTTCTATACCTGTGAGTTTTTATGTTAGAAGACTCATTGTAAATTGTAGAATTTAGCCATATTAATATCATTTTTCAGTTGAAAATATGAGGTTCTATAATACCTCTATCCAAAACACAAAAATTGAGAAAGTCAGTGATAATGATCTAGGAGTAGAGCAAAAATGAATGCCGCAAAGAACTACTTGACTCTTGCTCAGCCTCCCAGTATTTCAAGTCTGGCTTCAGCTTGACTCCAGAAATACAGTACATAGCAGATATTTTAGGGCACAAAAAACAGGTGCATCTTTGTTACTGTTAGTTGTACCACGCCCTCTTTCTGGTATTTGGGCAAACCTGCCACCAGTTAAGGGTATCAGTGTTTCTGGCTGTGATAATTCTGAAATCTTCAGCGATATGGTCTAAAGACATACATTCTAAAATGACTGCAGAAAAAGTATCCCTTGTTAGGAAGGCAAACCATATAGGATGTTACCTCATTCTTAGACAATAAAGAAATCTGTGCTAGGAACTGAACTCTTGTCTTTTTGGTTGTCAGCCTGAGCCTTTAACAGCCCTGCCAGCTACGCCAGCCATATGTCTTGTTTAAGAGTGCAACTCTTAATGGTTGACCAAGCTGCAGTAGATGAACGCACACCGAAAGGCATCTGGGACACAAACCTGACTCTATAGGCAAATATATATAATTTTTGTATATGTGTATAAAAATTAGAGTACAGAAATTTGGTGGGGACTTAGTAAGGGGAATGCAGATATGGGAGGGAATCCAAATATGGTCAAAATACATTGTATGAAATTTGCAAAAATTCAATTCAAATTAATTTTTAAAATAACTTATGCTGATTATTACCAAGAATTTAAATTTCAGCATAATTTTGCTTATAGCCAGTTGGTGATTTGCCTGTTTTCTCTTAAGATAGCAACACCTGCCCGCTACACTGTGACCTTGGGAGGAACGTCCTTTACTGTGAAGTATTTGCGCAGTCGTGGCTACATGTCAACCCCACCACCTGTCAAGGAATATTTGCAGGACAGAATGGAAGAAACCAAGGAGCTCATCACAGAAAAAATGGAAGAGACAAAGGATAGACTCACTGAAAAACTGCAGGAAACCAAAGAAAAAGTTTCTTTTAAGAAAAAAATGGAATAAGGGTGCCTTATATAACAAGTTACGGGGAAGTCCTACACTTTAACCCTCTGTAGACCTTGGGCAAAAACATGTTTTTGATTACTTTTTGGTTACTTGCCTAAATATACCAGTTCTCTGAGGGTTAAAGAACAAAGATTACCTTTTTAAAGTTAAATCAGTAGGGAAAAAAAAATCAGTGTTTTTTAAAGGGAAGAAATGAACTCACATTAGAATTTCATATTGTTTGCAGCAGCAATAAGCAGTAATAAATGTCCTAGAAGTCAGAGTTCTTTTTCCAGGGCCTCAGAGTCAAATTTGCTTTGTCTTCTGTGCCACCGGTAGCATGCAAGTCCACTCCTAGAGTAAAAGTCATCGAGTACCCAGTTCTGTGGGGATGAGCTTGGACCATCCAAACTGGCTATGGATAAGAGATTATTTAGACAGGTACCTGCCAGTTAAAATATAGACCTTATTTCAATAAAGTTGTATATAAAATCAATCTTATATATGTAAATAAGATGTATTGGCTATGTAAATGAAAATTAACCCTTTAAAATTATTTTTACCTAAAGCTTGTGAAAAATCACATTCTTAAAGCAATTCTGTGACCATTAGTACTTTTTCAAACTAGACTGTGCATGGTGGTCACATTGACTATCAGATTTACTTGTGATTCATCTTTTGGAGAAAAAGTGGAAGTTTTATAAAATTTGTTACTGTAATCACATATATCAGCAGCTCAAAGCTCACTGTTGTCAAGCAGATGAGGCTTTGGAGGACCACTGCTGATTATTGTGGTGGGAGCAAAAGCCTGTTCGACTGAGTATGTAAGAGAATGGAGGAATCATGGGTGGTTCTTTCAGAGAAGAGGTAGTGCACTCATGCCGGCTCCAGGTGCCATGAGGTCCACTGGTTTTGCAAATCCCTTCTACTGCTTCAACCCCTGTGGGGTTCTGGCCTTTACATGTCTAGTCAAAACAAAAGAGGCCTGTCTGACATGGGTGCCATTAACACTGTGGGGGCTGCTAGTTTTCTCATATTGGAGGGAGAAATTGTTGCTTGAATATTCTACCTGACTTACAGCAAAATTGTCACTGGAATGAATCAATAGTTGTCAGGCAAATTTCTGTGATTGTGGAGTGTGTCTGTGTGTTTCCTTTTGCACTAACAGCTTTTCTTTCAGGTTTAACCCTTGAGTTAACATTGAAAGAAGAAATGGCCTCTTTAGAAGTCATTGGTTTTGACTTGCTGATACATCAGGAGAGTGGCAGAGACCTTATCACACAGCTGTCCTGCTCATTCCCTGCTTTGTGGCAGGATTATGTCAAATGCTTAATTTGGCCAAATTCGGAGAATAAAGAGTGGGAATAAGTTTACATTTGAGATGCCCTGTTATTATATTGAAACACGTTTGAAGAGAATATGCTGTGATTGGAATCTTCTTTCTGTGGTGGGAGACTCTTGGTGGGGAGTTTGTCCTGTGTCCTTGCTCTTTGTTCCGGCAGCATGAGTAACCTGATGCCACCTGACTACCCTACCACACATCGACAGCACACTTCAGATATAAAGAGGGTCACACATTTTAGCATGCTTGTTAAATGCTCGGATACTGACTGCTCATATAGTAACTTTTTTTTTCCCTTTTTAAACTACCAATATTGCCTGTGTTAAAATGTGGTATTTTATGGAATTCTTTCTCCTAAAACCTTGTACCTTTCACACTGCATAGGGCATATTGTCTAGTGGAGGTAATTTGTGGATTCTTAAGAAGTTGGTGATTTTCCTGAGTAGATAGCTTTTCCTCAGTCCGAGTATTATCGCCATCTTGTTTCATATTTGAGTTATATTTATCCAGTTATAGCAGATGAGGTGCTGTTTGTATGTGCTTTAAAACCCAGCAGAAAATTCTCTGAACATTTGAAACATTATATTGTTATTTGGTATATAGAATGACATAAAAATGCTGTTGTCAGCATATTCCCAGCATATTGTCCTTAAGGCAAGCAACAAACAGCTTAAAGGGAAGGGACTGTATCATACGTTGTTTGGAATTAATCATGGCAACCAACCAACTACAGTAATGTATCAGCTTAAAGAAATGAACAAAATGTGTACTGTGTAATTTTTTGTATATGATGAACCGCATTTTACTCACTGAAGATCTTAGTTTTCTCTGAGCTTTGCAAGGGAAGCTGAGTAGCTCCCTGTCTGAAGTGCATGTCCATACTTTCAGAAGATGTGCTGATGTCATGAATGGAGCCTAGTTACAATGTAACCTAGTTACAATGGACAGAAAGCATTTGCCTCGCAGATTAATACCTGGAATGAAAACGCATGAGTTAGGATACTTGGTTTATTGTAGAATAAGAGCAAAACCAGCCTCCTCAGGTATTACATCATTATAGAGCATCATTATAGAGCATTTCATCTAACAGCCTTCTGCTGTTTGCTGTTTAGATTTCATCAACAGAAAAGGAAAGACTTTTGAGATCACTCTCCTCCCAGTTTTAGAAATAATAAAACTAAGCCTTCAAATTTTCCTCCTGAGGTTTCTCACTGTGGCAGAATCTACCTCATCCCTCATTTATAGATGAAAGAGCCAAGCACTTTCTGCTCATTTTAAAATGAAGCTACTGGCTTTGTTTCTGTGCCCTTAAGAGTAATTTCTTGGAATTTAAGCATCTTTACAGTTTGGGTGGAAGAGGGTTTGAAGAAAAGGATGCTGTATATTAGACACATTGAACTTTTAGTATTCTTTGAACTGGATTCAAGGCATCACAGGGATTTCATAACTGTTGCAGGTGTAAGCCATGCCACTGGAGGTGACAGTAGCAGTGGGGTGAGCAGAGCAAACGAGTCAGGAAAAACAAATCGCTCTAGGTTTTTTTGAAATAGTGATCATTTTCAGGCTATTGTGATACAAACATATTTCCAAACTATTAAAGTACTCATGAAAAGGGATTGTCATGGAATTATAGGAATAATTTTTCTGATAGTGGCAGTTCATTTTCTTAAATATGTTTCAGAGTTTCAAAAGTCTCCATAAGGCCTAAAATAAGGTAAAATTATATGTTCTAAAGTTCTTTCTGACCCATTCAAGTTCCCTTCTTGCATATGATTTATAGTTGGCCTTAAGAGCTCACTTTTTAGTTGACTTTAGCAGAGACATGGTATTAGAATCATCTAGTCTTTGGCCTAGTTTTTTTTCCTTGGTACATAAGCATATAGAGAGATACATGGATCTCTGATTTAGAAATTTGCAGAGGTAGGAGTGAGTGAGTGCGCGTGGGGAGGTGTTACTTGTTTATTCTTGAAATAGTAACTGCTTGCCCTCCACTGGTCCATGTGCATGTTATTTTCCAAGTTAATATTAAGTGGAATTGCAGAAAGAAAAAAGTCATACCTGAAGTGACAGCAAGGTAGAGATGACAAGGATGGTCTAATGACCACTCTCCCAGAATTATTCTTCAGCCATGAACTTTGGCCGTGACCTTCTTCACAGAACTTTTTCTATACTCTGAGCTTCTCTCTCGGAGCTGAGAAATTCTGAGTTAGATCCACTGAATTTATTTTCCCACTATGAGGTCTTTTTTCTTTTGTGACTTCTATATCCCTTGTTCATTCTAACTAGTCAAAACAAGTTTGTGACTGTCTTGTGTCTCTAGGATTGGGTTTTGAAAACGAAGCTGTACTCATCTCTGTAGAGCACTGAGAGTCACCAACAGTAGCCACAGACCCTAATTACCTTGTGGTTTTCTTTGGCCATTTTGATAGGAATGATCCTCTTAGGAGAATGCATCCTGATTTTATAACCCTTCAAGGCAGAATGAAACACTGTTGTTTATTCTGAGAATTTGCTTGAATGGTCTCCATGGCAACTGCAGAGGCAGTTGTGTCAGACTCAGAATGTGGCTTCTCCTTACAGAGCATTGCTATGGGGAAGTCCACCAGGCTGTGTTTCCTGTGGGAAAAACGGAGTCCCTAAAGAGCATAACCATGGGACAGTTAAACATCTCACTTGCGGCTGAAATAGCTCCTCACCGTTCCTGAAAGTGTCAGATGGAACTTTCTCCTTTTCTGTATCTCTCTTTATCAGCCTTGTTTTGTTTTGAATTTCGACCAGTATGAAGACCAACTGTCACTGAAGTGAGGAAAGTGCAGAGTATACCTGATGCAAGTCTGCTCTGTGTGTGTGTGTGTGTGTGTGTGTGTGTGTGTGTGTGTGGAAGCCAGAGAAGGCATCAGATTCCCTGGAGCCAGAGTTACGATTGTGGGTACTGGAATCTGAACCCAGGGTCCTGCAGAAGAGCAACAAGAGCCCTTAGCCTTGAACTAACACTCCAGCCTTGATTCTTTTTTCTTCATTCACGCGCACTCAGGTCTGTGTTCAGGAGAACAGCCCTTTCCTCAGAGGATGGCAGAGGCGTCTAGCTGCAGTTGCCTGGAATAATAAGATGACATTTGTCCTTGATTTTAGTCCATAAACGTGGAAAAGCCCCCTTTTATCATATTCTGACAATTCCACAAAGCATATGGCATGAAACAATGGCAATTCTGTATGACCCTTTTCCAATTAAATGTTGGACTCTTTAAATCCTGTATTAGATCTTGAGAAAGAACAACACATTTCTTTATGCACATGTTTCAGCTGTTACCTTGCTTGTACCTCTGAGTACTGGATTTGAGATTTTGACAGAAATGTGTCTTTACTCATTAGTGTTTAGTTTGAATCCATAGTTCCTTAGGACACTTAAATGGTGACCAAGTTGTCATAGTTGCTTTGCTTCTCTTAAGAATAGCGGCTGTTCTCTTTCCTGTAAAGGGTGCTTGGTAGTCAGCCACAGCAGGATAGAGTTACAGGGCTGTGTTGCCCTGGACCTCAGTCAACATGCACATTCTGTCTCCTTGATAAGGCAGAGGCAGGTTGTGGAGGGCACATAACCTGTACCCTGAACTTTTAGCCAGGAACAGGTCTGTATTCCCCCAAAAGTGAAAAATATGATCAAACAAGTATGTCCAAAAAACCTAATGCAAGGTCTGTTGAGCAAGCTAGACCATTTGTTATCAACATTGGCTTTTTGAAGCCTTTTAGATTGTTAGTTTTTATTTATGTTTTTACCCTGATCATAACTCAAATTCCTGGCTTAGAGAACTGTAGTTTGATACTGAGTGGGCCAAGTTAGGACATCAAGGCCATATTTTAGTTGAAGAAACACAGAGACCTGGGTTTGAAGTTGAGCTAAATTTCTCACGTGGCCTTCTTCCCCTCCTGGAGGTACTCAGGTGTGCCACGCTATGCTCTTGGACTTAAGGGGAAATAGAAACTCAAGCCCATTCATTAAATTCATCAATAATCCATGCTCTCCTTCCTCCTCTGCTGCCTTTCATCATCTGGCTTTTAACTATAACGTAATTCCTTTAGATTCTGGAATCGCTCTTCATCTTTAGAGTGATCTAAAAGGGAGACAGTCACTGTTGTGTAACCTTATTTTACTTTCATTTTCTCCTTAGCCCATTTCTCCTTAGCCCATGGGACAGAGGCAGTTGAAAGGGCCAGACTAGTGCTGTCCTCTGTCACCTCTTAGATGACTTGGCTTTAGCAGAGCAGTTAGGTAGTAGTTCACACAACCAAATCCATACCTGATGTTCTGGCTTCTCTTCTAGTCAGTAACACTTTGCCTTCTCTTAAATCTACACTTGAGAGCAAATAAGGAAAACGTCAATTAAACCTAGTTTTATTTCACGTATCAGGGAACACTTGGCTTCAGGAAATTCTCCCATTGTCCCCTCAGTTCAAAATGAGTTCACCTCTTCCCTCTTGCCCATGTCTAGTGCCAGACAACGCTGTCTGAACCTTTGTGGGTGCCATACCTAAAGCTAGCTCAGACTGTCATTTTCCATTGCTGCTACTTGATAGAAAAACTAGCCATCAGAAGCTGGTATTTATGGAAAATTTGACACATTGAAATTCAGATTATCCCTGAGAATCAGGTTCCCTGAATGCAAGGAACAGCATCCACGGGCATGCAAACTGAGGACACGGCGTGTTTTCTCTGCTTCTGTCTTTAATGTGTGGCTTATGTGCCCACACCTTCAGGTTGGACAGCAAGAGTGACGGCACCTCACTGAGCTAGTGGCTGCCACCTCATGTTGATACTGAGCATGTGGTAGGTTTTGATCTTTGCCCTATGTAGTTCCTTGCCTTTAGCTGTGCTTGGCTGAAACTTCAAGTGTGCTTATCTGGCCCTGCTTTATAGATGGAGTTTGTAACCACCAGCAGCTTGGGCCGTTATCTGAGCTGAAACTCCTGAACCACCATCAGTCTGCTGGACCCATGGTCTGGGCTTTCCTGGAGGAAATGTTCAGGAAACTAAGTTATCTTGGAATCCCAGGCCAAAGACACGGTATGGCAAATGATGTCCCAGCTTATCCTTGAGATCAAGGTCACCTGAAATTCTCGGCACATGGGGGCCAAGTTGGGCTAGTGGCCCCTGGAGGAGTCAGGGTGCAGTTGTGCTTGGACTTCAGAGCATGCTTGATGTTTGCTCATGTGATTGTAGTTTTTGTGCTTACAAATGGCTGGTAACAATAGAGATAATGCTTAATGAAACACTTGTTGAGCTATCAAAATACCTGAAAGCAAATCCTGAATCCATCACTCTCGAGTCCAGCCTTGCAGACAAAAGAAAAATGAAGAACCCTATAGAGGGATGCTTTTGGAAGCTCTTGTCAAGAAATTCCAATGGACTCTCATGAATATTTGAAAATTGCCCTGTTCTGACTTTGATCTGGTTCCCTGTCTAGAACTTGTAATGCTAATTACTCTTGTCTTTACTTCTTCACACACACACACACACACACACACACACACACACACACACACACACACACACAAATAATAAAAGTCTCACCCTGCGTCCCTGTTCAGCATGGAAGAAGCCAGAGCGGTCTGTGTCCCGATTCCTATCCACAACTTAGTAACCTCTTCAGTGGATGGTGTGACAAGAATAGGAGGTAGGAATTGGCTCAGCAGTTAGGGTAAAAAGACCCTAAAGAAAAGTAGCCAGTTTCTTGGCTAAAAGTCACAATGTCCTTGGGCCTCTCTGTTCCAAAGACCAAAAATGTCTAAAGTATTTGGGAAGTTTTATCTAATCCTTAAAAGATTTTAGGGTTACCTCTTCAGAGGGGGGAATGTTAGAGTAGCAAAAAGCCCCATTTAAAAAAAAAAAGTATATGAAGTTATCAGAAAAAAGTAATGGGGAGATATGGGAGGAGTTGGAGGGGAGGGAGTGGGCATGGATTTGATCAAAACACCTTATATACATGTATGAAATTCTCAATAAGTTATTTTAAAAAACTTGTTGACAGGTTAAATAATATGAGCCACTGTAGATAAGTGGAGGTTTTTAAAGCCTTTGGAAGTGTATAGCTTTAGCCATTACTGTCATATTCACATTATGAAACTAGCTTTTACACTTCAAATTTTTTGGAGGTAAGAGCAAAGCAAGTGGGGCAGAAGTTGAAATCTTGACAGAAATACATATTTAGAACTGAATTTACAAATGCAATGGCTTTACTTTAGGGCTGCTGTTTCAAAATAAGTGTTTTAATTAGAATCCACATAAGCCAAAAAGATGAAACAGTATAATGTGGGAAATAACAATTGTGATGTCCTAAGTAACAGGTTCCTTACAAGCTGTTAGTGCAAGTGTTAACACACAGGGCAGAAAGGGTATTTTACTGAAGGCCTAGTGTGAGTGTCTGTCTCAGAGGTCTTTGTTTTTCTGCTTCAGGCCTTTCAAGAAATCTTCAAAACTTTCTCAGTCCTCAGCAAAAGATAAACCCACAAGACAGTCTCCACTGTGCCACTGGAGCCACAGCCTCCTGCCCTTCAAGGGCTTGGCCTTCCTGGTCTCTCACAACCTGCTTAGCAGTGCCTCTCTGTATTGTCCCTGTTTCCCCTGAAATGACTGAGAACCTAGATTGAACTTTTTCTTTGAGGGCAACTCAAACTCAGCCAGTACCCAGGTGAAAAGCTACAGACTGGTGGCAGAGGGGAGGGTTTGCCTGACATGGCGACCTTGTCTGTTCACACTACTGCTAGGGCTGGGGAGGTCAGGAAAGGCTCTGCTTCTAATGAGCTGGAAGAACTAAGTAGAAGAAATCCTTTCACTGCTTTGGTCCTTGTCACCGTTTTCTAATTTCCCTTACCAAAAGAATCAGCTCTGAATCTAAAAGGGGTATTGTGACTAGAATGTTGGGGCCCACACAATTATTCTAGTAATAACCTTGAAATCTTATTTCCATTTGTTTATTACAAACTTACAGAATGGAAGAATTATTCTTCTAACATGCTGAATTCACTTCTTATTGTTTGGTAGGTTGTTATGGGGTTTGTGTACACATGTCATCTGGAATCCATGTACTTAGAACACATAGTATTCTCATCTCTCAGTTTAGGACATACAGAATCTGAAGGCTTCCACATCAAGGAATTTAAAACACATTGTCCCAGATCTGCTTAACGTGCTATATGATCACATCCAAGTCCCCATGGAGTCAGCTTTTCTCAGGAACCATTTCTGAATGTCCTATAGAGAACTCAGAATTGAGAAGAGAGTCCTATTGTGATCTAAGTTGTTTATAACACACTAGAAAATTCTTTTGAAAAGACACAGGCTAGTGGGGGTGGGGTGGGGGTGGACAGAGGTGTTCACTGCCAAGCCTGACAACCTGAGTTCAATTCCTGGGGCCAACGTGGTGGAAGGGGAGAACCAACTCTCACAGATTTTCTGCTGACCACAGCCAGCAGTGACATGTTCATGCACACTCAGATAATTTTCTTTACATCAGTGACTAGGGAATGTTGAGCAGTATCTTCTGTGCCTCGTAGGAGAGCTCTTACTTAAACTACTATAAGGCCCTGGGTTCCAACCCCCACACCACAAAAAATAGTGTTTTGGGGACAAGTCAAAAGCACATCAGTTTTTCTTTTGTGTGTGTTGTATCTGAAATATGAACAAGCAAGCAAACAAAACCCAGGGAACAAATGTTTTTCACTGATTGTTTTTAATGATTTTGTGCTATGATTTGACCATGACATTAAGAACAAGCAGAAGACCTGATTTCATAGCTAACAGCACTTGTGCAACATCTTTCATCAAAAGTATTGCGATTACAGACCTGAGGTCTAAACTACATCACTGCCTGGGCAAAGGATGTAGGTTATGACAACTGAATCTTTCTCTGTATGTAACCAGGAATCATGTTGAACAGTAAGCACAAATGGTTGTTTAAAAACAGAAAAGGACTTTAATGACTTCTGATTATCATAGCTCACAAAGATTGGAAATTCAAATACAGTTGTATTTTTTAGATCGCTTTATAATAAAAGTTAAATGAACTGAATACTGTGGATAGTGTTGTATATATTTTCAAACAACTTTAAACTAGACAAGGATATAAATTTAAAATGTGGTTTTTGAAAGGCAAGAAATAAAAACTGCAATATGCCAACAAGCACATTAAACAGAACCAGAATCATTGAGAGGAAGATCAGCTGGAGCTGGGTCTGCAGAAAGGAGTCAGTGGTTGGTCATAGAACATTCTAATGCTCACTAGATCTCCCATTTTCAGCCTCAGGTCTTGATGGGGCTTCCTGAGGGTGTGCCCTGCAGTAGACGGTGACATTGACTGGAACTAAGGTTCTCATTGTCACCTTTGCACAGCTCTTTCAGGGGTGCTGAAGGAAGGGCTTGAATCAGCATTGAGAGTTGCATTTTAGAGGCATTTTTGGGTTAAGGATAATTAGTAGTAGCCTGGGTTGTTTCTCTTGGGTTTGGTTTTATGCAAGATTGAGAATAATTCTATTCTGACTTTTCAAAATCATAAAACATGCCACAGAATAAAGAACAGGACTCTAATTCATTAGAAGAGCATCTGGTGATATAAACTGGACTAGATCAGATGGACAGCATTCCATGAATTGCCTTTGTGACTAGCACTCGGTATTCACAGTGATTTTAATGATACCATGTTAAAGGCTTTCTTATAAAAAAATTACAAAACTTGAAGAAAACTGGAAGTCACAACTGGATACTCAAGACCAAACTGGAAGAAAGGTGTGACTTGACATGAAGCTTAACGTGTAATCTAACTGGTGGTAAAACCTAATTGGCCTGGGGAGTGAGGACTACTACAGGACACAGTCAGATAGATTTAAGATTTTGCACCTGGCTGATGGACTGTTCTCTAATGACAACTCTTAGCAAAACATTTTCTACCCTAACCAACATCCCCCATTGATCTGTTTTCTGAGGCACTCAATCCCTACAAATTCCAATCAGTTCACTGGCTCCAGAGCTTCCATTTATTTATAGGACAAGGCACAGAGACATGGACACATATAGTCACAAGTGCCCCAAGGCTGGACAGCCATCTGCTGCAGTTACTTACTCTTCTAACACCATATTTGCTGTCTTCAGGGTTCGCACTTCTAGTCGAGGCCTGACACCATTATACTACAATATAAGGTCTGCTCATAGAGCAAGTTGAAAACTCAACATTTTTTTCTGACTAAAATATAACCAGTACTAGTCTATTTCTAAAGGGATTAAAATATGCATCTAGTGGCAGCCAAAAAGCTGTGGAATTTGTGTTTTTAAAGGTGCGACTCAGTTCCTATGAATACGCTGGTCATAAACTGCTGCTTGTTTATTCAGATTTCATTGTGTTATAATATTGATATTTAATAGGAAAATAAACTACATAGACTTTATCTGTATGTATCCATTTCAAATTTCCTTACAAAAGATGAAGCACATAGGCATTCACAAGTTCTATGCCATTTCTGTTAAAACTGGTTATCTATACATTATATTACAGTATTCATTTCTTGTTCTACCCATTGGGTAGAGTATGTGCATAATATGTTCAACTTATATACATCACCTTACAAATAAAAACAACATAAACAATTGAAGAAGCACCATTTTAAGTGAGGCACAACAAAGGTGAGCATTGCACGCAGGGGCTGGGTTTCTACATCTGAAATCTGAATTCGGGGCACCTCAGATGCTTAGAGATGGACTTGCAGAGCTAGGGGTCGAGAGGGTGTCTGCACCTGCAACACTCATCCTCTGTCTAGTTCTAACCTCCTTGTTTTACACGATCTCTAAGCATACCTAGAGGCAAAGGGGTTAAGAATATGCCACCTTCTCAGCAAGAGCACTGCTCTGACAGAGCCCCATGTGGCACCTGGCTGCAAAGCCAACTATTAAATGGCATCTTTATTCCTAAAACCTGTGGACTATGAAAGTCTGAGAGCACTGTCATGGTTTATCCACATTTCTGAGGGCTATGAACAGCTCTGACAGTCACGCAGGGAGTTCAGTATGATCTAGGTAAGCCGGGAGGCTGCTGAGAATTCATTTGTGATTTAGGGTGCAAGCAAGTCTCCTAATGGGTGACTGGTGTGAGAGAAAAGCAAGAAGGTAACAGCAAGTACGGCAGTTTTTGTTCTCCCCTAACTGCTGGGATTTTTAAGAAAAATGATCTACAAACAGAGTTGGTGTTGCCATTCTAAGTAGCAACTCGGGAAGCCCTACCACAGCATGCGCACCGTGTGCCAGTGGCCAGGTGGTGAGTCCAGAAGTGGCCAGGCTCTACAGCAAGTACATGAGCTGGACATGGCAAAGGCTGAGGTTGGCCACATGGGCTTCCTCAACTGTATAACCTGGGAATCTTGGGAGGACTTCAGCCCAGGGGTCTTTCTGAAAAAAAAAAAAAAAAAAAAAAAAACCAAAAGGAAGCTAATTAAACACATTCAGAAGGAGAATCTAAGTTCTGAGAGGAAGGCAGATATGAATTGATTCTTCCAGATCAGAGCAACTTTCTGAAAGTGCCTCCTTTTGGTCCCTTACTCTTAGGAAGATAAAATGAAATGGAGTTACCTAGAAGTTCAAAAAACAAATACTTGTTTGTATCCAATTCCCATGTTTGTGTCAAGAGGCTTCCCAGTTTGGCTCCTCATCCTTACCTCGTAAGGTTGAGTTAAAATTACTAAGTAAAAGTGTGATTCTCAGCTTTACTCATTCTGCACTACCTTGTGAGCTCTTGTGGGTTGGGTATGCATCTGCTGGAGAAGGCACAGGGATGCTTTACCAGTAAACATTTAATAAACAGTTGGCTTCAGGATCTCTTGATTTAGATATTGCTTCAGTGTTTAGAGAAGGCTAGTTTCTGAAAAAAAGGAAATGCAAGCCAGAAGGCCAAGTCCCTGTAGATGGAGTTGCATGTCTTAGGTTTCATAGTCCTAGAAATCTCCAGGACAAATGACAAAAGTCAGAGTGGATTCCCAGGACTGCTACTTCCAACAATGCAAGCCTTTGCTTCATTGCCCTGTGGGAATAATCTGCCATTATAAACCATCCTCAGGTGCCTAAATAACTGCTCGCTTAACTGAACCCTCATGAGTTCTAAACACCAGGCTGCTTGAAAGACAACATGCACCATTGTCTTCACAGATGATAACACCTTAGAGTCAGGAGACAGGCCAGCAGAAACTGTCAGCTAGAAGCAAGGAGGAGCTATTAATCTCAATCTCCCTGTAGGAGAAATGGACTAATGCATTTTATGACCTTGGCTTTTGAACTAATTCCTTTAAAAGGCCCAGCCTCAAAGACTTCAAAGTCACAGTTTGCTACACACACACACACACACACACACACACACACACTCGTATGTATGTATATATACATATATACATACGTGTGTGCGTCTTTAAATCACTAACAAAAAGCAATCTCTCGGGTAGTTGAAGGGGAAACTTTTTAAGTAATTAAGGTTACTTCAATTAAATAATTGTTTTGCCAATACTGTTGTCACCACAGAGTGTTCCAGGTTCTTGCAAAACTACTAAGGAATTTACAAGCCTCTGGCCTTAGCTCATTATCAGAGCAGGTAGAAAAATAAGGGTTGAGAAGCCATTTTGAGCTGAAACTAAAGAGTGGGGTCACCTGCTTTGCCAAAACTACAGTTGAGATTTGGAATGATAAAACCCTAACCTGACCATCCTCTGACAGTCATCCACAATGAGTTCCCCACCAGTCAGGATAAATACCATCTCTCCTCTCTCACTATACTCACAAGGCCTCTCAAGCACAGGCTGAAAGCATAGGTCACCTAGGGGCCAGCAACCTTTCAGGAGGCCTCGGGGAAATGGGAAAAGTCACTTTTGACCCAATTAACCTCTGGCCTGAGAGCTGGCTTCACCCTGAAAGGCCACTGAATGCCACCAGACAAGACAGAAAGCCAGCTCTAGAGTTCCCAACTGTGACCCTCAGGTACACATCCTTCCAAGCAGCGTTTAAGCATGAGCTGACCACTGGCTCACTTTTCTCCCTCTGACAGTGTGAGTACTGTGAATGCTACCTGTGAAACGAATAGCTCCAATGGTGATTTCAATCCTCAAACCAACCCAGGACTGACCTATCAGGATAATCAGATATGAGCAGCCTGGGGTCAGATAGGACTTGGGACTTCACACAGTCTCTCTAGTTCTCAGGTAAGGGAACAAAGTCATCTCACATAATAACCACTAAGAATGCAGTAACACACACACACACACACACACACACACACACACACACACACTGATTTGGAGTTAAAGCTGCCACTGAATTGCCATTTCAGTTCATTTTGTTAGGTGCAGAGGCCAGAGGGGACCAACCTCTAGAAAGCATCCCCACCACTACAGATAGACCCTCCTTGGTGCATGGTTTGTTAAAACCATGGACTGCTGCCACTGCACAGCCAGTGCTTATATCTGCAGAAGAAAGTTCTTTTTTTTAACTGTACATAAGAATGTTTAGAAACATTAGAAATAGTAAACTAAGACCAGATAATTAGAAGCACTTTTGCAGGTGCAACTGTACATGTTGTGCTTGGTCCTGTGCTGTTACAGTCACACTCTCACTCATTGACCTCTGCTCTCTAACTGACGGCAGAACAAAGACCAGCAGGAGAAAAGTGAATCTGTATGTGAGTCTGGGTAGGTCTGAGCTACAGTCCTCTAACAACACTACAACATGCAACTCTTGTGAAATGTAATGGCTTATTATGACAAATGTGTCCTTCCATCAGGTCCATGGTCTTCCTAAGCATAAGGAACCCTCACCAACATGGCTCACTTAAGAGAGCGAGCTGGGCCTGGGGACAACCGCTGGTGTCAAATGCTGAACTGACTACACTTACATAACTGAACAGAGCTGCCTAGGGAAGGCAAGAGACCATGAGATTCACTGAGCCATTCACATTCACTGCCATAGTTCAGCAGTACACAAAGTAACCACCTTGCATCTTAAGCGATTTATTGCGTAAAATATGTGTCTGAATATATTCCATGCTACAGTGGAAAAAGTCTAAATTACTGGAGAACTCCACTGCTAGAGACAGGGGCGCTCTACATGATACTGGATACATAATGGATGTGCTGCTTTCTACCTGCCTCCCCCACTGCCTTGGGTACATAGGTACTTGCTGCTAATTCTTACAACAATAACCACTTTTTAATATATATGTAACTTGGTAAACATTAGGCCACATCCCCAAGTACCTTTCCTTGTATGACTCGAGAATATTCCTTGGGCTTCATAATCATCCACAGGTGACAAGACAACAGACAGAACTTCACGCAAAGCAGTTCCCTCGTACATGTTTTAAACATTAAGATAGTGCAACTTTTAAAACATACCATCACAACACAAATTTGCTTCTCCTTGCATTCATCTAACTTCTTCACTTCCTACCTTGGCACACAAACAGGAGTTTTAATTCATATTTTTAAAACAAAATAAAAGTTTCACACCTTTGGAGAAAAAGCAAACTTGCTGATTCTTCCCCAAGATAATATATAATAATTCTTCCTTCTTTATTCGGTTATTGATAAAACAGGCCATTCTGACCTCACTTATCTGCAGTTTCTTTTTGGAATTAAATAAATCAAATACCTCTGTGGTCTTACTTCATGATGTCTTCAAAGCATCCATACTGTTTCCCCCACCCACCCTTTGCCAAGCCCATATCATCTCTCCCCCTGTTCCCGCCCCCTGCCCCCAGATGAACACTGTTTATGGTCAGATGGGATGGAAGTCTGTATTGTTTCAGTCTTGTTTGCATGCAATTCCCCTGAAAGGAATCAGAAACGAAGACCATGTTTGCACATTTGGTTTTACTCAGTTGTACCATGTAAAGCTGGACAACACTGTAGCAGGGGCCTGCAGGCCTGTCTCTCTGCTGAGGTTTCTCTCTCCTTGAATAGTGCACTCTGGAGGGATCAGACCAGGTTCCCAGGCTTCCTATCTTTGCCCTTGATGGGTACTATTGTGCTCTCTGAGTTGTTCTGCTGAAACTGTGGTCTGCTGCCCCTGTGTGCATTGCTGTGCTGGTGGTGGAAGAACGAGGTGCCTGGATAGTGGCCCATCACCTCGCTGTAGGTGGGGGGTGGCCCCTCCATCCTCCCGTTACTGCTACAGGTAGCTGCACTGATGCCCGAGTGGCTGCTCGGTGGGCATGGTCCCCCGTTGTACATAGAAATGTCTATCAAGTCACTGTCAAAGACAGTTCGGTTGGGCGGGGCCCTCACAGACTCGCGGTTGAGTTCCATCTGCTGCTCTGGGTCCCGGAGCTGCAGGCTGCAAGGCCCCTGGTAAGGAGGCGGCTCCTCCCCGTCGGACAGGGAGATGGTGGGAGGCAGGTCAATCTCATGCTGCACGTACGGGTAGGTGGGCTGGAAACGACTGAACCGATCCCGCTGGATAAAGGATGGGGTGGTAAACCTATCCCTGCCCCGAGGGGCATACATGATCTGGAAGGAAAAGAGAAGAGGCCTCAGGACATTCTCAGAACAAAGAAGACCAACAAGGGGCAGGATCCAGGGAACTCAAGCTTATTCTGTATTGTCAGTTTTGATACCATTTCACACCGTATCCTATGCAAAATAGAAAACAACTTGTCTAGAATTAAAAAATGGTTTTGTTATACCTAATGACTTAGACCATTTAACTATGTAAAACTTCTACTGTGCATCTGGGATGGCTAGCTGGAGGCTTGGATCTAATGGCATTATCAGAAGTTTATGTTCACATTTTCTAAGGATTCAGATGGGACCTAAGGGAGTGGAGAATGTGGCAAACAGGCCAGCACAAGGAGCACAGCACAGGCCCCATGTGAGCCAGGCTACAGGGGACCTCATCCCAGCCTCAGTGGCTTTATCCATAGAAGGGGAGGACAACAGAACACCTGCTTTCTGAGGCCCTGACAGCTCCGGAGCCTATGATTGAACAAGGTGAAAAATCAGACAAGCTACTTTTCTTTTTAGTTTCCAGGCTTTTTACAGTTACGCCATTAACAGTTTCTTACTGATCTTTCTAGTCATTAAAATAAATTTTTTGTATTTCAAAGTAAATATTTTAGTTTTCCCCAAAGTGAATTCAGATAATATATTTCTTTAAAAATCTTCTCTTGGGGACTCATGTGTAAAATGGTGAACTACAGGTGAACCACAGGTTAGCTCTCAGTGAGCTGGTAAAGGAGAGAGGAGAATAAGAGGAAGACAAACACTATTCCAAAGAGAGAAAGTGCCCGAAATCCACAAGGGAAAGGAAAAGAGGAGAAAAGGGGGCAACAGAGAAATATGCTGAACACAGCCTCAGCCAGTCTCTTACAAAGGTAAGAGGAAAAGACTGGTAGTCGCACCCACCTGACAAGCCCACAGCCCTGACAAGCCTCAAACCCAGCTGCAGGTTTTACTGGGATAGTGATTCCAGGTTACCACTGGAGGAAATCCCATTTTGTTATGCTTACGACTCAGAGGGCAGCACTGGGTGCCAACACTAACACAGAATTCATTGTTAAAAACTGAGCTACCCCAGAGAACGGAGGTCAGGGAACAACTAGAGGTCAGCAAACCTCTATTTGGACTGACAGGTCCTGGATAAGGCAAGGCCCAAGGAAGCAGTCGTAGAGAGCAGGAGAGTTAGGGGCTGACAAGTCATAGGGTGCTGGCAACAGGTTTTGAGGGAGGTACATAGGAAGAGATGACCTGGAGCAGATCTCATGGACTGAGAATAACCCTAGAGTCTGATAGCTCTGAGCCTGAGGCCAGTGGGTGATCAAGTTCTGAAGCCACCAATCTGTCCTTCACTGCTAGGAAATTTGAGAATTCTGAAATTCCAGGGGTGTGCACCTCATACTGACAAGCTGCACCCCTCCAACAGGGTGATCAAGAGATCATGAAAGCACAAGCATAGAACCTCCACCGGCACCAAGCTCAGTGCTGTGGTTGCTCCCACACCCCAGCTTTACAGCCATCCTAGGGATTATGACCTGGGAGTTTTAGGAGGGTGAGAGAGCTTTCCCAGAGACTCCTGGTGAGCAAAGGAAAGCTACTGAGATAAAGGCAGATAAACACTTGTCCAATACAGTCTCAGCAATCGCATAAATCATGCGAAAGGTGAGCCCACAAGTTCAGCTACCCCGACTCCATGCATATAACTGACAGTATCCAGTTCTCAAGGACCCAGAGAAAAGGTGTTCTAACATCTCATCTTTTTTTGACCCTTGCGTTTTGTTTACTTTGTGTGTATATGTGTATGTGTGGGTGTGGGGGTGTACCATGGGCACACATGCAGAGGTCAGAAGACAGCTCACAGGAGTCTGTCGTCTCCTTACACCATGTGAATCCCAGAGATGGAACTTAGGGCAGAAGGCTTGGCAGCAGGTGCATTTACCTGCTATGCCACCTTGTGCCTGATTCCTTTTACACTACATGAATAGCAGGATTTCCATTTGCCTTCTTAAGTCTTTATGTTTTTGTTATTCCCTTTCATGCATTTGTCTAATTTTTATGTATTTTTTTCCATGATTGAATATTTTCTCTTTTCCTTAGTTTCTTTTTATGTTTTTGTCCCAAGTTTTCCCCTTCCCCTCTCTATATTTAGTATTTTCACCTTACATTATTTTTAAATACACTTTAAAAATTTTTTTATTACATTTACTTATTGTGTATGTGTGGGTATGTGTCTGTGTGTTTGTGTTTATATGCACATGCTATGGCATGCATGTGCCGGTCAGACGGCAGTTTGCAGGAGTCAGTTCTTTCCTTCTACCATGTGGATCCTAGGGATCAAAATCAGCTCATCAAGCATGGCAGCAAGCACCTTTACGCACTGAGCCACCTTGCCAACCCTTAACTACTCATTTTTAAATATTTTTTTTTGCTCTCCTTATATTTAGCTAATGTGGTTTTTGACCTTTTTCATTACTGGGAAACCTTTTGATTTTCCTCTTTTCCCCGCTCTCTTGTTCTTTTACCTTTCCTTTCATAATATCCTTCTCAATTCTTCCTCCTTTCTCCTATCTTTCTCCCCTTTCCCAGTCTCCTTCCTTTGCCTCGTTCACTTCCTATTTCCACACTTAACTAAAGAATTTTTAACTTCCCAGCATGTTCTACAGTAGTTCTGCCATTTTCAGTTTTGTGGTCATTGGTGATGTATCTGTGAGCTATAATATATTTTAAGATCATTCCCACATCTTGTATGGCTTGTTGTTTTTGCTGTTTCAGTAGTCTCTTTTATCTTTTCTGAATGATTCTGGGGATTGACTCCTTAAGAGTAGGTGGGTTAATGAGACCGTCACTCACAAAAAACTTGAGGAGATATCCAAACTAATAGATGTGCAAATTGCAAAACACAAACACAAGAAACATGAAAAACAAGGCAACATGATTCTGCAAAAGACTGTAACTCTTCAATTATTGAACTCAAAGATACTGACATCAGTAAAATGCCAGATGAAGATTTCATAAGGTTTTTTAGAAAAAATGATTAATGACCTAAAAGAGGATACAAACAAGAAGATAAATTCACTCCAGGATCTGGAGAGGAAAGTCAGCAACACAGAGGGAAAAAATCAGCAAAATAAGTGAGAAAAGCCGCAATATAGATGGGAAAGTTAGCAAGATAGAAAATTTCAGCAAGGAAACTGAGATTTGGGGGAGCGAACCCACAAATGCTGGAAGTACAAAATCCAGTGAATCAAATTTGAAAACATGGCACAAAGCTCAGCAGTAGTCAAGTAGACTTGACAAAGCAGAAGAAGGCTATGCAGACAACTTGATAAGACACTACATTCAATCATAAAGCAGGGGGAATGAACGAGTATGACAATGAAAGAACTCTGGCACAGGATCAAGAATCCACAGGATAGGAGGAGTTAAGATAAATAATGAAGACATAGAGTATCAATTCAATAAATCAAAACATGAGCTAAATCTAGAGAGAGAAACATCTATTCAGACAGCAGAGGCATTTAGGATCTGGAATGGATGTGACCAGAGACGAATTCTCCATGACATTTTATAGTCAAGAGAGCAAAACCACAAAGCAAAGTAACAGTATGAAAAGCCTTTGTAAGGGAAAAATACAGCTCACCTACAAAGGCAGAATAACATCAAACCTCTCTTTATCAACTCTAAAATCTAGGAGAGCATGGGATGGTAGATTTCAATCCCTGAAAGTAAATAGCTGCCAATGAAGATGGCAATATCCAGAAAAGCTATGTTTTAAAATTGACAAATAAACAAGTACATTTCAAGACAAGCACGAACTGAAGCAGTTCTGACCTCTAAGTCAACACTACAGAGGAGACTTAAGAGAAACACTATATACAAAGGAGGAAGAAAGTACAGAAAAGAATACATTTTACATGAGGAATAGATAGATATGAGAGAACTATGAAAGAACCCATCATGTCTAACACAGTAAACCAGCAAACCCATGATACCAAGAGAGGAGAAAACAAATAGTAACTCAAATAACCAATGAAATTAGTAATTACAAATTAGTAAACATCTCAATAATAACCTTGAATATAAATAGCCTCAACTCACCAATAAAGAAGTGCAGACTGGATGACTGGATTTAAACACTACATCCAACCTTCTGTTGTCTCCAAGAAATACACCTCACTGGTAAAGGTTCCCACAGATTGAGAATCAAGGATTGAAGTAAATTTGTCATGTATATAGAAGTAAAAAGCATGCTGGTGTAGCTATGCTGATATTTGATAAAGTAGACTTCAAACCAAAATGAGAAGTTTAAAGACCACTTCATATCAAGAAAGGGAATAATTCATCAAGAAGGTATAATAACAATTATAAATACATATACACCAAATGTTGGGGCTCCCATTTTCATAAAGCAAACACTAGTAGACATAAAATGTCATATAGGTCTTTATATAAAACTGGATGATTTCATTACCCCACTCACATCTCTAAATAGGTCATCCAAACTGAAAATCAACAATTAAACTTCAGAGTTAAAGTATACCATAAATCAAATGGACATAACAGATATACAGAATATTCCATCCTACAGATACAGAATACACATTATTCTCAGGAGCCCATGTATTCTTCCCTAAGATAGACCACATGCTAGGCCACAAATACAAAAGAGCTAAATAAAGTCTTCTTTCCTTTTATATTATAGTGCAATAAAACTAGAAACCAATAGGAAGGAAAACTACAAAAACCACATAAATACATGAAAAATGAACAATATATTTTTTGGTCTTAATGTATACCAGGCTGACCTCAAGTTCACTATGCAGCCAAGTCTGACCTTGAAATTCTGACCCCTGCCTTTGAGTGCTGGGATTACAGGTGTACACTATTATACCTGGTTTATGCAGTGCTAGGGACCAAACCCAGGGTTATGTGCACCCTCAACCCCAAACAATACACCCTTGAATGATCAGTGGATCATGTTTTTAAAAGTCAAGGATATTTTAAAACAGCTAGAATCACTGGAAAATGAAAGTAGAAGTTTTACCTCTGGGATACAGAAAAGGCAGTTCTAGGAGGAAATGCTATAGCTATGAGTGTTTACATTTTTAAAAATGAAAAAGATCTCAACCTAAAAGGTACATCAGAGTCCTCAAAAAATAAGGACAATTCAAATCCCAAAGTAGTAAAACAAAAATTAATGAAACAATGACTATAAAAACAATACATGAAATCAGACAAATGAAAGGTTCATTTTTTTGAAAAAAAAGTTAGCAGGATTGACAAAGTTTTCATTAAAACTACCAAAACAAAAAGAAAGAAGACCCAAAATAATAAAATTAGAGAAGAAAATAGGGCAGATTACTACAGATACCAGGAAAATACACAGAATCACGAGTTATTTAAAAACTTATATTCCTAAAAAGTGGAAAATCTAGAAAATAATAATTAAAATTTAGACACATATATAATGCATCAAAATTAAATCAAGATGATATAAGCAATTTAGATACATAACAACCAATGAAATTGAAGCAGTAATAAAAAGTCTCCCACAAAGAAAAGCCCAGGACAAGATGGACTCGCTGCTAATTTCTACCAAACCTTTAAAGGAGAGCTAACAATAATTCTCCTCAAACTGTGCCATAACAGAAAGGGAAAGAACACTATCAAACATCCTATAAAGCATGAAAATTTGGACAAGGACACAAAGAAAACTATAGGCCAATTACCCTGATGAACATAGATGCAAGAATCCTCAATGAAATTCTGGCTAACCAAATTCAAGAACACATTAAGAAGACCAAGTTGGTTTAATCCTAGGGACGCAAAGTTGGTTCAACAAATGCAAGTGAGTAAATGTAATTCAGCATATAAATAGACTTAAGAACAAGAATCACATGAACACCTCAATAGATTCAGAAAAAGCTTTTCAACATTCAGCATCTCCTCATGGTAAAAAGCTCTGAAGAAACTAGAGACAGAAGGAGCGCATCTGGACAAAATATGACAAACCTACAGGTGGCATTATAGTAAGTGGGGAAACACAGAACATTTCTTCTAAAATCTGGACTAAGACCAGGGTGCTACTCTTTACACTATCATTTAATACAGTGCTATAAGTCCTAACTACAGCAGTAAGACAAGAAAAATAAATGAAAAGGATACAGATAGGAAAGAAGTCTAAGTATCTTTGTTTCCAGATAACATGATCTTATATTTAAAAGATCCTAAAAACTCCACCAAAAAAACTCTTAGACTTAATAGACATTTTAGCAAAGTAGCAGGATACAAAGTCAAAATACACAAATTAGGGGCTTAGAGAGATGACTCAGCGATTAAGAGCACTGACTGCTCTTGAAGAGGACCTGGGTTTGATTCCCAGCACCCACATGGCGGCTACAAACTGACCTTAACTCCAGTGTCAGAGTCATTGATGCCCTCTTCTGACCTCTGCAGCATTGCATGACATGGGTGCACTGACATACATGCAGGCAATACACTCATACACATAAAATGAAAATAATAAAATATTAAAAAATAAAATACAAAAATTAGTGTATATATATAACTTTCCAAACAGAAATGAGGGGGGAAATCCCATTCACAAAGCACAATAGCTTCAAAAATAAAATACCTAAGAATAAACATAACTAAGGAAAAGAGACAATTCTCAAAATGAAGTTTTTAAAGCACTAAAGAGAAATTAAAGAAGACACTAGATGATAGAAAGGCTTTCCTTGCCCATTTATTGGCAGAATTAATATTGTGAAAATGGCCATATTACTAAATATAATCTACAAATTCAGGACAATGTCCATCAAAATCCCAATGATACTCTTCACCAAACTAGAAAAACAATCCTAGAATTCAGATGGAAATTTAAAAGCATCCAGATAGGCCGTAATACCAGATATCAGATTACATTACAGGAACATAGTAACAAAACCAGTCTGGTACTGACACAAAAACAGACATGTGAATCAGTGGGATAGAAGAGGGGACCTAGAAATACATGCAAACCTCTGCAGCCACCTAGCTCCTGACAAAGGTGTCAGAAACACCTGCTGGAGAAAAAGATAGCCTCTTTAACAAATAGTGCTGTGGAAACTGGATTTCTACATGCAGCAGAATGAAATCAGATCCCTGTCTCTCACCCTACACAATAACAAATTAAAAATGGATCAAAGACCTATTAAGACCTGAAATTTTGAAACTGCTATAGAAAAACACAGGTAAAATACTTGAAGATGACATTCTAGAAAGAACTCCAGTGATACAGGAAATAATCCAAAAATTTGATAAATAGGATGACATAAAGTTAAAAGGCTTCTGCACAGTAAAACAATCACCAGAGTGAAGAGACAGAGTACAGAATGGGAAAACATTCTTTGCAACTACACACCAGAGTTAATACATAGGATATATAAAAAACTATAAAAGTTAAAAACAAAAAATCCAATTGATAAATGGGCTATTAGTCTCAAAAAAAGGACTACAAATGGTCAATAAATGTTTGAAAGTGTTCAACCTCCTTAGCCATCAGAGAACCACAAATTAACGTAGTTTTATGACACCACATCCCTCTTCTACAACTCCACCTCCGATTGCTGAGGACCATGCATCCTGCCCACCTTCCTCAGGTAGAGCCCCCCAACACCACTGTGAACCCACCCCCTGCCACTTAAGGACTGTGTGTCCTTTGCACCTCCCCCAGGGAGGAACTCTGCCCAACCACAGCCCCACTCCTGCTACCTGAGGACCCCTTGTCCTCAGCAGCTGCACCATGTGTCCTGAGCACCTCCCTCCAGGTAGGGACTCCCACCCCTGCCAACAAAGGACCACATGTAGAACCCTAAGAGCCTTTCACAGATTTCTCAAGATCTGCAGCAAGAACTTCTAATTCTACAAAAGATTTGCTCTTGTGCCCAGAAGCTGCAACTAGCCCTAGCTAAGTTGGGACCACTTCTGATACCCCATTCACTCATCAGTACTGACTATCCCTAAGACTAAATCCCAAACACCATTCAGCTGCTCTATAAACTGACACATTGGGGTAACAGCAAACAGAGATCCAAATGCCCATTCAACAAAGGTGGGACAGATATCCACACCAAAAACATTACAAAAAAATGACATAAATCCAGGTGCCTAGGGTCCCATCACAAAAACATAAACATAACAATATGAATAACCAAGACAATGCATCTCCAAAAATTAGTACTCCCATAATAATGTTCACTGAGAAAAGCAAATTACATGACACATAAGACAATGAAATTACAGAACTGTAATTCTATGCATAATATATAATTATATGGGTTATAAGAATCATAAATAGCTTTAAGGAACTCAAAGAGGATATGAATAAATTGTAGAATGAAGGCCATGAAAATACAAACAGCAGAATGACATAAAGAAAACAATTCAAGATATGAAAATAGAATTTAATAAAGCGAGAATTTCTGAAGAAAACCCAAGATTAAGTAAAACTTGAACTGAAAAATTCAGTAAGTGAAAAAAGTCTCATCACCAATAGAGGCAATCAAGTGGAAGAGAGAATATCAGGGCTTTAAGAAAAGGTAAAGGAATTTGATAACTCAGAGAAAATTATATACATATAAAAAAACAGAACATGCAGGAACTCTGAGACTATAAAAAGACCAAAGCTACAAGTCAAGGTGTAAAAGAAGAAACTGATATTTTTCAACAAAGTCATAGAAGAAAATTCCCAAAATCTAAGGAAAGAGATGCCTATGAAGGTGCAACAGGCACCCCAAATAGACAGGATAAGAGAAGAAACACCCCATGTTATATAATAGTACAGAACAAAGAAAGGGTATTGAAAGCTGCAAGAAAAAAAAGACCAAGACACATTTTTAAAAAGACTCATCAGAATAATACTGACTTTTGAATGAAGACTTTAAAAACCAGAAGGACATGGACTGATATTCTACAAGTTCTGAATGACCAGATGCCAGTCTAGACTACTATACACAGAAAAACTCTCAGTCATAATCAAAGGAGAAAGAAAAACTTTCCATGACAAAAAAAAGAGGGCTGGAGAGATGGCTCAGCAGTTAAGAACACTAGCTGTTCTTGCAGAAGACTTGGGTTCGAATCCCAGCACCCACATGGCAGCTAACAACTGTCTGTAACTCCAGTTCCGGGGCTCCGACAACCTCTTCTGTCCTCCGCGGGCACTGCACACGTGTGCACTTACCTACATGTAAGCAATACATGCATACACATAAAATAATAAAATATTAAAAAAAAGGATTAAAGGACTTTATGACCACTAAGGCAGCTCTAATGAGGACAATGGAAGGAATAAACAATTCCAGAATAGTTAATCAACAGAGGTCTAAGAACATACCACAAAGTCAACAAAATGACAGGAATTAATGCACATTGTTCAATAATAATTCTTAATATTAATGGTCTCAATTCCCCCAATAAAGAGACACAGACAAGGAGATTGGATTAAAAAACAGGATCTACCTTTTTGCTCCAAGAAACATACCTCACCAACAAGGATAAATACCACTTTAGGGTAAGAGGATGGGAAAAGGTATTCCAAGCAAATGAAACTAAGAAACAAGCAAGCGTGGCTATTCTAATACCTTACAAAACAGATTTCAAACCAACACTAGTCAGAAGATGGAGAGTGCCACTTCATACTCATTAATGAAAAATTCACTGAGAATATTCCAATCCTAAACATACATGCACCAAACGCAGGTGCACCCAATTTCATAAAACCAAGACCCTTATATATAAAACCACAGATTAACCTCAACACAGTGATAGTGGACGACTTCAAAACTCCACTCTCACCAATAGAGAGGGCCTCTGGATAAAAACTGAGAATCAGGAGTTGAATAACATCATAAATCAAATGGATCTAATGGACATCTGTCAAACATTCTATCCAAACAATAAAGATTACTTATTCTTCTCAGCAGCCCATGGAACTTTCTTCAAAACTGACTGTGTATTAGGACAAAACAAGTTTCAGCAAATACAGGAAAATTGAAGTGACATTCTGCATTCCATTGGATCATGGTGGAATAAAGCTGGCTATTAACAGCAACAGAAAACACAGAAAGCACACAGACTCATGGAAACTAAACAACACAGTACTAGGTTAAAACGGTCAGGGAAACCAAGATGGAAAATTTAAAATTCCTAGAATTGAATGAAAATAAAAACACAACATCTATGGGGCACATGAAGGCAGTCCTAAGAGGAAAATTTATAGCTCTGTGTGCCCACATTTAAAAAAATGAGATATCTCAAATTAATAAGTTAATGATACATTTAAGGCATTTTAAGCAGCACCCAAAACAGTAGAGGGGCAAAGATAATCAAAATCTGGACTAAAATTAATGAAATAGAAATGAAAAAAAATTACAAAGAATCAATGTAATTAAGAGTTGGCTCTTGGAAAAGATTAATAAAACTGACAAATCTTTAGCCAAATTAACCCAAAGAAAAAGAGAGAAGACCCAAATTAATAAAATTAGAGATGAAAATGGAAACATTACAACAGACAGGGAGGAAATCCAGAGACGCATAAGAACATACTTTAAAAATCCACATTCCACCAAACTGGAAAATCTAAAGGAAATGGGTGAATTTCTAAATGTATATGAGCTACCAAAATTAAATCAAGATAAAACAAATATTTTTTCAAAGATTCCTTTATTTTGAGGCATCCCTGCTGGCTAGTAGGGGCCTCTACTTCCTGGTCCTATCACCTCTCCTTGTGCCCCTGCATGTCTGAGAGTGCCTGACTCTGTCTCCAGGGACAAGTATGACAGTCACCACTCATCAAAGAAGCTTCTTTTGCAACAGACAGAGAGTATTACAGAGTTCCACAACTGGTCACACTCTGAGAATAAGTGTCTGTGCGATGTCCAGCCCTAAGTGACACATCTACAATGGAACCTCTATAACCTAAGGCTCACAGAACATAGTAGACCAAGGGGTAGAGAGAATACCAATGCGTCTCTCAACTCTAATCAATGGAGCATCCTCATGCAACAGATGGCGATGAATGCAAAAGACCACAAATGGCCAAGGCGTACAGAATAAGAGACTTTAGTGTGGGTCCCTTACAGGTCTCCTGTATTAAACTTCACCAGCCAAGGGCTCAGGGCCCATTGTGGAAGAGGTGGCAGAAAGATTCTAAGGAAGAGTCAGAGGAGGAGGTGCATGACCATTAGGAAACAAAGTCTTACAGGCTCTTGGGACCTTGCTCAAATAAACTTACAGCAATGGTGACAGCATGCATAAAACCCATGCAAACTCAATCAGACAAGAACCAGCATTGAACTGGGAAATGGGTAGGAAGACACAACTTGGGTAAGGGAGTACTGGCAGCTGATCACTGCTGGGTGAGGGAGAGTTGATCTTTAAGGGAATGATGCTAGACAGGCTGAACAGCCTCCAGTGGAGGATGAACTCACATGGAGGGACATCTGAGTACAAAACTTGATTGATAGGTGTTAACATATATGACAAAATGCATGAAGATCTATGGGGATGAAGATAGGGAAGGGGGAGGCTAAATATGATATGATTAAGATGTATGAAATCCACAAAAATTCAATAAAATATTTTTTAAAGATTTCTTTATTTTTTTCTTATGTGTATGAGTGTTTTTTCAGTATATATGTAGATGCAATATGTACATGCCTGGTGCCCCAGAGAGGACAGTAGAAGGCATCAGATCACCTGGAACTAGTTACAGATGGTTATGAACCACCATAAATATGTGGGTGCTGGGAATCAAATCTGGGTCTTCTGAAAAAGCAGCAAGTGTTCTTAACTGCTCAGCCATGTCTCTAGGCCCAAGACAAAATAAATAATTTAAGCATACTTATAATAAGCAATGAGATTGAAGCAGGAATTAAAAATCTCCCAACTAAAAAGAAGCTGGGCCAGATGGATTCAGCATAGAATTCTACCAAACCATCAAAGAGCTAATATCAATACTCCTCAAAATAAATAATTGAAATAGAAAAAGAAGGAACATTTCCATACTCTTTTATGTAGCCAGTATCATCACCCTGATACCTAAACCAGGTAAAGACCCAACAAAAAAGAAAAAATTATAGGTCAATTTCTCTCATGAAATAGAAGTAAAAATTCTCAATAAAATACTTGCGAACTAAACTCAAGAATACATCTAAAAAGATCATCCACCACAATGAGGTCAGCTTCATTCCAGAGATGTAGGGATGTTTCAATAAATGTAAATTAGTAAATATAATCCACCACATAAATAGACTCAAGGACAGAAACCACATGAACATCTCATTTGATGCAGAGAAGATCTTTCACAGAATCCAACATCTCTTCATGATAAAAGTCATGGAGAATCTAGGAATAAAAGAACTGTATCTCACCATTAGAAAGGCAATATACAACAAGCCCACAGCTAACATCATATTAGATGGAGAAAAATTCCAAGTGTTTACACTAAATTAGGAATAAGAAAAGGATGTCCACTTTCCATTCCTGTTCAATATAATGCCTGAAGCCTGAGCTGGAGCAATAAGACAAGGAGATATAAATCAGAAAGGAAGAAATCAAAGTATCTTTATTTGCAGATTGTATAAAAAAAGACCTTAAAGACTCCACCAGAGGGGCTGAAGAGATGGCTCAGCAGTTAAAAGCACTCTCTACATTCACAAAGGACCCTGGTTCCATTCCCAGCACTCACATGGCAGCTCAAAATCATCTGTAACTCCAGTTCCCATGGGCATTAAAGCTTTCTGCTGACCACATGCACACAGTACACATATGTACATGCAGGCAAACACTCATATACATAAAAAATTCTCCACCAGAAAACTCCTAAAGCTGATAAATACATTCCACAAAGTAAGAGAATACAAAATTACACACAAAAATCAGTAGCCTTCCTATGTACCACTAAAAAACATACTGTGATATTCATATGGAAACACAAAAAGCCCACGATAGCCAAAATAATCCTGAACAGTAAAAGAACAGCTAGAAGTACCACCATCCCTGATTTCAAGTTATACAATAGAGCTATTGTATTAAAAGCAGCACAGTACTAGCATAAAAGTAGACACATTGATCAATGAAATAAAATTGAGGACTCAGCACATGCTCCCACAAGCCACTTGATATTGACAAAGGAGCCAAAATACATACTAGAGAAAAAGAGTATCTTCAACAAATGGTGCTGGTCAAACTGGACAGCAAAGTATAATAGAATGAAACTAGATCCTTATCTCTCACCCTACACAAAACTCAATTCCAAACAGATCAAGGACCTGAACATAAGACCTGACAGGCTGAAACTGCTAGAGGACAAAGTAGGGAGTACTTTGGGAGTACTTTAGGGAGTTTCAACATATAAACATAGGAAAGGGCTTTCTGCAGGAGTCTAAGAAACATGGGCATTAAGACCAACAACTGACAACTGAAAAGTAATAAGCTGTACAACAAAGAATACTATCAAGTGAGCTCAAGGCATCCTACAGAACGGGAAAAAAATCTTCTTCAGCTATGCATCTGACAGAAGGCTAATATCGAGAATATGCAAAGAACTCAAAAAACTAAACACCAAGAAAACAACGCAATTTAAAAAATGGGACATCAGTCAGACATGGTGTGCTTGTCTTTAATCCCAGTACTTGGGAGGCAGAGACAGACTGATCTCTAAGATTGAGGCCAGCCTGGTATACATATAGAGTTCCAGCCAGCTGGGGCTACAGGGAGACACTGTCTCAAAAAGATTTTTAAAAATGGGGCATGGAACTAAACAGAGTTCTCAAAAGAAAGAATATAAATGGCTAAAAAATATTATTTTAAATGCTCAACATCCTTAGCCATCAGGGAAATGAAAATTAAAACTACTTTGAGATTTCATCTTACTCCAGGAAGAATGGCTAAGATTTAAAAAAAAGACAAAGAAAAACCAAACATTAGAAAACAACAGATTTATTTACATGTTCCAAATATAAACAAAACAGTTCATAGAGTAAGATAACCGGGAAACATACTCAATCTCATTTTTATTTTAATATTTGTTGCCTTAATCTGGCATATTAGCTCCATTCAGCCAAGCAATACTCTTGGTTATTTTAAGTATAGTCATCCTATTATACATATGTCACATACAAATGTTATGTCAGATACAGACGACAAAAGAAAAGATCCAGATCGTGCTGGCTAATACTTTTGATATGATCAGGCATTTCTTTCTTATTGGCTCTACCAGCTAGCTATTCCTCTCTCCTAAAGACTGCTATCTCACCTACAACTGAACCTTATCTACATCGGATTCTAGGAATGAGCCTTCCTAAGACGACCTGTGAATAAATAGGTGGCCCTTGCATGCACAAAATGTGATACTTGGCCAACAGGAGGAGCTGTGAAAGAAAAGTTCCTCCAAAGAATTCCTGCACCTTGGAATGAACTTCCTGCAAGGCTGACCAACTGATTATCACTCAGGAGACTGTGGAGAGTTTGGCATATTCCAGGTCCAAAGTTTAATTGCCATTTTTTATCTTGGGCCATCTTTAGCCCCCTAAACTGCCACTCTTTACCCACCTCTGTTTCTGATCTAACATCCTGTGACTAACAGACAAAAAAACCTTTCAGAATGTATTATCCTAGCAGACCAATCAAAAGGCTAAGAATGTCATCAGATAGCATCTGAGACCTATAGTAAAAAATACCCTCACTGTGCTGTGACTTGCCTACTGAATGTATCCTCCAATGTATTTGAAAAATGTCTTAACTTATGACTTTTCTTTGTTCTGTTACTATAAAAATGTAAGGCAACTGTTACCATGCTGGGACATGGAATTTGGGGTAACCTGAATCTGTGTTCCTGGGCCATGGTCACTCATACTTGGCTCCAGAATAAACTATCTCTTATCACCTTAAAAAAAAAAAAAAAGACAACAAATGCTGGTGTGGATGCAAGAAAGAAGGAACACTTATCCACTGTTGGTGAGAGTGCAAACTGGTGCAGCCATTATGGAAATCAGTGTGGCAGTGCCTCAAAGGCTAGAAACAGATCTACCATATGATCTAACTCTACCACTCTTGGGTATATATCCAAAGAACTCTATATCCTATTACAGAAGTACTTGTTCATCCATGTTCATTGCTATTCTAGTCACAATAGTTAGGAGATGGAAGCAGCCTAGATACCCTTCTTCAACTGAAAAATGGACAATGAAAATGCAGTACATTTACACAATGCAATATTATTCAGTTGTTCAGAAAAATGAAGTTATTAAATTTGCAAGTAAATTGATGAGGTTGGAAATAATCATTCTAAGTGAGGAAACACAGACCCAGAAAGACAAATGTTGTATGGTCTCTCTCATGTATGGATGCTAACTGTGAATCTTTAGATATATTTGTTTACACTGGAGTACCCAGAGAAGTCAGGAAACTAGAAAGGGGCCATGTGGAGGGGTTTCAAGGGAAGGGGGATAGAACACAGGTAGTATGAAGGGGAAATGAGGAATAATGGAGGGAAAGGGTTAAGTGAAATGGGGAATGGGAAGGCAGGGTAGAGGAAGGAGTATGAGGGGGATGACTAACACTAAAAATCTTTGAAAAAGCCATATTGGAAAGACTTGTTTTTAACTACTGTAGAAGC
>NW_008360327.1:6175121-6184136 GCF_000622305.1 Nannospalax galili
CACACATACACACACACACACACATATATGGAGAGAGAGAGAGATAGAGAGAGAGAGAGAGAGAGAGAGAGAGAGAGTTTAAATGGAGTTACCCTATAACAGGCAGCGGGTAGGAAGACAATGTCTCTCCCAGACACCATAGGCTATCAAATAAAAAGGCCAGTGCTGGGAATGGGTTACCTCTTTTTGGGTTGTTGGTTGGTGGGATCCCATAGACCATGCCCAAATATCATAGGCAATTGCCACTACCTTTGTTTACTCTATAGAACTTGATGTTAAGACCCTATTGCTGAACACACTACACACTCAAATCATAGAACATGGATATATTAATCTGTACCAACCTGGAAGCTTCATCCCTACTGGCTGACTTTCCTAGTGGTGGGAGGCACTACTAGGGGAGAAAAGTAATTAATAGTCTTACCCAGCTGTAAACACTGAGAGCTACAACAGCAAGTTGCCTGGCAAGATAAACCCACGAATGCAATAGTGGCGTGAATATTATGGAAATAACCAGGCACTTTCTGATTAGATTTAAGGCTTGCTCCATCAGACAGAACTCATGTCTGCACTGTTAATGGGACCAAAAATCCATGGCTGGATAGGCCACTGCATCTAAGGGAATACCTAATACTACAATTCTGCTAAATGGCTACAGTATTAAACCTACTCCCAAAGACTTAGCTATATATCCATAGGTTAGTGTGTCTCTCAATCTTCATCAGAGAAACTACTTTTTGCAGAAGATGGTGATTAACACAGAGACCAACAACTGGTCAACATGCAGAGAACAAGAGACCACAGTGGGCAGCCCTAAATTTGACATCTATATCATGCTCCTTCCTCCCAAGGCTCAGGGACCAATTCAGAAGAGGAAAGGAGTGGATCCAGAGGCAGTGGATGACTACAGTGAAACAATGTTTTCTGACTACAACAGGGCAGTTGCCCGTATGAATTCATAGTGGCTGTGATTACATGCATAAGACCTGTGTAAGATCAAGCCAGAAAAATCCTAGTATGGATGGGGACGGTTGTCATAAATCCTCCCCCACCTCCAAGCTGAGACGCTATTGTCAACTGACTGCTGCTGGGAGAGAAAGTTTTCTTCAGGGATCTAGGCCCTGAGGGACTACCCATGCTCCAGTAGATGGCCCTACATCCATACACAAACTAGCAGCCCTAAGTGGACTCAGGGGGTTTTAAAAAAGAACACATAAAATTGAGATCCCTCCCAATGTGGGGTGTATGTAGTGGTGAGGAGTACAGGGAGGAATTAAAGGGGAGGGAATGGGCATGATCAAAGCACATTTATGTGTATGCATGAAATTTCAATAAAAAAGTTCTCTGCAATTCCATCTCACCCCTCTCAGAAATGCCAGTATCCAGAACACAGATGACTACAAATGCTAGTGACGATATGTGTATACACTGTGAAGGGAATGTAAACTTGTATTGCCAGTATGGAAATGGATACTGAAGGTTCTCTAAAAACAAAAACTAGAACTACCAGATTACACTACTCTTGCATATATATCCAAAGTACTCTGAGTCAACATCTCAGAGAGTTTCTTGGACATCCATGTTTATTGTTGTACTCTTGATGATAGCCAGGAAATGGAACCAACCTAGATGTCCATCAACAGATGAATGGATAAAGAAAATGTGGAATATACACACAACCGAGTTTTGTAAAGCCATAAAAACAACTGAAATCATGACATTTGTGGGGAAATGGACAGAAATGGAAATCATCGTTAGGCAAAAAAATTCAGACTCAGAAAGATAAATGCTGTTTTCTCATATGTGGAGCATAGATTTAAAATTATAGTGTATGCATGCATGCATGCATACATGTGTGTGTACTTGTGTGAAGGGTGATGAAGCTAGTAAGGGGATCATGGAGGAGAGAGAGAAGATCTTAACAGAAGAGGGAAAGAAAGAAGAGTGCATGTGGTAAGGAAGCAAAGGGCTGCTTAGGGGAATGAAGGGAACCTGTCAGAGAGGAGCAGGAGGTATGTGGAGGGCAGTGCGAAAGAAACCAGATGAGAACAAAATACAGAATGAATAAAAAATCACACAGTGAAGCTCACTGCTTTGTATGCTAGTTTGAAACCTAATAATAGAAATAGATAAACCTCTCTTTATTCCAATTTTCTTCAAGACAAATGTCATATGAAGTATGTGTATATACATATGTATACCTATAAATTAATATGTACACACAACCATTGACTTATCTCAAATCATTTTTTATAGGCAAAAACTGTTATCTTAAAATTCAGTAAGGGACAAGTTTTCACCGAGAGAGTTTGGTTTAGTATGGCTGGCAATGTCATGTATTCGGTTCCACAAATTTCATTGTTTCATGGTTTTTGTAAGCTAAGTTTGTTGTTTACTTTTACATTTATATTGAATCACTTCAAAAATTCAGGTTCTTTCTGGGTATGGTAGCCTATGCCTTTAATCCCAGCACTCAGGAGGCAAAAGCAGGTGGATCTCTCTGAGTTCCAGGCCACCCATGGCTATACAGTGAGACCCAGTCTCAAAAAAAGCAGATTATTAAATTTGGACAGGTGAGGAAAAGCCATGCCATTTGATATGTAGAAACTATGCCTACATTCGCAAAGCCCAATTATTAATAGACCTAGGATAATGTAACATTCAGCAGTTTTCAACCTGTTTTCTGTACAGAGCTTAGACTTACACAGGATTCTTGGGGAAATTCCCCTCTTTCCCCTTTTAACCAATGTTACAGACAATGATTTAATCCTAAAGTTTATTCCAAACCCAAGGCTGTAGCCATGGCTTCTCCCCCCAACCTCCACCTTACCTCTGACGCCCCTGGCCGCCGTACGGAACTGTCAGAAGGCCACAGGGACCCTTCCTGGAGGTGGGGAGGAGAGAAGTGAGGAACAAGAGACAAGAAAATCATTTGTTTCATAAAAGAGCAGCAGTAGCACCCACAACTTTAAACATGAGCTTTTGAAACAGGGATCATATTGCTCTTTTAACAATGGCTGACTTGTTTAAAGCACGCAGCAGGAAAGAACCTGTCCCTTTGCATGCCTTACATCTAAATGGAAGGTTGCAACCCCCAAAGAAAAAATTAGAAAGCTTAGATCCTGGCCATAATGGATTTGAAGTCAAATACTGATCAATCTCTATAATCATGTGCTTCAAAATGACCAATGAAGTACACTTAGTCAATACCTACGCTTGTACACTTGGGGAGTTCCTGGACTACGTGAACTCTTGAGAGGCTTCTTCAGAAGAGTGCATCGCTAGCTATGGCCTGTCAGGCACATATGATCTTTGACCCTGTCACCACACAGCCTGAGGTTAGCAGCTGCTGCAAAGACTGCCCATATGTAAGTCGGCTCTCTACTAACAGGCGTTTCCAAAGCCTGCTTAACCTTCCAAGGCCTTCTACTGAGTTTATTCTGCAGTCTGAATATTCATAAACATAATTTGACATCTAGGTGCTTAATATCTTTTTTAAAAACATGGAGGGCCAGCAAGATGGCACAGCAGGGAAAGGCACTTGCTACAAGCCTGATGACCTGGGTTTCATCTCTGGAACCCAAATAGTGGAAGGAGAAAACTGACTCCTGAATGTTGTCCTCTGACCTCCACACGTCACATTGTGCATGCGCGTGCTTGCATACCCACACCTACACCCACCCACATCCATGAATAAATAAGTAAAAATGTAAAATTTTTAGATATGTTTGGCCAAACAATCAAGGTGACAAGCAAACAACAGCGTAACTTGTTTACAAATATTCCAAGATGATATCGTTTGAGCTCAAACTATTGCCTATTTGCAAGATTCTTCTGGACTGTTAGCAGTTATGCTATTGTCAGAATAAGAACTGCTGGGAGGAACAGAAGCCTGTATTTTTGGACTCCCAGGGAGAATATGTGTGTGTGTGTGTATGTATGTATGTATGTATGTATGTATGTATGTATGTATGTGAGGACTTTGGGGATCACTGACCCTCCTCAGACCATTAAATCTGTCCCCAAGTAAAGATCTCCACAGTGAAACACCCAGTCCTCAGATGCAAACCCATGCTGTTCTTTTCTGTGACTGGCACTATAATATAAATACACAGGTCACTGCTACACATGGTATTTTGTCTAATACATAAACCTGTTCCTAAGATAGTTGTAGGACATCATGGAATCAGTAGCAAAAATATAAACTGACCCAGCTGCTTAGAAGAAGTGTGGGTAGAAGGGTCTGACTATAAAATTATATAATGGACCGTCTTATAGCCTGGGCCTGCCAACAGGTGAAGGACCAAAGTTAAATCAAATGGTGTGACTGATCCCCTCCCTAGTGCAGCTAAGTGGTAGTGCCAATCTTTTAGCTCCTGCCTGCTGACCAAGTGGAGAACAGCATCAGACTCCAGAAGGCCACATCCTGGCTGGTGTTTCTGAGAATCTCCTGCCATCCTACCATCAGTCACTGCCAGCACTACTCTTTTCCACAGACCTCAGTGCCCAGCTCTAACCATTTAACTGCACCATCAAGAACCTGAAAATGAGAGGTTCACAGTGTCTCAAAGTGGCAAGGTTGTTCCCAATGGCTTCATTCCCTTCAAAATTGGCAGAACTGGAAAAATGCTTGCAAGAGCTCCCAGCAGCCTCTTGGTAAGGTCAGCCCATCTTACCTGGCCACTCACACCTTGCAAAACACTTGTAGAAACACTCATATTGTGATTACTTACACTGGGGTCACTACTCTGTGTACCTCAGTGGGTGCCTAATCATGTTCTGATGGAAGGCTGAGTCTCATAGCTCTGTCCAGGACTGTTCCTCTTTCTGTTCATTCTCTCTAACCCCCCTAGAACCACAGGCCCCCTTTACCTTCAGAGATAAGCCCATCTAACACGTGTTAGGCATTCTTGCATTCACTTTTGGATCCTCATGTTAACACATTAGCTCAGTTGCCCACTAAGGATAGACACAACCTCAATATCATGAACCTCAATGAAGAATCTGTACCATGCAATGCTCCTGGTGACAGGAAGACAGTAGACTAAGTAAAGAGCCTTGCAGCTTTTAAATGTATGATATGCTTTTATTTTACCAATGATACAGTTTATATAATATATGCTATAGTTTACATATAATAAACTATATGCATTGACATGTGTCGTGTGTGTGTGTGTGTGTGTGTGTGTGTGTGTGTGTGTGTGTGTAGAGTACGAAAAGCAGCACCACAGGGACACTGAAAGAGGAAAACATCCTCAGCTACATTTCGATGTCAAGGACGTGGTATCAAGTACCAATGTTTTCCTTATTAATTCAGAGACTATGGAGCTTAAACCACACGGAGTGGGTACATGCAAGTAATCCATTCAGAATTTTCAACTGAATTCACAATGGTCAGTTAGCATGAGCTTCCAAGATATGTGATTGGAAGGAGATAAACTGGATTTCCAAGATTAAGTTTAGCTTTCAGGTGACTTCTACTTTAACCACAAATGACAGTAAGTATACACAAGAAGCTCAAATAGTAGAGTACCTTTTCTATGTTAAACACACTTTAAATTACAGTCTGGTACTGTGGCTTGGCCCTGGAATGTCTCTTCGCTGGCAGTGCCAGGGGGCACAGCCTGAGGGCTCAGGCACGTCATTATTCTGAGCATCTGGCCCTTTCATTTCACACATCGTGGAAAGGGGACACTAGGCAGTTTGAAATTTTGCAGGTTTGAAGACATGCATTCACATACTCCTTTATATTTGGGAAATCAATTTCCTATCTTCTTTTCATTGGTCTCAGAGTAGTACATACTACAGGAAAGTGTTTCACAAATTCCATCTGCCAGACACCAAAACATCTACATCAAAGAGACTTCAAAATTATTGTCTTTATTATGCAAAAAATGAAGATGTGTCATTTGTGAGTCTGGAGCACCAGGACTGATCCTCCACACACACACACACACTTGGCACATCTGGATGGGCTATAGGGAGATAGGAAATACTCCCAATGTGATGGCATTTGGAGATAGGGACTCTAGGAGGCAGTAGGTCGTGAGAATGGAATCACTGTGAATATAATTGGTTCCCATGTAAGAGGCCAGAGAGCTAGCAAGCTGTATATCCTCCACCTTGTGAGGATATACAAGTAGTCAGCAATCTTCAGCCCAGAAGAGGGCCCTATCTAGAACTTGACTATAGTACCATGTAATGGTTACCATGAACTCTGGCTTCTAGCCTCTAGGACTATGGGAAATAAATGTCAATCATTCATAAGCCAATCAGTCCATGCTACTTTTTTACAGCAGCCAAACTAAGACAGAACTTTATAGTTTTTGTCTCTTCCATTTGAAGTTTTTCTGAACTCATTTTAATTTTTGGATTAGGTCTATCACTATTCTTTTGCATGTGGATATCCATGCCCCATGCACACAGGTTTTGAAAAGCCTGTTCTTTTGTGAATGAATGGTCTTGGCATCCTTGTTGAAAATCATCTGACCATATTTGTAGAGATTTATTTCAGAACTGTCGAATCTATTCCATTGATTAGACATATCACACATACACACATGTATTAGCAAGCACACACAAGCTCATGCCTTTGTCCTGATACCACAACATTTTAATTACTGTTTTATAGTTAAGGTTTGAGATCAAGAATTTTGGGGTCTCCTTCTAAATGCGTTATGCTTTTTTAAAAAATAGTTTTGGCTACTGGAGGTCCCCAGAGTGTCTATAAAAGTTTTAGAATGAATTTTTTCTCAATTTATGCAAAAATCATCAGTACATTACAGATGTCTGTGGAAGTAACGACACCTTAACAATATCAACTGCCAATATCTTGTCCATGAATATGGCATGTGTTTCCACCTATTCGTGTCTTTTGTAAATTTCCAGTAACATTTTCTGGCTTTCCGTGAACAAGTCTTTAGCCTCCCCTGTTAATTTTATTTCAGTATCTTTTTTTTTAAAGCTATTGCAAATGGAAATGTTTTCTTTTTTTCTTTTTTTTCCCCACTTCTTAGTAGTAAGATGACATCACTGCGAGGAAATGTTTTCTTAATTTCCTTATACAATCAGATTGTTCATTATTAATATAAAGAAATGCAAATGATTTCTGAATGCTGATTTTGTATCCTACTATTTTACCAAATTTTATTTATCAGTTATGTTTTTCTTTCATTTTGGCAGAATTTTTAGCATTTTCGATAATAAGATCATGTCATCTGATAAAAGATAATTTTACTTAATCCTTTATTATTGGAATGCCTTATATTTCTCTTACCCAACAGCTTTGGCTAGAATTTCCAATAAATACTCTGTTGAATAGATATGGCGAAAGCAGGCACCTCTGTCTATTCCTGTTCTTAGAAGAAAAAATTCTGGTACTTTACTATGGATTGTGATGCTATCTGTGAGCTTCTCATGAATGAACTTTATGGTGTTGAGGTCTCCTTTCCCCTATCCTAGTTTGCTGAGCATTTTTAATGAAAGGATGTTGATTCTTTTTTTTTTTTTTTTTTTTTTGGTCTTTTTGAGACAGCGTCTCCCTGTAGCCCTAGCTGGCCTGGATTTGCTATGGAGACCAGGTTGGCCTCAAACTCACAGAGATCTGCCTGCCTCTGCCTCCCAAGTGCTGGGATTAAAGGCATGTGCCACCATGCCCATTCTTATGAAATACTTCCTCTGCGTCACTTGGGATGCCCATGCAATTTCCCCCCTCTCTCTTCATTCTATTAATATGGCATATGAATGATATTGGTTGATTTTCATATTGAGCTATCCTTCATGTCCATGAATAAATCTCATCTGGCCATGGTATATAATCATCTTCCAAAGATGCTGAACTGAAATCAATTTTCTAATATTTTATTAAAGACTTTTGTTTCAATATTCATGAAGAATATTGGTTTACTAGTCTCTTTTCATCTTGTATCTTCTCTGTCCTTCTCCGGTATTGGGAATGCTAGCTTCCTAGAATGAGTCAAGGAATATTCCACCTCTTCAATCATTTGAGGACAGATATCAGTTCTTTAATGTTTGGTAGGCTTCACCAGTTTAGGTATCTGGTCCAGGACTTTTCTTTGTTGGAGGTCTATTACTTTCCTTCTTACTCTGATAAAATACCTGGATAAAGCAATTTAAGAAAGGAAAGATATATTTTAGAAAGCTTTTTAAGGGGATACAGTCCATTGTGGCAGGACAGTCACAGTAACAGGAGCAGGTGGAAGCATCAGGGAAAGGCCAGAAAGCAGGCCAGAGATAACACTCACGACCCACAGCCTGGCCACATTCTTCCTCCAACTAAGTCCTATCCCTGAAAGATTTTACAGCCTCCTAAAACAGGACTACCAGCTGGGGACAAAGGGTTCAAATACATTAGCCAAACTATAACAGGAAGCTTTTTGATTATTTGTTCAATTCCATTACTAGTTAAAGGTCTCTTCAGATTTCCTAATTTTTCAGAAATCAGTTTTGGTGGAGTTTCTAATAATTTTTCTGTTTAATCTAGATTGTCCAATTTTTAGAATAGAGCTATTCATTGTGCTCCCTATCATCCTTTTCTAAGTATTTTGATACTTTAAACTAAGAGAAGGTAGTCTGTGATCATGACTTGGGAGCCATGGGCTAGAGCCACTGCTCAGGCCAATATATACTGTGACCAAGTGTGAGGGTACCCCACACCTTAGACTTCCTTGGTATAGCCTTGTTGGGGTCCTCTGTTATGCAAAGTAGAAGTCTCTTCACATCCGGATAGCTCACGAGCTCGGAAACCATGTGCTTCAGATTCCTTTTCATAGCAGAGTGCCTTCCTGGCATCCTCCCTGACTCTTCTTTTAAAGTGCTCGCCACAAATACATGCCCTCCGGCACAGGAGCTGCCAGGTTTTTAATCAGGCATTGTCTGATAGCCTGATAGAAGCCCACCGCCCTATGTAAATGAGGCATCCTAAAAGTACCTATCAGCTAAGACTTCTTCTGCTGTCTCTACACTATAAATAGTCCTAGTTTTACCCCAATAAAG
>NW_008360327.1:6184329-6208154 GCF_000622305.1 Nannospalax galili
ATACTGGTGAAATAGGGACGGGATCGACTGAGTAGACCTCAGTAGCGGAGGAACTTTCACTGCCCAGGAGTGCGCACTGGGACCCTGAGAGCCCAGCACGTGCTCACCTATATAGCCTTTCAGATAAATTCTCCTTACCACATGCAGGGGCCAACAGGAATCCCATGAGGCCACTGCTGCATATCCTGGCTTCTACATAAGAGCTGGTGAAATAGGGACGGGATCGACTGAGTAGACCTCAGTAGCGGAGGAACTTTCACTGCCCAGGAGTGCGCACTGGGACCCTGAGAGCCCAGCACGTGCTCACCTATATAGCCTTTCAGATAAATTCTCCTTACCACATGCAGGGGCCAACAGGAATCCCATGAGGCCACTGCTGCATATCCTGGCTTCTACATAAGAGCCCCTCCCAGGGAATGAATGTATTGTATGGCTTCAAATAGTTACACATTTGTTTTTCTACCTGTTCCACGGGGAGACTTTCAAAGCAAAGGCAGAGCTTGTCTTCAGATATTTGGCCAGCAATACCTTTGATTCTTCTTCCTTTCTCATCTACCTCTCTATCATCCAAGTATTTTTACCATACTGTCTTTTGCACTCTAGATGGCAGTAACAGCTTAGAAGTAAAGCCAATACCTCCTTATGGCCACGTGTGCTCAGTGGCAGCACCTCCTCCTTCATTCCTCCTTGGGAATCCATCATCAGACTTCTTAAGAGTCCACATTTCCCATCTAACTATATTCAGTCTACAGCACATCCCTTAAGAGAACAGACAAATCTTCCAGGAAGATCTATTGGGAAGGAAAGAAAGGAAATTCTTCCCATTTGTAGACTAATACAGTGAATGAGAGAGAAAAGCTACCAGGTGCCTCTCCCAGCCTAAAGGCAGCTGGAGGTGGGGTGGGGGAGTGAACAACCCGACTTCAAGATTTCAGGAAAAGCCAGCAAGGAAGAAGAAATCTTAGGGCACTGTCCTGCTCTCGGCCCTAGGCACCTCTGTGCACAGAGGTGAATGCTTTATTGTTGTCACAGGCTGGCAGGAGACTCACGTGCAGCCAGAAACCAGCCCTGTAGGGGGGTGGGGGTGGGGGCTCTTCATTTAGGGCCACTCAGAATTTCAGAAGTAGGAGATCTTTAAAATTTTTTTCACAGCCATACCAAGTAAAACATAAACTTTACCATTCCATTATTAATGCTAATAATACCATATATACCTAAAAGCTTTGTTATAAAAAATGTTGTTCAAAGGTAAGCCTTAATACAAATGACAGAATGTATGAACTCCAGTGGGGGGCGCTATGGGAGGGACCACAGGGGAAGAGGAAAGGGGGTATAAAGATGATTTTCGGTATGAAATACACAAAAATTCAATAAACAAATTTTCGTTTATAAACTTTTTCAGGCTAGAGAGGCGGCAGAGTGGGTAAAAGCCTTGCTAGGGCAACTCTGAGGCCCTGAGTTCTGTCCGTGGAAGCAGCCGTGGAAGGAGAGAACTAACTCCTGAGAGTTTTCCTTTGACCTGTACATGTGAACCATGGCATACAACCACCTATAATAATAATTTTTTTCCATAAATCTTATTTCAAAATGTTATTTTTTACATATTTTTGCATCAATATAAACCATTCTCAAACTAGTTGCCTGGTATCTAAAGATGCTTAGAACAGTACTGGATTCACCTTAATCTTTTATGTGAACAGACGATTTAAATTAAAAAAAATATTTTGTTATTTTTATTTTATGTGTATGAGTGTACTGTCTGCATGTATATAAGTGCACCCATCTTGAGCAATGCCCATAGAGGTCAGAAGAGGGCACTGGATCCCCTGGAACTGGAGTTATAGACAGTTGTTAGCTGCCATATGGATGCTGGAACTTGAACCCAGGTCCTCTTTAAGAGCAGTCAGTATTCTTAACTACTGAGTCATCTCTCCAACCCCTTAAATTTTTTTTTTTTTTTAAAGAAAGGCTCTTTGGAGTCAGGCAAATCTCTGTGAGCACAAGGCTAGCCTAGTCTACCTAGCAAATTTGACTTCAGCTATAGGGGGAAAAAAGGAGAAGGAAAAGAAGAAAGAAAAAAGAAAAAGAAAAGATCACTGCACAGAATTCACCCCAGGCTAGAACTTGAATCATCCATCCTTTGCATATACTCCCATCATGGGAATTATTATTATTATCATTATTATTTATTAGTGTGTGTGTATGAGTGTATTTGAGTGTATTGCCTACATGTATATAAATGCACCCATGTCATACAATGCTGCAATGCCCATGGGGGTCAGAAGAGGACATCAGATATCCTGGAACTGGGGTTATAGACAATTACTAGCCACCATGGTGGGGCAGGGAATTGAACCCAGGTCCTCTGCAAGAGCAGCCAGTGCTCTTAACCACTGAGCCATCTCTCCAGCCCCTGAAAAGAATTATTTTAAGATTTATTTTTATTTATGGGGGTGGCGAGGGGGTATGCCATTAGTAAAGGCACCCTTGGAGGCCAGAAGAGGGTGTTGATTCCCTGGAGCTGGAGTTATAGGCAGTTGTGAGATGCCCTATGTGGGAGCTGAGAACTGACTTCACATCCTCTGGAAGATCCACAAGTGCTCTACCCACTCTGCTCTCTCCAGCCCCTCACCATGAGAGTTTTAACCACACAGCTCAGGTCCCCTCGACTATATCCCCTTCCAGCAGCAACATCAGCTTGTTGTGGGTCCTTCCTGATCTTTCTGCAGCTTAGTTTGTGTCTTGGATAACATCAGTCATACTAAATGAGCTACCTGGCTTTACACCAACTACATATCATTTAGCTTCATCACTCAAATCATTCATAAGACAAATCTAAATGGATTTTGGCTGGTACCAAAGTTCAAATCTATCGTCAGAAAACATAAAGGAAAATGAAGGCTTTCCATTATGGAGAAGAAAAAAATTCCTTTATATTTTATTTAAAAAAGATCTGTGTAGTGGTTTGTATAATAATGTCCCTCACAGGCTCCAAGTTGTTCCCAGTTGGTGGCACTGTTTTGGGAGATCTTAGGAGGTGTGGCCTAGCTGGAGGAAGCAAATCATCCAGGGCAGTCTTAGAGAGTTCTTAAGCTTTGTCTCATTTCCAGTCACTGTCTGCTTCCTGTGCCAGCATGAAGATGTGAGCTCTCGCTCCTCTTCTGCTCCAGCCACATACTGCCGCCATGCCTCCTGGCTATGATGAACTCTGATTCCGCTGGAACCCTAAGCTAAATAAACTCTTCCTTTTATAAGTTCCCTTGGTCACAGTGTTTCACCACAACAACAGAAAAGTAACTAATACAATCTGGAGGCCCTCAAGGTAATTCTACAACTCTGCTGAGCAGTGGTGACACCAGGAAAACTATGTAAGCTACTCACATTGCTTTAAAGGGAAGCACAGCTATTTAAAAATGCCCATCTATTTTTTTTTCAGATGGGAATAATAAGCTGTGGGCTGCTACCAGAGTCTGTTTTGCAACTAGGAGTACAGGAGTATTTCTTTTGATGGGAGACATTCTCATTTTGAAGTGGTCTTTGAGCACTTCAGACAGACACACTACAGACACTTGGCAGCTGAGGCTCTTGCCTACTCAGGCAGGGAAAGAAATGGTGTAAACAGCAATAGGAAACCAGTATCAGGAGTAGCTGGGGAAACACTGACCTGCCCTAGCTGTCTACTTGGCACTGACAGATGCAGTTTCTGCATCTCTTGAAACAATGGAGAATAGTTCCTGGACAACATGGATAACTACATCTGGTCTTAGGTGCAGGGATATCACTGACAGGGAAACCACTCCCTGACATCATCCTTCATCCCAGCAACTCTGTCAGACAATCCTCTGACACTCCTACTTTTAGCCCAGACTGTCAGAAACAGGACCATGACAATGACATAATTTAGTTTGCTTTTTAAAAAATCCTACTGAAAATAGTTCATTTCCATTATTTTATAAATACTTTTCTAAGCACAGTCTAAAGTAGGTAGAAATGAAAAAAGGTAGGTATTCTTCAGTCACTTGGTGGTGTGGTGGCCCTCCATACCCTGTGCCCCTCACTGGCCTGTAGAACGAGGTTCTTTGGACTTCTAATAGCCCTATGTGGTGGGGTCGACCTCAGAGCCTCTGCCTAGAAAGGATGCAAGCCAGGTTGACAAAGACACCTGCCATACTCAGTATATCCAGGGAGGCCCTCCCTGCAGGTAGTTTTGGACCCCCAACACTTTTCAGAGGTGCCCTGGTTCTTATCTATTAGAATGGCCATCCTCTGCCTCTCCTTACTCCCAAAGCTGACAGAGGCTGCTGGTGATAGTACAGAGTTACAACCAGCTAGGGAGTCTGCAGCCAGTTCTTTGTTCTTAGTCACAGGCTTCAGCCACAGCAGTGAAGTTCCTGTCTCAGGACTAGACAGCAGGGGCTACAGGTGCCCTGTTAAGCTAGGCACAGGCCATTCTGCACCCTGCTGACCTAGACACAAATGTTCTACTCTTAAACCAACAGGAATGGTCTTCACTTCTACAATGATATTTGTGCCCATTTTTCTGGAAACCAGAAGCAGTATCAGTCTGTTTTTGTTTTCTTCCTGTGGTTGAGGACTAAGTGTTAAACACTGTTTTCTTAAAGAATAACTGCCATGCTGGATGTGGTCGCTCATGCCTGTGATCTCAGCACTTGAGAGGCTTAGGCAGGAAGAATGGTATTAATTCAAGGCCAGCCAGAGTTAGGTAGTGTTTGAGATCAGCCTGCGCTATAGAATGAGATTCTGTTTCAAAAAAGGTGGGGGTGGGGGCTCTGGAGAGACGACTTAGTAGTTAAGAGCACTTGTTGCTCTTGCAGAGGACCTGGGTTTTGTTCTCAGCACCTAAAATAGTGGGTCACAACTGTCCATAACTCTAGTTCCACAGGATCTAACACACCCTCTTCTGACCTCCACAGGCACCATGCATATAATGTGATATATACACATAAATGTGGTCAAACACTCATACATATAAAATAAAATAAATAAATCGTCACCAAAAAATATTTTAAAAACCCAACCCCCTAAACCTACCACAACAATGCAAACCAGTAAGTGGCATGACAGTCCTCTAGTACCGAGGATCCAAAGAGAAAAATGGGGGCTACAGCCACAGGCAAGCACTGACCCATTTCTAGGAATGGCAGTCCTATGGCCCCAACCTGAGAGCCCAGGGAGGCCCAAAAAACTAGAGAGATGTAAGCTCCAAATGTTGTGTGACATCTCCCAGCTCTTAACAGTTGGATCAAATTTTTTCAGAGGGGCAAACTGCTCCAGGTCACACTCATAATTTTGGGGTGTGAACAAGGCACTCTGGGTTTGAGGAGCACAAATCTCTGTACTGACAGAGGTAAATAACCATAGAGCCCTGGTCCTCTTTCTGAACAGCCAGGGGAACAAAAAGAAATGGCCTTGAGTCTCCTGTGAAGCTGGACCCTGGTGCACTTCTTTGCTAAGCTGCTGATGCAGAGTCTCTGTGGGGAAGCCCAGACACCTGGCTTTTCACAATTGATTTAGTTCCTGTAGCAGGTGGTAATGAAGCAATGCCCAACATGACTCCTTTTGTTAATTTGTAAATTGAAATCTCTGTATAGGTTTAAAAAAAAAAGGCTTAATATCCACTATCGCATATGGCTCAAAACCAAGAAATTCTTTGTCCCACTCCTGCTCCTTATTCTTCAGTGAGTAGCCAGCCACCAATGTATGCTCACTGGCCACACACACACACACCCTGGACTGTCCAGATGGGGTTAGCAGGTGCCACCTAACTGGGATGTGCCCGTCAGAAAGGACTGCTCAGGTCTCCCCAGCAGGAAAAGCCTCAGCCATTCTAGCAAATATCCCTTAGGGTTGGGTGTGAAATACTTAAGCCTTTTTACAGTTTGCCCATTACTTGGTAGTCTAAGATAATGAAAAGAAATCTAGATGGTCTCTGAAACTATACAAACAAGACTTTGATAGATACGTGCCTCAAAATAAAAAAAAAAAAACAACAAAAGACTTATACAACAAACCTACTCCCCGCGGTTGGCCTTCATTTAAGCTTCTACTTTTTTTGTAACTTAATTTAAGCCTGGGTTACTATTTTTTATTTTTATTAGTGAATACTTTTACCCAATTTATGACCAGTATTGTCCCATCCCCAGGTTCCCCTGTACACGTTTCAGAGGAAGGCTGTGGAGCCCTCCCTAGTCTTCAAACTTGCATTGTCTCAGACAAAGAATGAAGAGACGAGGGTCGCTGGCAATGTGAGAAAGGGCACCCGTGGAGGTAGGAGCAGTGCACCTCTGCTCTGTGAACCCCTCAAGACTGTGCCGTGCAAGTGTGCCTATCGGAAGGACTCATGACTTGGAGTAGCTGAACTGCCAGAGTCTTTTGAGAGGACTCTCGCCAATGACCAGCTCCAGTCAGTTACTGAGATCCTGCTCTATTATTGTTCTAGTTTGATGTTCTGTGATAAAACACTATGACTGTGTTGGATAGTTTTAGTGTCAACTTGACACACCTGGGTTGAGGGAGCCTCAACTGGGGAATTACCTTCATTGGACTGGCCTGTGCCATGTCTGTGGGACATCTTCGTGATTGCTGAGTGATGTGGGAGGGCCCAGCCCACTGTGGGTGGTGCCACCCCTGGGCAGGTGGGCCTGTGTTGGATAAGATAGCAAGCTGAGCAGGGGTCAGGGGAACAAGCCAGTAAGCAGTGTTCCTTCATGGCCTGTGCCCCAGCTCCAGCCTCCAGGTTCCTGCCCTGAGTTCCTACCTTGGGCTCCCTGATGAACTGTGACCTGGGAGATGTTAAGACAAATAAATCCTTTCCTCCCCAAGTTGGTAGTGGTCAGAGTGTTTTATCACAGCAATGGAGAGACAAACTAAGAAAATGACCAAAAGCAATTTGGGAAGGGAAAGGATTTATTTGGTTTATACTTCCAGGTCATAGTCCATCCCTGAAGGAAGTCAGGGCAGAAACTTAAGCAGGAGCTTGAAGCAGAAATCATGGAGGAATGAACTCTGCTTGTTGCCTCACTCGCCGGCTCATTCACTGTCCCACTCAGCTAGCTCTCTTATACAACCCAGGACCACCTGCTCAGAGTTGGTGCTGCCCAAGGTGAGCTGGGCCCTCCTATATTAATAATCACGACAATCCCCCACAAATATGTCCACGGGCCAATCTGAGCTGGGAAATTCCTCAATAGAGGCTTTCAGATGACTCTAGGCTGTGTCAAGTGACAATTAAAGCTAACTAGGACAATTAATTTCAATCTGTTTTGTTTTTCCTTTTGATCAAAGTGAAATTCCCACTAAAGAGAAGAAAGGTGGCCCACACGAGGGAATTAAACTTTCAACCAGTTTAAAATGAACACAGCCTTACTATCACGTGCAGAGATCTCACATAGATCTGTAACAAATGGGCCAAAGACCCCATACATTAAGCATCCCACCAACACTCAGAACAATAAGAGGTTGCTTCCCCAGTGAGAGGCTGGCCCAAGCCCCCTAAACCCACATGCTGCATGCTGCCAACTAGCAGAGTACCTAAGCCACTTGCCTCAGGGTGCTAGGAAGGTAAGTCTGGGGGCTTGGGTGCTAGCTACAGCTTCAGGAGCTGGGCTGGGGGCTTGACTAACAGATACAAAATACAAGGCAAGCCAACTGCACACACACACACATTCATCCCCACTCACCACTCTGACCCAAATTCCACAAATCTACATCTTCCCCTCACCACCACCCCTCCTTACCAGGGGCAGCCTGGATGGCCAAGGTGTGTGACTAAGAGCAGAGATCCCTCCCCACTATGCTGTGACTACCAAGCTCCTCTTGAGGGAATATGGTGGGCACAGACTGTCATCTTGAGAGGCAAAGGGAGGCAACCTGGAAATGTAACTTGAAGCTGGCCAGACCAGATCAGGGCACTGAAGTAAAGGAGACAATGGGTTGGCAGGCCCACTTCATAACCACAAGGGGCTGATGAGACCCCAGCATTCCCAGAAGGGTCAAAAGGATGGTAGTGGAGCCTTGACCTCAGTAGGATGGAAGTTGGTTACTTTTTCCTTGTCACTTTGTTCTCCAGGCTATGATGGGGTTCAGTGAAGTGTGCGATGAACAGAGGCAGGTGGAAATTGCTAGAGAAAATGTCTACAAGGATAAGTCCCAGAGAGCCATGTTCCCTGTGCTGCAGGGCATGAGGGTTGTTCTCTCTGTGGACATATCAGAGCAATCGGAAGAAACGTGCTCAGCTGATGACACCATTCCCCAGGTGTCAGTAACGTGCTTGGGCAGGTGGCACGCAGTGCTGGGGGTCATTTCTCCACCTTGGCACCATTCACATTTGGGGGTCTTCTGTTGTGGGGGATGATCTGGAGCACCACATCCTGAGATGTAACAACCTCTCCAGTCTCTATAGAAAATATCCTAGCTCAGAGCCAAGGACATAAAGGAATCTGCTGCTTTTCTAGCACTAGATGAGCATTTTGTGGAAGGAGTTAGGGAGAAGCAGCAGGGACAGAGACTCAAGTACGTCCAGGAGAGAAGGAAGCTTTGCTTCTTCTTTATCTACTCTCTTCCCTCTTTTAGAACCATAAACTAGGCTAATAGTCCTACTCAGAAAGTAGGGTGAAGGTCTGGGACTGAAGCACCCCTGGTAACAGTGTTGAAAAGCACCTTGAGTTTTATGAAATATGGAATAGTGCCCATTGCTAAGCTGGCTAATGTCTACAGTTGCAATTAACAGAGAAGGAATGTGTAAGCCCTGTGAAGGGATGGCACCCAGCTCTGGATCGTTCAAAGAATGAAAAGAGCTCCACAGTAGTTCAGGAAAGAAAGGCCACGCTGTGTGTGGCACGCCTCTCCACAGGCTCCAGCTTTGCACCAGAAACCGGATCTCAGCACACAACTTCTAAGCTTTTGCTACCAGGGCCAGTCCCAGCGACGATCCTCTGTGAACAGTATTCACCAGCTATTGACTATCTCTGTTGTCACTCAATGTGCAGTCTGGAAAGATCTCTCAAAGTCACTTAATAACCTTCTCGATCTCAAGAAAGAGAGAACCTACTAGTCAGCATGCTGGCGCCTCCTGACCCGGAAGATGGTCCTCTGACCCTGTGATGACAAGCCATGGACCCGCCTCCTTCCCACGGTCTACAAAGAAGCCACGCCCCTTCCCTCTTCCAACCAATCGGTTGACTATAGACGCTTGCAGGGAGGGGCTAAGGGTATAAAAGCTGGGAAAACCAGGAGGCTGGCCTCTTGCCATTTTGTAAGGCTGTCCAGAACCACAGGATTTATGTCTGGGTGTGGACTTTCAGCATCAGCTGTGAAGGGGGGGGGGGGGCACTCGTCTGTAGTAAACCCGCACCCCATGCTCAGTTAGCAAGTCCAATAAACTCGTTAAGATTCTTCAAACCGGGGTTTGGAGAATTCTTTTTTTTTCTCAGGCTATCTCAAGGACCTTGGGAGGAGGGAACTGGATGCCATATGCGACTCCCAGCAGTGAATTTGACTTACACACCAGAACCCAGATCTCAGCACACAACTTCTAAGCTTTTGCTAACAGGGTCAGTCCCACTGACAATCCTCTGTGAATAGTATTCACCAGCTATTGACTATCTCTGTTGTCACTCAAGGTGCAGTCTGGAAAGATCTCTCAAAGTCACTTAATAACCTTCTCGATCTCAAGGGAGATCCTACCAGTCAGCATGCTGGCACCTCCTGACCCATGGTCCACATGCTCCTAGATACCCAGGACCAAGTAAAGGAGAAGTTCCTTTCCAAGCAGAGCAATAAGGAGAATTTTGCTTCCTTCCCCTTCCACGCTATCTCCCTACTATGCCTCTTGGTTGGTAAATACATGACCATGGTACATAGAGCCAGGACATAGTGCCTAAGAGCAGTGATAGCAAGCAGGGGTAGGGCTGAATCTGCACCAAGGAGACAAAGATTCACTTAGATTCTTCAAGAAGAAAGCAGATGATGCCTCAGTCCAGGCAAGTCCAAGAGGACGACAAAGGAAGGAACCCAGGCAAGGAACCAGAAAAGCTGTGTCACCCATACAGGAAACCTGAGCATTTGGGGGGCCCCTAGAGCACAAGGGTAAGATATGGGTAAATTTGAGAACCATCAGCTACGCTGATTGTTCAGGAAGTGGAACTAAGGTCTAGGACTGACACCCAGCTGGATACAGCCTTGATATTTTGTGCAGACTTGAGAGCTGCTTATTATCAGTGGCAATGTGAGAGAGTTGTACCACATCTACCAAAGTGTGGTTGGCATTCACAGGCCTTATATTAAGGCAAAGCGAAGACAGTCAATTCCAGAGTGGTTCTAAAACTGTTGCTATAACATGACTTCCATTGCCCTCTTTCTTTAAGCTCAGAACTTTGGAAGAATTTGCTCTCTCTTTCAAAATCAAAGCTATCCTTGTACAACAATTCATGAGTGTCAGGGCTAGATAGTGTGGCTACCAGGCTGCCTGAGGATGACAAGCCACCAGAAAAACCACTGTGGTATAAAGAAATCAATCAAGTAGTCCAGAGAGGCTGGCTAGCAAAACTGGAATCTGAGAGAGACTGAGGAAGGTAGCAAGAGAGGGTGTAGGAAGCCAAAGGGAAGAGGGACTGTTTGGGCCAAATGGTCTCCCCCTCAATGCCCCATCCCACCTGCACTGTGAGCGTGAGGTGCACACAGCAGCACCTATCGTTCCTTATTGTGCTTACCCTGCCCACAAGGATCGCCAAGCCATTGGCTTCCTGGGCAACTCTGTAGCTCTAATGAAGCAGGATCCTGCCTGCCCTTTTGAGAATTGCCACTCTACACTATTCATTACAACTGCCACCTCCCATACCTACAACCAACTCTCCTAAGTCAGGGAGAAGGCAGTGACCACGCAACCCTGATCCTAATGAAGGGCACTCCATAAAATATGTGCCTCCTGCTACTCAGCAAACCATGGAAGATGAGTTCTGGATAATGCCTCCTCTGCCCTCCACTGACAGTAATGATTTACACTTTCCTAAATTCACTAGGTTCCAAGTGTCTTGGTAAAAGTCACTAGAATTACAGATTGTAAAATGGGCTCAGAACACAAAGTTCCAATAGCTTTGGCCTCTCACATTAGATTATGGAACACTTTATCTATATATCACTGTTTTACCAAGGGAAGAAAGTATTTTAGAGCAAGAAATAAAGAGAAACCTTTAAAAAGCCCAAGCTGAGGAGACTTACTTGACTGTTTGTAGCAGCATACACCCCTAGAGTTCAACTTATTCCATCTGAAAAAGCACCCACTACTTCCCATCCCTCTAGTCCCTTCAGCTGATTTGCAATCAAGAACTACAGACACCTTTAGAGACCTATGAGGGCATTACTTATCTCCAGACCACCTCCAGGACCAGGTTTAAGCTAAGGTCTATACATAACCCAGTGTTGAGTGAATGAAGCCAGACACAAAGGAAAAGCATGAGTGTGGGTGCCACAGCTAGCAAAACTAATTTGGGCTAATGACCAACATGCAGGCAGTTGAAACTTTCATAGAGGGAAGAACTGAACAAGCTTTTGGAAGGCTTCAGGATACTGGTCGTATGTGAGAACTCACTGGGCTACATGTATACAAGTACTTTTCCACATGCTACTCATCAACATAGAATCCTTGGCACCTATGAATTGCAGTGGGCTGACAGAACAGCTATCCTGCCTTCTGGTCCTTGCCATACTCTGCCTGGCTTTGGAACTCCAGTGCACTCCAGCAGCAGCACCCCAGATGGCCCAAGCCCACACTTACCGGCTGCAGCCCGTCTTCCTGCCTCCGGCTCTGACTGGGGCGATTGATGAAGGAACGTGTGGAGACTTTGTAGTGGTTCAGCAGGCATACAACAACCACTACCATCACTGTGACCACCACGACGATGATGAGGACCTGTGCAAACTCCAGCTCCGCTGCAAGGAAGAGGAAGGCAGTGAGCGATGCCCTGGCACCTGCACACTTGCCTGATTCTATGGTGACTGCAGCTGTCAGGCAGTGAAGACCCTTCAAATGCATCTGGTCCCCATGGCCTGGAGAGGACAGAAACTACGTCCACATTTTAGAGAAGAAGAAAATATAGTCATAAAGCCTGCGTGTGGCTGGGCTAAGAGTGACACCTAGCTCTGCCTGTACACGACTGTAGGTAACTGCAGGGCTATGACATTATAACTTTGAAAAGAAAAGGACACTCTGGGAATGCCTTTCCCACAGACCTATGCTGCTAGGTTGGTAAAGTTCAAAGACCTGGCCCTTGAACTTAAGGCCTTAAGAAAATGTGCTAGCCCTACCAGACCGCCAGAGGTGCTGGCTACAACTTTCCTCAATGACACAGTAGAGTTCTAAGTCAGCCCAGTGAGCTTACCACAGGCAGCTGCTAAATTGACACCTGCTCACAGTGGATCAGCCTCAGGACAGCTCAGGCTTCTGTCACCTTGGCTCCCTTCCTGTCAGATGGTGTCTTCCATCTCTCTGCTCCAGCAGAGTTGAGAAAGTCTCTCAGAACTGAGCCTACTTCTACTGGTATGACCCCTCTAAAAAAACAATCTCATTCTGCATAGTTAAGTCAAATTTCTCAAAACATCTCACAAAGCCATCCATGAAAGGGACCGTAAATGTTAAGAAGCCAGCTCTGGCCTCCAGTCCTCAAAGGATTTGCCCTTGCAAGTGACTCAGAAAGCACATTCCCGTCCTGAAGTCATAGTGACTGAGTCACTTCTAGGTTTTCAAGACTAACTTTACAAAGGATGTTTCTGCGGTCGTTAAAACACCCTGCACGCACAAATACAATGACTTCTAGAGTGGGAGTGTATGAGTCAGATACAAGTGATCCAGAGCCCTGCTCTGCAGAGAGAAAGCAGATTCGAGTTCAAAGTTAACCCTAGAACCCAGACTTCATTTTGTGGCCCCCAGCTTTTGGCTCTTCTGAGGGCTGCCCATGGTTTCAGTTTGAATCTCCCCAATACCCTAAAAGGAAAAAATAGGGGAGAGGTTTGGGAGCTGGGAGAAGATCGCTCTCTGGTGAGAGACAGGGTATGTGTTATAATGAAGGTCAAGAAACAGAGGGGAACTTTGAAAGACAGTCATCACTCTATGTCAAGACACTGATTGTAAGATAGCTTCAGTGGATACCCAAAGCTCATGTCTCTTATATGAAATGTAGCATTTTCATATGCAAACCCTTCAGCACACTCTAAATCATCACTAGGTTAGTCATAATACATGGTCCAATGTGAATGCTATGCAAGTACTCTGCTGTATCATTTAAGGAATTATGAAAAAAGTCTGTACATGTTCAGTACAGACATTTTTCCAATTAATTTTTCATTTGTGATTAGTTATATCTATGGATGGAAGGCCTACTGAACTACCTTGAACTCACGTACACAAACATATATGCACACACCCTGGCTGCAACAGGCTGCCAGCCAGTGGGGAAAGCATTATTGCCCAGTATGTGAGTTCATACCTGGGATGATTGTGAACAGACTTGCATCCCAACCCCCATTGTCTACAGCTATATGCAACTGATCTGCATAACCAGGGAACAGTGGCAGGGTGGCCCTGAAGCTAGATGGAATCCTCCTGGATCCCACTACATCCCACCCTTTGACACTGACCTCTACTCCAGTTCTCACACCCCATCCACTGTAGGGACATAGTCAAGCATGCCTGTTAGGCAGGGCTGGACTGAATTTATGACTGGAGTCTATAAAACTGGGGGATGGCCTTGGTGGCACCCAAGCATGAGGGTGCTGAGCCACCACATTCAGAGCAGCTAGGCCCAGAAAGATTTCCCAGGTACCCTCCCTAACTGGCAGGAGAATGTCAGAGAGAGCCTCACTCTTATTAGGGAACATGAATGACTCCGGGAGGTAATGTGGGCAGCTCTTGAGGTTGGCAAACAGCAAGGCCTGGTGCTGGGCTACCTACCCCAAATAGTTGCCATTACTCTGAATGTATCCAAGATCAAGTGGATGACTGGAATACCCTTTAGGGAACTAGACCCCAGCTTACATCCAGGAGCTTGTCTGAGTGTCTTTACTACAGGAAGAAAAGTCAAAGGGAACCACTAAGTTTATATGTTCCATAAGGAAAACTCTCTAGGGTTTATTAGAAATTTTCAAGGTGGTAACCCCCTGGAAAAGACTAAAATGCTCACTGATAGACAGCAGAGGCATATGCCTTTTCTTTTGTAGCTGAAAGGTAAATGTGACTTTGTTTATGCCCATAGCTGAAGGTACTGTGTCATAGTGTTAACCCACAAATACTGTCTTAATGAATATGGCTTTCATAAAATCTTCCTATGTCTAGCATACGTTGGCTTTGGCCCCATGACTCTCAAGACTCACACACATGCACCATGTGATTCCTCCTTGGCCACATGTCTGGAACCCCTCCCTGCTTCAGCATTTCTGACATGGTCTTTTCAATGTTTTTCATAAAACTATGATCATAGTCAACTACAAGCTTACTTTGTATTCTCAGTGTGTAGCACCTGCTGGTGCCTGGCAGACAGTTAAAAGTGAAACACAGTGGCTCAGGAGCATACTCAGACCCAGAGCAGGTGCTCACACATAGCCGCAGTGGGCTCTCTCTGAGGACAGCCATTGTTGACAAGACAGGCCTACACTGGCTACGGAAGACGATGACAGCACCCCTCCAGAGCCCTGGAGAGCTACACCGTGGGGCCAAACACCAACCCATGGGCAAACACCTCAATGCAGAGCTTGAAGGAGACAGGGAGTTAGATGTGCTCAGGCCAAAGGCAGTAAACATAAAATAAAGGCTGAATCTTAAATGAGGCCCCATTTTACCAACTTCATTTTTATTTCATAGAGAGATAGCAGAATATCAGAAACTATTCGGGTTAAAGCATGTACTAGCATTTACCAACGCTTCCCTTTCTCAAAAGAAGGTACTGCTGTCCAGACATGGAAGGAGAAGAAAGTGCTAGTAAAGTGGGGCACCCTGCACAAAGGCCTCATGGGTCAACTCTTTCCAGATGATCTTTTCCTGGATATGTAAATTTGTGCAGATGTTGCAAAGAAAATCAAGTTGAATTTTCCTAATTCTATAAGCATTTTTTGTATAAATTAATTTTATCTGAAAAGATTTTGTTATAAAAATAAGGAAAACTTTCTGAAAACTTCAATACTATAGAAGAAACAGTGACATTCCACTGAAGTCCTGCAGCAACTCTCTGATTGCAGCCGTGCCATGTAGTACTAGAGGGATGTGTAGTCGTCAGTGTGTGTGCCTACTAAATGCTTTCTCCTTTTAATTATGTCCAAAAGATTGTGTGTGGGGGGGGAGAGAATATATGTGGGTGCTGACACTTGTCAGTATGCCAGAAAGAATGATTCTTTAAAACTGAAATTTCATTTCAAGAGGACAGTCATTTTTAGTTCTTTTGGCTGTGAGTAGCACTTTACAAGAAAGCTATACTAAGTTGTCAGGAAGAAGGAGTGTTAGCTAGTCCCATACCCTCATTATTACTGGAGACTGGCACTTTTCTTTTTTAAAGATTAATTTTAATTATGTGTGTATGTGTAGGACACGCACATGAGTGTGGGTTCCTACAGAGGTCAGAAGAGGGCATTAGATACACTGGAGCCGGAGTTACAGATGGTGTGAGCTGCCCAATGGGGGTTGTGGGAAGGGGGTAGGGGACAGGTGCTGGGTACTGAACTGTGTCCTCTGCTGAGTGTAACAGCTAAGCCATCTCTTCATCCCCTTGCCAGTTTCACTTATACCAATTTCATAGCCAAAAATATATATCTCACCAGGCAGGATGGCCAAGATGACCTGCCCAGCATTTGAGAGGAGGAGGCAGGAAAATTGTGAGCCGAGGCTACCCTTGGCTACCATAATGAGACCCTGTATAAAAAGTATAAAATATAAACCTTATTTTTTGTGTATAGTGTTTTGCCTGCATGTACCACATATGTGCCATGCCTGTGTAGGCCAGAAGAGGGCACTGGATCCCTTGGACCTGGAATTGGGGATGGTTGTGAGCCACCATATGGGTGCTAGGAAATGAACCTGGGTCTCCTGCAAGAGCAGCAAGTGCTCTTAATCACTGAGCCATCTCCCTAGTCCCCATGTACCGTGTCTTACTTAGTATTACCCCAATTACTGGCAATTTCAGATCTTCTATAGTTATGGTAATTTATGCTTACTTTTTTTCATAATCATATTAGTTCACATTAGTTCACTTATAGTTTTCTCATTAATTTCTCATGTAGTTATAGGAAATATTTACACATTATGGCTACAAGTCTTTGTTGTATGTGTTGCAAATATTTTTCTCTCGCCTGTCATTTCTTGAAGTTTTTCTTTGAGTTTCTCTATGGATGATATAATTTTTATGGCATCAATGACTAATGCTTTTCACTAAGGCTCCTAAACTAACATTCTAAAGATTTTCTTCTAAGAATTTCTTGTTTATCCTTAGATCTTTATTTGTGCTGGGTTCTATACTCTGGGTCTGAGACGGTACAGAACATTCTGAACTATACGAAAGGCATGCATCTTATCATTTAGTATTTAAAAATTCAACCAAGAAGACTTGCTCTTTTGGAGTTATTGGCCAGAGAGATCCTTAGACCCTCAAATAATACTGGTTATTGCCACTGCACTTGGTTACCTACCAGAACTTGATGGTAAGACCCTACTGCTGAAGACACTATATACCTGATTCACAGAACAAACAAGAAGAAATCAAACTGGGACTGACTTCGAAGCTTCATCTCTGCTGGCTAGCTTTCACAGTATTAGAAGGTTCTATGCATGGGTTTACTGGCAGAGGAAGGTAGTCATCAATTGTGAACCCTACAAGCAACAATAACAACTAACTTGGCAAAACATGGCCACTGGTACAATAGTGGTGCAAATTATAGGAGTAACTAACCACCTTCTAATTGGATTTGAGGCCCACTTCACTTCACAAGATGGAATCTACAGCTGATACTATAATCAGAGCCAAGAATCTGTGGCTAGACAGGTCACAGGCCATAGGGGAGAACCTACTACTATCATTCTGCTAATAGACTCATAATGACTTAGTGTTATACCCATGGAGTAGAGCGCCTCTCAGCTCTCAGCAAGGTTCTTCTTGCAGCAGATGCAATTAATACTGACTTACAGTTGATCAACGTGCCTGTAGAGAGCTCAGCCTTAAATGGGACACATATCACAGCCTCTTCTCCCAAGGTTCAGGGGCCATTGTGGAAGAGAGGGTAGGAAGATTGTAAGAGGCAGAGATGGTAGGTGAATACAAGGAACCTGTGTGGTCTGGACACGCACACCACAGGATAGTTGCACATATGAACCTAAAGTGCTTATGACAGTATGTACAATGCCTGTGCAAAGCCAAACCAGACAGGAACCCAGCATGGATGGAGGATGTGAGCAGGTAGCCCTGCCCCTGGCTGAGGATTGTTAGCAACTGATAGCTGCTGGGAGAGGGAGACTCAGTTTTGCCTAATAGTGTGACACCTGGTAGGTTGACCAGACTCCAAGGGATAGACTCCCGCCCAAGAGCATATAGCAAACACAGATTAGACTCGGTAAGCCGTTAAAAAGAGACAAGTAATAGAGGACATGAAGTTGTGGGGGGTAATGAAATTGGGGGGTAATATGTGTGGGGAGGGGTCTGAATATGATCAAAATACACTGCATGAAATTCTCGAATCAATAAAAATAATAAAAATAGAAATAGAGGGGCTGGAGAGACGGCTCAGTGGTTAAGAGCACTGACTGCTCTTGCAGAGGACCCGGGTTTGATTTCCAGCCCCCACATGATGGCTATGAACCGTCCTTAACTCCAGTTCCAGGGGAATCCAAAGCCCTCTTCTGACCTCCACAGCATTGCACAACACAGGTGCACTCACATACATGTAGGCAATACACTCATACACATAAAATAAAAATAAGTAAAATATTTTAAAAAATAAAAATTGAAAAAAGATCAACTGAACTGCCATCTAATTACAAGTGCAACAGTGTGAATAATAAATGTTTGTAGCATTAAAAAAAATTCAGCCTAGGGTGAGTGAGCTCTCAGTTGTATAAACAGTCTACAGAAGTACTCCTTGCTGGGCATGGTGGCTCATGCCTTTAATCCCAGCACTCGGGAGGCAGAGGCAGGCGGATCTCTGAGTTCAAGGCCAGCCTGGTCTACATAGTGAGTTCCAGGACAGCTGGGGCTACAGTGAGACCGTGTATCAAAAAGACAGAAAGAAAGAAAGAAAGAAAGAAAGAAAGAAAGAAAGAAAGAAAGAAAGAAAGAAAGAAAGAAAGAAAGAAAGAAAGAAAGAAAAAAGAGAAAGAGCCCACCACCTTCCTTTAATGGGGACTTGTGTTTCTTAGCCTGCATGCCCCAGTCTCTTTCATAAGCCTCTCATATTCACTGGTGCTCCCCTGCTCTTGCTGAGATGCCTGCAGCTGTGCCATAGCCTTGAGGTTTCATGCAAGAGTGCAGAGCCCTGGCAGGACTCTGTGGTACAAGAACTGGACAGCAACACTAAAGGTTCACAGGTACTAGTGCAGCAGGAATCTGAGACAGTGGAAGCAGGGTGAGATAACAGGCATACTCAAGGCAGATAACAGGTGTACTTGTAGAAGCAGGAATAGGACCCCTGGCAGCCATTTGCCAAGACAAGCAGCCCAGCAGTGATGCCGAGGGGCACCCTGGCTACACTAGTCTAGTGAGAGCCTAGACGCTCTTCCAGCAGACAGGAAAGCAATCCAAGGTGCTCAGTCCCCAATGGCAGAATCTTAAGCTATAACGTGCTACTGCTGCATGTCAGGATCTTTGTGGTGCTTCTTAAAGCCTTACCCGGTTGATATTGGGACCTCTAGGTATGGGACCCATAGCAGAGCACCACAGCCTACAGGGCTAGGATCAGAAATGTGGCTTACTTAGTATAAGCCTGATGACCTAAGTTTGATCCCTGGAAGGTAAGAAATGAATCCAGAAAGTTGTCCTCTGACCTCCATATGTGTGCTGTGGCATGCACGTCACACATGCACATCTTGCACACACATGCACTCAATAAAAAATTTAAATGTATAGCTACTCTTACTTTGAACCTGGGGCAAAACAGTGTATTAGAACAGACCATTTGCTCATTTAAGTTGCAAGATATAGAAAACTTACAACTGGAAAATATGGAAGTTTTACTTTCTTTAAAGATAAAAATACTGTTCAACCCAAGGGTGAGCATGCTGACCTTCAGATCTCAGGGTCCTCTACTGTGGATAACCCTGCCCCAAACCTCTTCACACTTATGACAGGGCTGGATGTGCAACACTTGCGCCCCCCCCCAATCTGTCCTCCTATTTAAAATATTTAGCCCCAAATCTTCACAGCCTGCTTTTATGTGGTGAGGGATAGGGGTATGCAATAGTACAAAGAGCCAAAAAGGGGGGGATATTGCAGTTTTGCTTTTGAGGTGGGCTAAAAAAGGGAGGCTAAGAACAGAATGAATTTTGAAGAAAGTATTAAGATAGAAATACTCTCTAACAGGAATAGTAGTGCTTTTTAAGAATTAGGATGCTTTGGATGGGCTTCCAAAATTTTATTTATCCTTTATGAATTCTGAATATGACCCATGGGTTAGGTTTTCAATAGCTGATTGATTTTAATAGTTACTGATGTCAACAGAAGAATGCCAAAAAGTAGTCATGCAAGTCAAAGATTTAAGGTCAAATTGAGTTTTCACACTCCCTCTCCTTTTATGGGACTGTAATTCATGGTGCAATGAAGTCACTGCCATCTGAACACCAGAAATTTTATTATAATCTTAAAGCTTACAGGAAGGGATCATAGCACCTTACTTTATTATTGTAAGATAGTGACAATGACGACAATGATGATGGCATCTCTATTTTTATAGAAACATCTCCAAGAAATTCTAAGCTGTACAGTAGGGAACTGTGGAAACAGGACTGTGTGAAACCTGCTGCTCTGTTCCTTCGACCAATGAGGACCTGAACTGAATCATACTGGAGGCGTGAACGTCTGGACTATTTTTAATGAACTCTGGGGATATGTGTTTGTACCACCCTTGGGCTCCTAATATAACACTCACTTCTATTTGTGGGATGGCTAGCACCATCTTCCATTCAGCCTTTCCTCCATTAAATATCATCATCTGCACAAGTTTGGGTTTCTGAATGTTAAATTAGTTTTAAGTTCCAGATGTGTAATGTGTGCTCATACAGAACCCTATAATGTGAGGACAAAGTATGGGCCCCAAGAGCCTGTCCTCTCACCAACAAAGCAAACACTTTGACAGCAGGTGGGAAAGCTGCTATGCAAACACTTATGTCACTGCCAGGACCAGCCCCTGGCCATAAATGTCTGAGTGAGTCAACTCCCACTCTTACCAAAAGCGGCCTGTATACCTCATTTCCCTGAATCCTACAATCTGGGAACACTGCAACTCTAAGAGCATGGCCAGCCTGCCATAGAATCCCACATTCTAGACAGCCTCCTTTCCAGCAAAGCCTTCCAACTCCCCTATGCTCAGGCATAGAGGCCAACCTTCTAACCTTGGGTTGGTCTTGTTTGGCTTCTGCACAATGAACTCATGCCTGCCTTTTCTTCCTGTCGCTGTCCTGTTCAGCAAAAACAGGTGTGGTGATAAGATGACAGCCTTGGGGATGTCTTACTTTTTATTTATGGCTCTGTGACACTTTTAAATTGCTGAATGTTCCTAAAGTCTGGTAAGTGCTTCCCCAAATCCTACAGAGATTAAGCAGTGGTGGCAAGAAGATGGATGGGGGCAGGAGCTGGAATCTACTTAGACTATAATTGCCTTGAGTTTGTGAACTATTAGTATAAAAATACTCTTGAAGATTGTAATGGTTGAATGCAAATTCACACTCATTAAATGCCATAGTTGAGGGTGATAGTCAGACTGTTACAAAATGACTTCGCAGCTTAAAGTTCAGAAGGCAAAACAATAAGGGCTACAGCTTGTGAGTACATTAAATCTTCTGACTAGCATTTTCCTTGGAGGTCAGCTGGTTACTTCAATTTATTTGATAGCAAGTAGAACAACAGAAAGGAATGGGAAAAAAATCAAGAAATACCCAGGCTTGGTGTCAACCACTGGCTTTATCTTCTTTTATGAAGTCTTCTCTAATCCCCTGATAATGGGATCATGACCCTTCTAGTTCTCCCTATCTTCACCTGAACCCATTCAGTACTAGCACTCCTTGTTAATGCCCAGCTTCTGTCTTCTCTCATAGAGTGAGCCCTGTACGATGTCTTGTTCATCTATTGTTTCCTGGAGCAAAGTTATGTGCATTACATATGGGTAATTAAGAAGCCCTCTGAAGGAAGGTATTTCAATTTCCTAACTTGTTTGTAAACTGTCTAGCATGGAAGCCATATTCTGCCAGCCACTTAGTAACAACTTTGATAATGCTAAAGTTTTGTCAAAAGTTTTCATATTTTGTACTGATTACTCAGCCTTCCTATTCAAAGGAGGCACTGGAAAAGGGGGCTCATGGTTATTATAAGTTATCTGTTTATATTCATATATCTACATAAAGAAATTTTCATAATAATGAGATTGGAATGAGATAGTTTAAGAGCTGTAGGTGGAAAGGGTAACATGGATGGCACATCTCCCTAACTTCAGTACCAAACAGGTATCTCCCATGACACAGGCAGACTGAGCAGTCAGCAAGAATCAGACTAAGGAATCCCTAGAGTACAGACTCTATGAGTCTATCCAGCCTGGGTAACATCAAAGGCCAAAACTATCATCCAATATAATGACTTTTCTCTATATATTTCATAAACTACAGTTACCAGATGTCTTTAGGAAGAAATTGACCTAAACATATTCCAATCAAAGATGACTGACAGAATTTTCTTTTAAAAAACAGCAGAGGAGTAGAAGCAATTAATAACCTTTTATAAGTCTATCCCCTTGCCATGCTATAAATGGGAGCTAAAAGTGCCTAAAACTATAATCCCCCTTATAGGATTCATTTAAAATCCACCCTCACCTCACCTCCACATTATTAATTTAAGAAAGTGTCAGAAGAAACACAGCTGTGCATGTAACTGTCTTGTTCGCAGTTAAGAGGGGTAGTTCTAGAATACTTTCTACCCAGAAGTCAGAGTATTTGCTGCTACCTTCTCCAGCTTTCCATCACTCTTGGAGTCAATTTCTGTGTCCCAATATCTCCTGTTACTTTGATAAAGTGAAAAACTAGCCAAGGATCCAATCACACTCTAAGAAATACATATTTTCTTTCAAATGCTATTTACAACAACTCAGTAAAAAAAAAAAAAAAATAGCACCTATAAGTAAGAGCATTCCTAGGGGAGGTTTTGGCTTCATGTATAAGACATTTTAGGGAAAAAAAAAACCCACCCAACTGAGTATTTACATATAAAATCTCTTGACAGGAACAAGCTAATTGCAAACCAAAGAAGATAAAGTTTAAAATACAACTTCCTGAGAGGATTCTACTTGGTATAGCTGACAGAATTCTCTGAGGCAAAACACTTTTTTTTTTTTTTTTTTTTTTTTTTTGAGACAGGGTCTCATATATCCCAGCTGGCCTCCAATTCATTATGTAGCTGAGAGTGGCCTTGAATTTCTGATCCTCCTGCCTCCACCTCTGGAGTTGCTGGAATTTCAGGTGCCACACACCTGATCTAAGAACAAACTTCTTGAGAAGGACTTCTCTTCTGAGCTCTCCTCAGACCAAATTCCAAGAAAAAGTACAACAAACCCCAAAGAGCATGCATCACCCAGAGTTGGCCTTTGCAAATGTACCTTTTTTAAAGAACAGGTCTTTAAACTGAGCCTCCTTCAGTGTGCTGTTGTTCAGCTGGTCACTGGACATAATCAAGTCCTTTGCAAAGGGGTATCCAACTGTGGTACAGCCCACCCAGTTCAAACCATCCTTCAGCTTCAGGCAATCTCCTCTCCAGGCAGCTCAGAGCTGCAGTTATAGCCCGGCGTGGGGTGTGGGAGAGAGTATGTGTGTGTGTGTGGGGGGGGGTGTTCCTATGTCTCTCTACTTCATCAGCGGGGGCCCAGCCCAGGTGCTAGACTCAAATGCTATGGCTCTAACCACAGACTGTGGCTACCAATTATCAACTTCCATCAACAGAAATCAGGGGCTCTGTGGCAAGAAGGTGTCAGTGTCATTCAGCAGAGAGTAAGTCCTAAGTCTCCAATCCTGAGACCAGCTGAACACCCAGTGTTGTTTACAGCAACATACATCACTACTTAATCTGCATTTCTCCAGTTTAGCCACACATCCAGACGTGTCACACACACAGGCAAGCAGAATGCGGCTAGATACTTCATTTTGTTCTATTACAGTCAATGATCTTTCAAACAAGCAAATCAGACTAAGCAGAAAGAGGGAAATCTGGAAATCTCAATACACTATTTCTTCTTTCATCTCTGCTGCAAGCTCTCAGAGTTGAGGAAACAGAAAGTATGCTTACCGCAGCCGCAGCCACATGGCAGGCAGGGATGCCAGCCTCGATGTATATCCAGCTGCCGGAGCACACCAAGCTGGGAGCACCCACAGTATTCTTCCCTTTGGTGGCCAAGCTACAGGCTCCTGGTTGTCTCCCTAAAGTCCCTAACAGCTCATAGCAGCTTTCTCAGCACTGCGACTGGTAATCCCTTACCACAGCAAGAAGGGCTCATTCTCTTATTTCTCTCTCTCTCTCTCTCTCTCTCTCTCTCTCTCTCTCTCTCTCTCTCTCTCTCGTAAGTACAAATACCGCATAAAAAAAACT
>NW_008360327.1:6208265-6213994 GCF_000622305.1 Nannospalax galili
GAGGGGCTCTTTCTCTTTTTTCTCTCTCTCTCTCTCTCTCTCTCTCTCTCTCTCTCTCTCTCTCTCTCTCGTAAGTACAAATACGGCATAGAAAAAATCCTTTAAAGTCAGAACTTTGAACTATCCTGTGCAATTTTAGTTCAAAAGATTCTGAGACTGCAGAAAAAGAATCCCAGGTAACAGGCCAGGGCCATTCAAACAAGAAAGCAGAGCGCTATCTCAAGGGCTCTTCCTCTGCTTGATTTTGTGCAGGCAGTCACTCTCCTCCTGATGGCTAGACGGTTTTTTCAAATGTTCATAAAACATCTCTTATGTATTCTGATGCTCTGAGGCTGTGTGAAGAGACTTCAGGGAAGGCTGTGCTTCTGCTGCGTTTTCAAAAAAAAGAAAAAAAAAAAAAAATCACCTGTCAGCCACAGTGAAAAGGGCAGAGTGCCGTGGTAACACTGCAAATAACCCCAGCCACAAGCACGGCTCTATGCCCAAAATAGCTTTTGTTTTTCCTTATTTAGGGTAAATAGGAATGACATGTGGGCCACAACAACAGCTTTGGCTGTAGGAAGAGTTGTCAAAGCAAAACTAAACTCTTGGTTACCACCAGCCTTAGAAAGGAGGACAGGAATGTCAGCAGCCAGGCCCTGCTGTGGGCCCAGAAATGTCACCTGGGCCCTAACAAGACAGACTGGGCACTGGAGACATCACTCTCTCCTGTTCTAATTATTGGAAGGAAGACAGGAACAAAGAGCTACCAAGAAGACTTTTGGGAAGTTTCACATCAATAAAAGGTGCAGAAGTTAGGCAAGTAAATTCACCTTTGGTCACAGGGTCAAATCAAAGCAATGTGCTTTGTCTTGAGTAATTTCTAATTTAAAAATGTACCACCCCCTCTTTTTGTGATGCTCTTACTGACTGTTCTAAGAGCTATATTGCTAAGTGAATGTACAGAGTCTCAACCACATTCAGAGTCCCCAGCTCATGGAATACTCTAGAAGAGTCAGCTGCAAGAAGAATTACAAATGGCTTCCACCTCAAATCAGCTTCCCTGGCCTTTAGCTATCACTTATTCCTAGATCCTAGGAGGTCCTTGCAGACTGGGGAAGGCAGTTTCCAGTCAAAGTTCATTAGCATGATAGGCTCACTGGGACACAAAGTCTACACAGATATTCACAAGCTTGCATATGACTGTCGTCTAAGTCTATTCTTTAAAATGGGATTTGGTCAGTTTCATGGGATCTTAAACTCCTTCGCTAATAGATATATTTGCATTTGGATTTTTAGTTTAGTTTTATTTTTTTATGTGTATGTGTATATTGCCTGCATGTATATAAGTGCATCTGTATTGTGCAATGCCTATGGAGGTCAGAAGAAGGTGCCAGATCCCCTGGAACTGGAGTTACAGACAGTTGTTAACTACCACGTGGGTGCTGGGAATTGAACCCAGGTCCTCTGCAAGAGTAGTCAGTGCTCTTAACTGCTGAGTCATCTCTCCAGCCCTGTGTTTTGGTTTTTTGAGGGTTTCATTATATAGCCGAAGCTGGCCTGGAATTCACTATGTGCCCCAGGCTGGCCTGGACCCTACAGAGGTCCACCTGCCTCTGCCTCCTGAGTACTGGGATTAAAGCTGTACACTATCATGCCCAGCCATATTTATACTTTGGAGTGTATATTATTTAGAATGATATGAATATTTCACATAGTTTAAAAATCAATATGGTTTTCATTTTAAATATTTTTATTTATTATTTTTATTTTATGTGTATGAGTGTATTACCTGCATGTGTGTAAGTGCACTCATGTCATGCAATGCCCGCAGAGGTTAGAAGAATGCACTGGATTCCCTGGAACTGGAGTTACGTACAGTTGTTAGCTACCATGTGGGTGGTGGGAATCAAATCCAGGTCTTCTGTAAGACAAGTCCGTGCTCTTAACTGTTGACCATCTCTCTAGCCCCCATGATTTTCATTTTAATAGCCACTCAGTTCTTGTTTAGTTGATTTTCTTCTCACTGGGCATTTTGGTCATGCAAACCAATCTTAATTAAGCTGCTTGTTCATTCTGTTTAATCTGTTTAGAAACTAAGTTAAAAAACTTTTGACCTTATAGATAAAAGCTGGTTTTAAAGCTAGCTAGCATCTCACACACTGATATCCCCCAACGCCTGCCTTGTATTTCTGTGCAATAGTTACCACAGATGACCAAGCACAGTGTCTACAGAAAGAGGCTCTTGTCTGAGGTATGTACATCACATAGCCAGGTTAACATGGCCCAGCTTCCCACTACATTTGCTGAGGGGCTCCCTGGGCTGGTTCCACAGGTGGGGCCCTTGCCGTTTGTTCTTAGTCCTCTAAACACACTAGAGGAAGTTGCTTCTGGAAGAAGATTCAGAGCCAAATCATAATCAGAGTTTCAAGCCATTATACACATCTCATTCTGGCTACACTTTATAAATGCTGACCTTTTAAACTGATAGGTGTCAATGTTTCTTTTCCCTTAATTCAGAGAAAGTGGCAGCACACAAAGCTGAAGACTGTGGGAAAGACATTGAACAAAAGTACACAAATGTGATCATATAATAACACCTACGGTCACAAACTCTTCTACTTTGTCTTGAAATAACATCTCTAAAATAAGTACTCTGATCAGGCTTTACAAATACTAGTTTTTCAGTGTTGATAACATGTCTTAAAGCTACATAAGCCTTTCCTATGTATAACAGAGGCCTGGGACGTGATGCTAGGCGGGGTTAACAAGGCGCACATTTCACAAGGGTTTGTTGGTAGCAATGCAGACATGACTGAACAGCACTAACAACATCACCAGAGCTTCCTCTACAAAGGTTCAGTTTATTAATCCATTTGACAAATATTTATGAAGTGTTTTCAGCCCTCAGGAGGAAATACACGGGACCTTAACTATAATCCTACAGAGATATACCTTTCATGGGACTGGACTTGTCTGGGGTTCTATCCATAGGTCATTGTTTTCTTAAAGAACTGAACCTACTCAAGAATTGGGCTTTCAGCCAGGATCTATATAGGACAAAGTAAGGTAGTTATTACTCCAAGTATTACAACCTAATAGCTCAGGGGTTACTCAGAGTTCTGGGGAAAAATACACTCCACTATACAGAAATTATGTTTTCTATAATCCTATTTAGAAGTAGCCCAGCCCAACCTTTGGTTTTCTCACCATGGGTTTCTCTGGCACAGCTGCTCCCTCCTCCATTCACAACAGAAATTCTCACAGATAAAGATCATTTGAAGGGTAGAAATGCCATTTCAACAGTTATGCAACAGAAACCTGGCATTTATAAACATCTACAAAGCTTTACTGCTATATTCTAGAAACTTTCAAGTACTATGCATCTTTTATCTTCACACCAGCCCTGTAAAGCTTATCTTCTTATTCCTAACTTTTTGATGAGGGAGCTGAGGCTCAGAGAGGATGAATATTTAGTCTAAGATTAAATGGCTAGTAAGAGGTAAGAAGGAGACAGACTCTGGACAGTCTGATTGGAAGTTTTCAGATACTCATCATTTTTCTTAGTGAGTAGTAAACAATCAACAAATGTAAATTCTCCTGAAGGTAACCAAAGAATGTCAGCAGATTGATAAGGGCTTGTTCAGATTTTTTAATCCTGATTGCCTAATTTCTTTTGGAATCAAGGTATATGTTAACTCACAAATCCATTTTCAAGATTTCATATTTCCACATTATCACGAGGCTCTTGAAGCTATTTTATATTTCAGATGCTTACAACTCCAATCAATGTTTCTGCATGGCATGGCAGACAAGTGGATCTCTGTAAGATCAAGGCCAGCCTGGTCTACATAGCAAGTTCCAGGCCAGCTGGGGCTACAGGGAGACCCTGTCTCACCCCCCCAATAAAAAACAAAGGTTCTGTCCATCATACATTTCCATTCTTTGGGGTTTTAACTATGCTGTAAAGTTTTGCTCTGAGATGAACTTTTCCACATAAAAATTATGCTCTGAAATTTTGTCTTTATAAAACAAAAGTACATTTTAAGAGTTTACTGTCCTCAAAGCTCATAAATAAAGACTTAGATGAACACAAACACTATGCCTCTAAAGATGCAAAACATAGCAGTAGTTTGATATTTGTGGGCATTAGCTTATAGCATGAAATAATTTACTAATGTATCCTCAGTGCTTAAAAATTGCAGCATATAGAAGCCCTTGCATGTGCTTCCACCAAGCCCCATACTGTAGAAATGCTAGGAAATATAAAAGTGTGTGCTATGAAGCCAGAAAGCCAAGACACATAAAAAGTTTGTTAAATAGTCTAAATAAAATAGCCTTAGGATAACTTATCATAAAGTGAACTCCAGTTATTAAACATATTTTAGTTTATCTTACACATTATCTATGCAACTACAATGTTATTTTTTTGTAAGAAAAAAAAACTATTCCATGTTTATGGTGGCACAGATTTTCACAATGCCCAAGATATTCCCTACTAAGTGGGATATATACCTTTGAAAACTATTAGTTTTCCAAATCTTACTGGAAAATGGATGGGCAAAAGAAAGTTTTATAGTGGCTAAATTCAGATGCCACGTCAATGCAAGCCTGGGTTCTAGAGCTGCCACCTGTGTTAGACTGAGCTGGACTCATTTCCTCCTCTATTAAATGAAACTGAGAATACCTTTTTCATTTGGTGCTTGGGAGAATAAAGTAAGGCATTAAAACTTTCACTAATCAGAGTCCGGCCAAGGGACCAGTAGCATCTCTTGGAGCTCACCGAGATTCATAATCTCAGTCAGCTGCTCAGAGCCCACATGTTAACAAGATCCTAGGTTGGGGTCAGGAAGATGGCTCAGTGGGTAGAGGTGCTTGCATGCAGAGGCTGAAGGACCTGAGTTCAATGCCCGGATCCCACAAGATGCAGGAGAGAACTGACTCCTAAAGAAAGTTGTCCTCTGCTGTACACACAGACATAGACACACACAGAGACATACAGACACACACACAGACACACACACACACACACACACACACAGACACACACACACAGACACACAGACACACAGACAGACACACAGACACACACAGACACACACAGACACACACACACACACACACACACACACACACACACACACACACAGACACACACACCCACAGACACAGACACACAGACAGACACACAGACACACACAGACACACACAGACACACACACACACACACACACACACACACACACACACAGGTCTGTCTCCCTGATGCACACATAGAGAAACTGTGACTTGTGCACAGCACAGTGAGGAAGTGAGTATAGAATCCTGGTCTCATTTTTGATAATGACTCTTCCACAATGACTTTAAAGAATGATAAAAATTGGGTTAGTCTAAGGGAGGGGGGAAGGAAGGGTTTATGAGGAACCTTAGGGGATAAGGAGAAAGAAGAAGCTCAACAGAGGTAGGATCATAGGAGCAAGGGTATTAGTAAGGAAGAAAGGGGGGGAAGTGGGAAAACCATGATAGAGGGGTGAGACAATACAAGAGAGAAACAATGCCTAGCTAGTCACAAAAACCAGAGGGAACCATATTATTCCTACAATCTACTGACAAATTATACATAACAGATCAAGAAATATATCTCTAGATAAGGTTTATTTGAGACCAACTGGTCATTACCCAAGATTTATCTGCAGGACACACAGTAATTAAAAATGCCAGAATGGTGGAACTAAAACCTTCTTAGATGT
>NW_008360327.1:6214308-6232024 GCF_000622305.1 Nannospalax galili
GTTTGAGGCCACCCTGGTCTACATAGTGAGCTCCAGGCCAGCTGGGGCAACAGGGAGACCCTGTCTTAAAAAGAACAAAAACAAACCCAAACTACCTGTTAATTGTCACTGTGCTGGATGAGTGGTGAGAACGCTGCTCATGGAGCATGGTGGGACGTGGTGGAGAGGAAACTAGTGCATCCCTCGCCTCTCACTGGTGAAGCCTCCTTATACAACAGAGGGCAGCACACAGAAGGCCACATGTGGCCAAACTTTAAAGAATAAGAGACTGCAGAGTGTGTGTCCCTGGATAGACTCCTGTATTAAACCTCTCCCACCCAGGGCTCAGGGACCACTGAGGAAGAGGGGGCGGAAAGACTGTAAGAGCCAGGGCTGGTTCATAAACACAGGGAAGCAGAGGCTTTCAGGCCACTGGAAGCTGCACATATGAACTTGTGGCCCCAGACCCATGCCAACTCAATCAGACGGGGGCCCAGGAGTGGATTGAGGGAAATGGGTGGTGGGCCAGCCCTATTCTGGAAACTGTTGGAGACTGAGCTGCTGGGTGAGGGAAAGTAGGCCTTACTTACGATCTCTAGATGGGCTGACTAGACGCCAGTGGATGAATTTGCACCAAAGGACATCTGGGGACAATGCTTGACTGGATAGGACTTAACACGTATGGCAGAATACACGCGGCACAATGGTGGTGGGGAGATGGATGGGGAAGGGAGTCCAAATTTGATTAAGAACTGTTGTATGATGCTTCTTTTAATTAAAAAAAAAATGAAAAAAAAAAAAGAATGATGGTCATCATGCAAATATTTGTATGCATATGCATGTAAAGTAATAATACAGCCTCCTGGCCTAAGGGCAGTACCAATACTAGATACCACAGAACAGGTGCTTTCTGTTCCTCCACCAGCTGACTGTTCCTGTTCACTGCACCCTTGGGAGGACCAGCAGGAGTTCAGTGTTATCAGCGTCAAGGAGAATGGTAAAGTTAACTGGCTTATGTGGACAAAGATTCTCATGTTGGGATACAATTTCTTTTTTGTTGTTGTTAGTATGGAGTTTTCTTTTCAAAAAGAACTTTATTTTATTATTCATTTGTGTGTGTGTGTGTTTGTGTGTGATGAGCATATGTGTATGTATGTATACCATAGCTCAATTCCCAGCACCCATATGGCAGCTAACAACTATTGGTAACTTCAGTTCCAGGGGAATCCAATGCTCTGTTGTGACCCAGGCAGCACTGCACAACACAGGTGCATCAACACACATGCAGGCAATATGCTCATACACATAAAATTAAAATACTAAATAAATTATTTAAAAAGAAAGCATTCCAATTTTACTCTAAGCAAAAACTCAAGAGCCAAGCAGAGACTCTTCTTAAAGACAGAATTAAATGGCTCCACCCCTCTGAGCCTAGCCTGAACTTTCCACTTCTTACTGAACCCCAAACCCTCCCTAGTCTCTGAGACTTTCAGGGCTTTACTGAAAGGTCTGCCTGGCATACCTCAAAATATTCTATCAGCAAGGGTTATTGATAACTCCCTTATAGAGTGACACAACATTATCAAGACTTTTAAAGGGTTAGAAAAAGATTTATGCTAGCCCCCTAAAGTCTACATAGAAACATAATGACAATTTTGTAAATGTTTAAAATTCTTGTGGTGATTCGGGAAAATATTTTATTTTGCTTCTCAAATATATTTCTTAACTTCACCTAAAAACTGGAAGGCACAACAATCTTCACAATCCATTCTATTTCTGGATACAGCATAGAGAATGAAGCCCAATCCAGATCCCAGAAGCTGCTGAACTGCTGTCCTGTTATTCTGTTCTCTCTCTCTCTCTCTCTCTCTCTCTCTCTCTCTCTCTCTCTCTGTTTAGGTTGTGGTTTTGATTGGTTGGTTTGTTTTGAGACGAAGATCCCCATGGCCCTGGCTACCCTTGGATTCACTATGTGGCCTTGGACTCTTCATCTTCATACCTCCACCCTCCTATGCTGAGATTACAGTTTCTCCACCACACCCACTAGTTCTCGCTTCTTAACAGCATAAAAATGTTCACTGCTCCTTGACAGACTGGGACCCCATATTCGTTAGTGCCATGCTCCAGGCTGCACTCATCGACATATAACGTACACATCCATGTGGCATGTACAAATGGTATATGTAGTTATTATATTACTGAACCACAGAGGCCATTATTATTGCATCATTTATTCTTAAGACAGTGGGCCTGTGGCATCATGGGTATTTACTGAACTACTGTAATGTTAAAGACAGACACATGCTATCATTTTTGTCATTACTGCTGTTGTTTTTAAACAGGGTCTCACTATGTAGCCCTGGCTGGCCTCAAGCTCACAGAGATTCACCTGCCTCGGCCTCCTGAGTGCTGGGATTAAAGGCATGCACCACCATACCTGCCTTATTTCATTTTTTAAAAGACTTTATTTACTTATTTTTGTTATTTATTTCTCTATGTGTATCTGTGTGGACACATACACGTGGAGGTCAAAGAACAACTTGTGGGAGTCAAAGTCAGGTTTGTGGGATCAAACTGAGGTTGTCAGGCTTGGTGGCAAGCACCTTTGCCTACTGAGGCATCTTACTGGCCCAACGATGCGATCATTTCTGAACCTCCTCATTGTTACTTATAAATTCTACAGTATGTTCAAGTAGTTCCAAGACTTTTAATTTTGGTTAATGCACTAATTTCTTCAGAAGCTGACATAAGGTTAAGGCACATTCTAGATTTACTGTTCTTGAGCACATTATAAGGTAAACAGTAGAGAAATTATGGGCCAAAAATCTAAGCTAAACCAAAATTAACCTCTACATCAGAGATATATAATGACTCTGCTCTTGTTGTTGAGAGTTTAAGAGCAGCCTGTCATATAGATGCTTTTTATTAATAATATAACAGTTTGGGGCTGGAGGGATAGCTCAGGGGTTAAGAGCACTGGCTGCTCTTGCAAAGGAACTGGGTTCAGTTCTCAGCACCCACATGGTAGCTAATAACTCCAGTTCCAGGGGATCCAATGCCCTCTTCTGACCTCTGTGGGCACTATACGACGTGGGTGCACTTACACACATGTAGGCAATATACTCATGCACATAAAAAACAAAAATATGCTGGGCATGGTGACGCATGCCTTTAATCCCAGTCCTTGGGAGGCAGAGGCAGGCGGATCTCTTTGAGATTGAGGCCAGCTTTGTCCACATAATGATTTCCAGGTAAGCTGGGACTAGGGAGACCCTGTCAGAAAAAAAAAATAATAAAATAATAAATATAATACTTTTGAAAGATAACATTTTTATTAATCATTTGAGAGCCTCATATCATGTATTTTGATCATATTCACCCCTTACTCCTCCTCCTAACTCCATTCACCAGTCCCTCCCAACTTCAGTCCTCTTTTTCCTTTTTTTAACAGCCCACCAAGTCCAATTTGTCCTGCTCAGATACTCATGGGCGGGGGCGGGGGGCACCCACTGGAGGGTAGTCCACCTACCAGGAGCCACACCCTTAAAGAAAACAACTCTCCTTCCCCAGAAGCCATCAACTGTCAATAGCTCCTCAGTTAGAGGTGGGGGCTTGTGAACCCCTCCCTACTCCATGCTAGAAAGATGACTGGCTTGATTTTGTGCAGGCAACCACAGCTGCTGGCACACAGATGCTTTAAAACAAGAATTCATTGTTCTGTGGTTTTATGTTCTTTGAAAATTCTCATAGGAGGCCAATCTTCACATCAGTTCTAAAACGGTATTCAACAAACCTGAAGTGATTTCTAAATACCACTCAATGAGGTAGGCCAGTGACTATAAAAAAAAAAAAAAAAAAAAAAAAAAAAAAAAAAAAAACTGTCCTTGTCCCTGAGGCCTCTAATTTGCATTAAACATGAGCAGAAATAATGCATCCTACCCAGTTTAATACAGCACCCAGTAGGGAGCTCAGTATGGGGGCAGTGAACCAATGAATGAGGGTTCTGTAATAGCAAACAGGAGGGATACTTAACACTAAAACAGCACTTATAAGGTGCCAAGTGACATCCAAAAACATTTTGTCCTTGTCCCTGAGGCCTCTAATTTGCATTAAACATGAGCAGAAATAATGCATCCTACCCAGTTTAATACAGCACCCAGTAGGGAGCTCAGTATGGGGGCAGTGAACCAATGAATGAGGGTTCTGTAATAGCAAACAGGAGGGATACTTAACACTAAAACAGCACTTATAAGGTGCCAAGTGACATCCAAAAACATTTGAGCTCCTGTAACTCAGTCATCAAATATTATAATATAAAAGATGAGGGAAGTGAGGCACAGAAAGGTGAAGTAACTTGCCTGAATTTCACATAGCTAGTAAGTGGCAATGAGTGAACTTAAACAGGAAGTCTGGATCCACAATGTTACTATCCACTAGATAAGGATAAACTAAATACAAGTGTGGTCGCAGCATGACCACTGCACCAAATCCTATTTCTAGAAGGGCTTTGTTCTAGAAGTCAAAAGGCTCAAAGAATGAACTGTTTTTCTAGGACAAGGGATCTAGGAAAGGTAGAAAAGAACAGGGGAGTCAACTCCACCATTCTGGAGGGAGGTAGCATTCGTTTCTTTTCTGTTGCTGTGATTAGAATACCTGGACAAAAAAACAACTTAAGGGAAAAAGAGTTTATTTTAGTTCACAGTTCCAGAGGGGATATAGCCTATTATGATGGGAAAGGCATACCAGCAGGAGTGTGAGGCTGGCCTGGCAGTCAGGAAGCAGAGTGATCACATTTCATCTACACACAGGAATCAGAAAACAGGAATTAGAGCCAGGTTATAAGACCTCAAAGCCCACCCCCAGGGATGTACTTGCCCCAGCAAGGTTCTACCTCCTACGGGTTCCATAGCCTTCCCAAACAGTACCATCAACTGCTGACCAAGTGAGTTCAAACACAAGAATCTACAGGGGACATTTCTTATTCAAACCATAACAGAAGTCTTCATACCTCAAGGAAGATGCTCTTGACAGCATACAAAAGTGAAGTTTAAGCCAGGCGTGGTGGAGCACATCTGTAGTCCCAGCACTTGGGAGGCAGAGGCAGGTGGATCTCTGTGAGTTCAAGGCCAGCCTGGTCTACATAGTGAGTTCCAGGACAGCTGGGGCTACAGGGAGACCCTGCTTCAAAAAGACAAAAACAAATCAAAACAAAACAAAAAATCAAAAAGAAAAAAAAAAGTGAAGTTTAAATACTGATTAAAAATCAAGTTTCCAGAATAAAAATCTCCCGCTTTTCTTTGGTACTATGTCTAACTTATATCTACAACCCTTTCTTTCTGACTCTAAATCCTCTCTACATTTAGAGGATTCATTGGAACCTAGTCTAATAATGGAAATAATAATGTACCTAAACTGATGGTTCAGTTCCATATCTTATAAAGTGAACTGAGAAGTACGGAAATCCAAACATAATTTTTAAATCACTGATTCCAGATTTGTTTGTGTTAACCGAGGACTCTTTATAGCTGATGGGATCACTATACAGAAATAGAAAAAGCTTGGATGTGAACACAAGACCCCTGATTAGCCAGACATAATGAGGCTTTCATGGCCTTGTGATGACATCCTGTCATAAAAAGTAGATGCAAGTCAAACTGGCTAGCAGCACAGGTACATGTGCCCACCATAAGCCAATGCACATCTCTCATGTGGTAAAGGAGAGTATGGTCTTGTGTCACTTAAAAGTTATCTTGCTGGGTGTGGTGGCGCATGCCTGTAGTCCCAGCACTTGGGAGACAGAGGGAGGTGGATCTCTGAGTTTGAGGCCAGCCTGGTCTACATAGTGAGTTCCAAGCCAGCTGGGGCTACAGGGAGACCCTGTTTCAAAAAAAAAAAAAGTAATCTTAAGGCTGCTATTCTCAACCATTAGGAAATACATGAAGGGCAGCCAAGCAGAGTAGCAATAATGAAAATGCCCAGCATTTTCACAAGGGTATTTCTGCCAGAAATTTCTGTTAACCTTAGTTAAACAAATAAAACAGACTTTTTACAAAATTTAGAAGGGCAGAAATGGAAATACTGTAAATGCTTTCATAATTTTTTTCCATAATATACTTTACAGAGAAATTTCCAAACTAGTTTCTCCCATTAAGTTTCTTAGAGGCAGAAATCCTGGTCACAGTTGGCTGCAGGAAGGCAGTTCAGTCACATATATGTTTCATGGTGATTTTTCACTAAACAGACAAAACAGCAATGTGAACCTTTCAGATTCCAGATAAATGACTTACAAGTCATAGGCTACAAATTCTCTGTGCTGTCAGTATGCCTGCCACGTTTTAGCTTCAGCATCATTGTTGGAGTCTGATGCTAATTAGGAAACCCAGGTTTTCAAGCCTCCTTTTCTACTGAGTGACAATCAAGTCTTGGAACTGCTCAGATGCCTCTCATTTAATTACTGGAATGAAATCAGTGTTCTATATATTTCAGTTCCTCAAGTCATGCCCTCGGGAGTTTTCTAATGTTTGAATTCCACATGTACTAATATTGATCTAATATAGAATTTTTAAACTGAAATGTAACACATTTTTAAAACAATCACAAACATCATGCAATGCTAGTTCATTTCTAGGTTACTTAAACTCTACAGATGTTCCTGGTTGGGTAGCTGTCCTAACCAGTTCTTGAAATAAGGATTCTAAAACCATCACAGATTGGAGGAGACCAAAGAAACATGAGAATTGGTTGATAAGAAATGGAGCCTGAACCAGAAAAGGGACATGAGAGGAAGTTGATGCAATAGAAAAGAAATGTGTTAGTGAATAATACTGTTTTATGTTTACTTCCTGCCTTAGTGAATGTATTGCGGTGATGTGAGATGTAAACATGAGGAGAAGCTGGGTATGATAGTAAATTTTAATTGTCAACTTGACACAACCTAGAATCACCTGGGAAGAGAGTCTCAATGAAGGTTTGTCTACACTGGGTTGGCCTATGGGAATGTCTGTGAGCAATTGTCTTAACTAATGTGGAAAGACCCAGCCTACTGTGGGTGGCACCATTCCCTAGGCAGTGGATCCCAAACTGTATGAGTGGAGAATTCAAGCTCAGCAGGAGTAAAGAAGTAAGCATGCATGCCTTCATTTCTCTCTGTTCCTGACATGGATGTGAGGTGCTGAGCTGTCTCAAGCTCCTGCCACTGTGACTTTCCCACAGTGATGGACTGGAATCTGGAACTGTAAGCTGAAATAAACCTCACTTCCCTTAAAAAAAAAAAAAATCTGTAAGTAAATATATCCGTTGTTAGATCACTTCTCTCTCTTCCAGAAATCAGGCCAAGTCCTCCTTCACTCTGTCCCTCAGGATAAGAAACTAAAATAGGCAGATGCCTGCTGTTACTTAGGTTTCCATGAGAAAAAGCAAGCCCAGTCTTCTCCTCCCCAAACAAGAGAAACAAGGCAATTACAAAGGCTTGGTGTGAAGCTTAACCAGCACCCCCAGCAAAAGAAATCTATGCATCAGAAACCCTGTTTGTTTTCCTGATTTGAAAGTAGGTGTTTCTCCCCCCCTCCCCCCATTATGGCTGTCTATGCATGATGCTATATCTCTCCTGTCTGTCTCTCCCTTCAGGGCTCTCGTCACACTATATATGGTGGCTATCTGGCCCTATGGAGCCCTTCTTCATACCTGAAGGCCTGCTTTCCCCCTTCAGGGTGTCATCTCCTAAGAAAACTCTTCTGAAAAGTAATCTCATGTCAGTTCCTTTTTATGAACCTGCTGTTCTTTCTTTTTAAATCATGAAATCTATGAAGTCACAGGTTTGATATGCTAAGGATTTTAAATAAAACTATCTTTTAGGTAACTATATCATTAAAAGCTACATAAAGTTAAATTTCAATGAAACATATTATTTACAAAATATTAAAATTTTCTTTTGCCAACTTAGAAATATTTTCTGTATATATTAGTTTCAATTATGTAAAGAAAGCATGGTTTCTCCACATATATTATACAGTGTTAGTGTCAAAAATCAAACATAATAAAATATAGGAGAATCTACTTACAGAAGAGTGGGATGACGAGCTCTACACACCTACTCCCAGAAAAACAAACAGAACTGGTGAGAAGTATAAGAAAGAAACCATTAAAGTCTCTGAAATGTTCCAAAGGGATACAACAGATGAATAAACATTTACTGAAATAAATCGACTACATTTTTATAAGAATAGTGGGACTGTGTGGCACATGAGCCACACTCTCTCTCCCAAAGTCAGCAGGATGGACACTCCATTCTGGATGGCTGTGAACATACAGCAGCCCCACCCCATCCCCCCAGCTCCTGCTGAGATGATGGCGCCTCCATGCAGGAAGCCAGACATCAACAGGCCCTTGATGCAAAGGCTGAAGGACTGACTATTGCCAAGAGGTCTTCTTTACTCTGCCCTCTTCCTTTCCCCACTCTTAGGGAAGGGCTTCCCCAGGCAACGGAGGTTGAGAACAACAGCAGGGACTCAGGGCACTCGCCCCATTTTCTAATTGTGTGGAGGCTCCATGTCAGGAGAGACACTACGAAGACAGAGGCCACTGTTCCTGCCCAGTCTGTACCTCATAAAACAGGGCTCCGGAAACACTTCGAGAGAAACTGTTAAATGTTCCTATCCCATTGATTAAAAAATTTTTGCAGAGAGTAAAGTCGGATCAAGAGAAAGAAAGCAAGCTGCACCAACTCCCTAAAGAAATTATTTGTTTAGAAAAAAGATGGGGAAGCTCAAGCATGAAGATGCTTTTAAAACTGTGCAAATTTTAGTAGTAAGCAATTAAGTGGTTGCAATTCCAAGTGAGAAACATGGATGGCAACTTTCTGTAGAACAAAGGAGTTAAGAAAAGCCCTTCAGAGATCATAACAACAACAACAAAAAATGCCAGTTTCAAAAACATTTTCCTCTGAAAAGGGCTCTGAATTTAATTGAATCAGACTCTAACAATTTGTGTTTTTGCATAGTGAAAAACAATAAAGCAAGCAATAAACGATTAGTAGAAACAGTTAGGTAGGAACCAACTAAGGCAGACAGTGTATCAGGACTATGAGGTAAAGAAATATGAAAGACAGCCCTGCTGAAACCACTGTGGTCTTTTGTGACTATGCTTGACCCAAGGCTATGTCCTCTAAGGAGCAATATCAGAGGTATCGGACTGCAGGCAGAGGTCAGTAAAAATAGTCCAGTTAAGTCACAAAAGGTCCTGGGGAGGAAGAAGAAATTGGAATCCACAGTTAATACAATCTATTATCCAAAAAAATGCCCATGGTCAGTTTTCAACAAAATAAATATGAGACCATGCTTGGCATGGTGGTACATGCCCGTAAACCCAGCATTTGGAGCAGAGGTAGGAGGATCATGAGTTTGAGGCTAGCCTGAGCTCCAAGGTGAGGAGGCCCTCAGAAAAAAGAAAACAGAAACAAAGAAAGAAACAAGACAATTGAGACCCATAAACAAGACATAAAGCAAACAGTAGATACCACCCAAGATAGGCTCTAAAACTGTCAATCTTTAACAGAAAGACTCAACAGCACCTATTTCAACTATGTCCAAAGAATAAAAGGAAAATATTATTAAGGAACCAAACTGTGATTATGTAATGTACAGTGCTAAACTGTCACATGCTATTTAAGCTTATTAAGAGTGGATGCAGAGTAAGGAGACCTTTCCTTGTCTCCTCTGAAACTCCCTGTCCCTGGGTCTGTCTCCGGCTTCCCAGTGCTGGAATTACAGACACACACTGTTGTACCCAGATTTTTACTTGGGTGCTGGAGATCAAAACTCAGGTCCTCATGCTTGTATGACCAGCAATTTACTTCTTGAGCCATCTCTTTAACCTCAAATAAATTAAAATGGACTGCAATCATGCATAGTATATTCTAAGATTATGTTAACGTAAATAACAGAGATCCTCCAGAGAACGCCATTAACTTCTTTGAAAACAGCAGAACTTTACACAACACATGTTCCATAGTAAACGTTGAGGGTATTCAAAGAGGTTGACGCAAAAATGTTTACGAAGATGAGATAAGGATTATATAAAATGTCAAAATAAATCTTAGCTACAAGAATTAAAACAAAATTGGTGTGGAGTTGCTGGGCAGATGTCCTTGCAGAAGGGTGTGTGTGTGTGTGTGTGTGTGTGTGCAAGCATAAGGTTATAATGGCCTTTTGTGCATGGTTGTAGTTATCACAGAATCTTCTGAAAAGTTCTTGTTAGGACTCATTCATGAGAGCCCTTCTATAACACACTGGCTTTATTATTTGTTTGTTTGGTTTTGGTTAAGGCTTGACAAAAAAAAAAAAAAAAAAAAAAAAAAAAAAAAAGAGAGAAACTTTTGCAATCACAGTAAGAATAAACTAGAAATCAAAACAGAAAGAAATTTGAGAAACTCACAAGATAATTTATTTCCCGGAAAAGAACAGGGTGCTGATAGAAACTATACCTCCAGAAGAGTGATCACTGTGTGTCTGCCCATGAGCTTGGACAATGGGGGTGAGGTTAGAGGAGGTCCAATGGCTTCGTCCCCCGTCAAGCTGTCACTAACTTCTATTTAGAATGAAGCACTGGTTAAAGAAGGAAGGAAAAGACACAGTGGCATGGAAATACTACTGAGGAACATTCAAAAATTAGAATCATCATAGAATGGCTTGGGATGTAGTCTTTTATTTTTTGGAAGAAATAGTGAAGACTTTTCTTTACATGTTCAGTGAGATTTACAGTGCAGTCACCTGGGCCTGGGCTTTTCTTTGTGAGACGCTTTATAATTAATAATTTAATTTATTTCTTCTTTTTAAAAAATATTTTATCTATTATTTTTATTTTATGTTTATGAGTGTATTGCCTGCATGTATGTGAGTGCACCCATGTCGTGCAATGCCAGCAGAGGTCAGAAGAGGGCTTCAGATTCCCATGGAACTGGAGTTAAGGACAGTTCGTAGCCACCATGTGGGTGCTGGAAACTGAACCCGGGTCCTCTGCAAGAGCAGTCAGTGTTCTTAACTGCTAAGCCATCTCTCCAGCCCCTATTTCTTCTTTTTTTTAATGTATATGAGTGTATTGCCTGCGTGTATAAGTGCGCCCATGTTGTGCAATGCCCAAGGAGGTCGGATTCCCTGGAACTGGAGTTACAGACAGTTGTTAGCTACCATGTGGGTGCTGGGAATCGAACTTGGTCCTCTGCAAGAGCTGTCAGTGCTCTTAACTGTTGAGCCATCTCTCCAGCCCCCTATAATTAATAATTTAATTTCTTTAACTTTTATAAATCTATTCTGATTCTCTATTCCTGATGCAGTCATGGAGGTTTGCACCTTTCTAGGAGTTTGTGCATTTCATCATTATCTAATTTATTCATGGTATCTAGGATAATCCTTTTATCCTGGTAAGATCGGTATGACTCTTGCCTCATTTATTACTGGTCTTTGTAATTCTTATCCCTTCCCCTTTTCTACCTCCCTTCCTCTCTCCCTCTCTCTCCTTTGTTAATAACTAAAAGTTTATCAGTTTTGCTGGGTTTTTTTCTCCCAATAACCAAATTATATTTTCTTTCTTCCTATGTTTCTGCTTCACTGCTTTCTGCTTTGATTCTTTGGCCCATACCACATCTTTTCTTATGGCTGTATAAACAAGCTATTCACTGTGTGACCCCTTGATTTCTGGCCTTTGGAGAACAGGGGAAGCTGTGCAGCATTTTTAAAGCTCAAGTCATAATCCTTTTGAGTCAATTTAGTAGGCTGCAATCATTTTTTAAAGACAGTAGAACAAAGCTGTCATAGTGTGTACAGTAAACATAAGTATTGTGAGCTATTTCTGTTTGTATTACTTATGTATAAGTTTGTGTTATGTTATAAGATGCATCCGGGTTTAAAAGTTTTAAAAGCCACTTATTGAAAAATGAACTATTCCAATATTTCATTCCTTTATTAAGCAAGATACATTATAACATTCCAAAAAAATCCAATTCTTGTTTTATTGTTGTTTGTTTGTTTGTTTTTGAGGTAGGGTCTCACTATGTAGCCCTGGCTGGTCTGGAACTTGCTATGTAGACCAGGCTGGTCTTGAGTTCACAGAGATCTACTTGCTCCTGCCTCCAGAATGGTGGGATTAAAGGTGTGTGCCACCATGCCCCCTTAAAACTCAATTCTGGGACTACAGGGAGACCCTGTCTCAAAAAGACAAAAAACAAGCAAACAACAATAAAAAAAAACACTCAATTCTTTAATGGAAACATATCAGATCTATACTAACAAAGCTTTTTTTTAAGGTTTGAAGTTGTAGACTGGCACATGTATACCTCTGGTTCTGTCTTAAAACCCAAGGTGGTGTCCTTATAATTCGAGAAACTAAGCTGAAGCCTAACCTACAAATTTTGGGACTAGGTTAGTCAGAAAACTTTCGTCAGCCTCAGTTTTTTTTTCACCTTTAAATGGTTATGGTGACCCCTAAACGCCCTAAGTGTGTTAGAAAGATAAAACAAAAGAAAATTTATGTACAAGTGACATAAAATTACAGAGCATGCACGACTTCTTCCCAGCCTTATCTAAAGTGATGGCTTAGTTCGTGCTGGCTCCATTGCTCAGGCTTCTTGAACCTGGCTCTGCATATATTCTTTAAAACAGTGATTCTGAATTGGCTATGAACTTTTATCACTTGGTCTAGTGCGTAGGTCATATTTCAGGCTTACAAATCAGAAACCCCAGAGGTAGGTCTAGGAACCTGTTTCTGAGAACCAACTGATTTGAAGACAGAGTTCAGAATCATTCAGAATGGATTATGGCTTTTTTCTTCTTTATTTTTAACATTCTGTCTAGTGTCTTGCTGTTTCTATTTGCAGACAGGCAGGCACACACAAACACACTTTTCCCTTTGAAATATGTTTAGCTGAATTCAGAAAGAAAAAAAAACTAAGATGCATTTAGTGTCATTCCTAGTCTAAGTACACTGCAATATTAAATGTGAAACTCAATTTTTGACAGCAAGCTGGTTTCTATAATGAAAGTCTTCAAGTAAATTACTATTTATATATTCCCAAATAAGTTCCAATAGTTTTATTTATGTGGCATTATTTTGAAATTTTCAAGAGAGAAAAGAATTCTCCTCTGAGCAAAGTAAATATAAAATTTGGGATCAGTCTTTCTTCTGGAGATTTTAACTGTTCAAGGACAACAAAGTAGGCCTATCACTCTCAAACCCAATGCAACCAAGATCCATATATGATCACTGGACTAGGATCTTCTGCTATGTTCTGTTCACACTTGTGGAAATGTTTACAAACAAAAACAGCACTAAGAAGTCCAATGATCAGACAATCATTCTTCACAAGGCCACCAATACATTCTGCCACTTCCTCTTTTCCATCTGACAACAATGAGATCTCTGGGATAAACATGATAAACTGGATATTCAAGTAACTTATAAATGTAAAAACCTGAATCTGAACTCTACCTGTAGTGCAAATAACCAGCAAACTTTCCTGAGCTTATTATGTGTCTGCAGGTCTGTGGATACAGACTGAGTTAGTGGTGTGCAAGACCTCATTGGGTTTAGAGTCTAAACACACACGTGAAACAAGACAAAGTCTTGTCAGTCATAATGTACTTATGCATTAATATTTATAAAAATTTCCATAAACACTAGATTTTAAAAGGACTAAAGGTCAGGGAAGACTATGGTGGTCAGAGGGGTGCTGCAACAGAGGTGACCTTTGGGAAGGATGGATGCTGGAGGTTATGTAAGCTCTGAATAAACCAAACAAAACATAGGAGAGATGGCATGCTGTCACTTGTGATGCTTCTAATTCTAGGTCATGTGATTTCTTGCTACACACGAGTGGGCTCTCAATACATATACCCTACTTGTTCTCTTACTATTGGCATGGTCCCTCTCCATGTGCTTTATGGCTCAGTGTCCCTGGTGGCTGTGGTCACCCCTCTGTCTTTTGCCCTTTGGCTTCTCTATTCCCTTCTATCCTACTTGCCTCACATGGGTGGGACTTCCTCATCTTTTAAAACCTCTTCCCTTTTCTGTTTTCAATTCAATTTCACTATGTGATAACTAATCAAAATGGGAAATCCAAATTTTGTTGTTGCCTGTGGTGCCACTGGATGGAGTGACCTTGCCCTGGGGCAAAGACTAACCAAAGCAAAGCTAGAAGCTGCTGTAGGTTTTCGGAATAACAGACCCAAGGCCAATTGTCTTTCTTCTGTCAACGACTTTAACTGAGCTTTGACTTCTGGGTACATGTGAGAGGGAACAAAGCTGTGGTGTCACCGTCCATCACATGGAAGCAAGCTAGATTGTCAGAAAAGTCAACACTGATGGCAGTGGACATTTTGATTAAGAAATATGAAACACAAGCTGGCTGTGCCAGTACATGCCTGTAATCCCAGCATTCAGGAGGCTGAGGCAGGAGGATCTCTAGTTTCAGGCCAGTCTGGACTTCATAGTTGAAGCCTTGTCAAAGAAAGAGGGAATGAGGAAGAAAGAGGGAGAGAGGAAAGGAAACGAAAAGCAAAACAATAGCATTCCTGCAAACTCCCTCTGGTTCTCCATTCAGATTTTAAAACAAAAACAATCAGCCTAAGCCTGTGATAAAGCAGCTTCTCGCAGGGTGTCCAGGGGCCACACCCCTTTCCTACTTCTCAGGAATTACTGTACATATGGGCAAAACACACAAGCAGAAGAAGGCAGTCTGCAGTGGAGGCAAACTACTGTCTCACCTGATTTCTCCCATCACAGATTAAACAAGATCCTAGAGGCAACTGACAAAGAAAAAAGATGACAAGACGGTTTAGTTGGGCATCCTGTCTGAGCAAGTGGCTGAATGAGGGCGCCATACAAGATAAAATAAATGCTGTTGGATCATCCTCTACAGCAGGGTCAAGAGAGTTTCAAGAAACAAGTAGTGATCATATATTATGTTGTCAACAGAAGAACAACTCGGTTTTAGGAGCACAGAGAGAGCAGGACAAGTCAGTATTTGGGAAATCAGAAGCTGCATGTGCACAGCATAAAAATGAACGTTGCATTCTGCTACCTAGTGAGGTAATGACCAGATAGATTGTGCTTTTGTTTTAAAAACTAAGGACAAGGCAGAAAACTGAAAATTAAAACACAATTTATCACTTTGATGATAAAATTGAAAGTATATTCCTTACTGAAGCCCTACATACATATTTATTTTTAGTATTTTAATTTTTTTACATAAAATTTCAGTTACAGAAATGAAATCAATAAAGATTCACTCCCCTGCCTCTAAAAATTATGTTGCTTACAAAATCCTTATCTAAAACACTACTACCATTGGTTCAGTCAAAGCAGAGAGACTCAAAATTAAATTATTTAAAAAAAAAAAAGGAGTAGGAGGGTCCTCACAGTGATGAGAAAAACCAGGAGCACTTGGCTCCTTACACAGGACACTCCTCTGGTGCAAACATCATCAAGCAGGAAATAGCCTGTTATCTATTACTTATCTTGTGTGTGTGTGTGTGTGTGTGTGTGTGTGTGTGTGTGTGTGCGCGCGCGCGCGCGCTGTGGGCATGTGTATGCCGCAGTGCATGTGTGGAGATCAGAGGACAACTTGCGACAGTCCAATCTCTCCTTCGACTATGTGGGTCCTAGGGACTGAATTCAGGTCGCCGGGCTTAGTAGCAAGCATCTCTACCCACTGAGCCATTTCCCTGACCTGAACCTGTCTTTTCAAGGTATTTGTAGTAGTTCCACAAAGCTTCTCAAAATCTTCTTGGAAGGAAAAGGAAATTATTCTTGTGTGGCTTTTTCCTCATAAATGAATGTTTGCAAAATGTCCTACATAGGAAGCTAGAAAATGATGCAACTCTTACAAGTATGCTTTTCTTGGGGGCACAGTCAAGACAAGGTCTCTCTGTAGCCCCAGATGGCCTGAAACTCACTGTGTAAACCAGGCTGGGCTTGATCTCACAGAGATTCGCTTGTCTCTGCCTCCTGTGTGCTGGTATTAAAGGAATGCACCACCACAACCAGTTCAGCTTTCTGGATTCTCATATGAGGCACTCTATAAGTCTAAAATAAGGAAATTGCTGTACCTAAATCACATATAATTTATATGAAAGAGACTCAAAATCATCTATTATTTGGATTTATGTTGAGATTAATCTTTCAAGCTCAAAGTGATCCCCATTCACACCTTTTATAGCTACTAAACAAGACTATGAGCAAAGGCTCAGTACTGGAGAAAAGGGGCCTCACTGTCTAACTTCCCTGGGCATTGGCCTCAGCAGAAATCAAAGGACCCACAGGTCTGAGAGGTCACCGTGTAAAACCTACCATCAAATAACTTCTGAGAAGGAGGAAGATGCCTTTAAGGAAAAGTTGGAGCTGTTGAACCCTCTGCATCTTTAACCATTTCACTCCATGAAATCAAGCCTAGGCCCGGGGATTAGCAGGTCCTCAGCTAGCTTACTTGCAGCTACACTTATGGTGCATGTTTCTCTTTCAGTAAAAGATGCTGCACAGTTGACTCTCAGCAAAGGTCAGGACATGCCTACTATAGCACAGTTCCTAGAACCTGGTATAAGCTCAGTGAGCACTAATACCTAACATGGAGAGAATTCTTGACTGTGATACCTAAGGTAGAGGTTCTCAAAATGTGGTTCCTCAGCCAGCAACTTCAACATCACCTGAGAACCTATTAGAAACGTAAATTTTCAAGTGGCAGAAACTCTAGGAATGGAGCTAGCACAGTAGGTTTTATAGAGCCCCACAGGACATTCTGATATATGTTGAAATTTGAGCATCGCTGAGGCCACTGGGGAGAAAAGTCATAATGGTCTTATGCAGCTGTGGACTCTACACATTAAAATACTGATATGCTAGGCAAGATGTATCCACTGGTGCAACAGTGGCACAAATGTTATGGCGGTAACTAACCACTTTCTGGTTGTATTTGAGTCCCACTCCATAGGAGGGAATTCATGCCTGATTAAAAGCTCAGGCTGAGGAGGCCATAGGCCATAGAAGGGAACCTATTGCTGCTGTTTTTCTAAATTGACATATTATCAAACTGCCTTGTAAATGCGTGTGCTTATACTCATAGAATAGTGCTGCTCTCAGTCTTGATCAGGGAAGTTTCTTTATGCCATGGGTAGCACTTAATGCAGGCACACATAACTGGTTAAAGTGCTAAGAATAAGTGACTGTCGAATGCTCAACCCCAAAATAAAGATCTATATCACTCCCCCACCAAGGCCCAACATTGTGGAAGAGGATTCAGCAGGCATGTAAGAGGTGGAAAATGGGAAGGAGTGTTGTGAAGTGCTGTCTTCTGGGCATGACATGGCCACTGCACTCAGGAACTCACATTTGTGGTTATCAGCACAAGATCTGCACAAGATCAAATTGTCCACATTTCAACATGGATGGGGGAAATACATGAGCTGAGCACTTCTTGGTAGTCAAAAGCTGATGGGGGAAGGGCAGTCACTTTTCTTCAGGGGTGTAGCCACTGGTAAACTGCCCATGATCCAGTAAATAATCCCACACAAATGCACATGCAGACAACCCTAATTAATCTCTATATGCTATTTTGAAGCCGGGCGTGATGGTGCATGCCTTTAATCCCAGCACTCGGGAAGCAGAGGCAGGTAGATCTCTGTGAGTTCAAAGCCAGTCTGGTTTACATAGTGAGTTTCAGGACAGCTGGGGCTACAGGAGACCCTGTCTCAAA
>NW_008360327.1:6232894-6258508 GCF_000622305.1 Nannospalax galili
ATAAATAAATAAATAAATAAATAAATAAATAAATAAATAAATGGACATGAAAGTAGGAGAGGAATGTGTTAGAAAGAAGAAAGGTTCTAGGGAGGGGAGAGGGGAAATAGGGAGTGATTCTGATCAAAATACATTATATTCATGTGTGAAACTGTTAAAGAATAAATTTAAAAGAAAAATTTCTGAAAAGGATTTGAGCACCACTGCCCTCAGTAGTGGTAGCATTTCAAGAATGAAAATCTCCAAGAAGAGCATGAAAACATGCACACACGTATAACATTTGTATTTCCAGCTCCCCGAGTGCTTTGCTTTCTCTGGGCATCTCATTTGCGTGACTCTGGAGTTGAAATCTTTTTATTTGCCAATAGATATACTCTCATGTTCCAAGGGCTCATACACATATTAATCTATCATAATTTTTAAAAATATTTTATTATTTTTATTATTTTATGTGTGAGTATATTGCCTGCACGTATGTGAGTGCACCCGTGTCGTGCAATGCCGTGGAGGACTTCAGATTCCCCTGGAACTGGAGTTAAAGACGGTTTGTAGCTGCCATGTGGGTGCTGGGAATCGAACCCGGGTCCTCTGCAAGAGCAGTCAGTGCTCTTAACTGCTGAGCTGTCTCTCCAGTCCCTGACCTATCATAATTTTTAAGGCATCCAGATAATTTTGAGACTACTTGTCTAGAAGTGAGATCCTTGAGTATGCCACTCTGAGTGTACGTGTGTGTGTGTGTGTGTGTGTGTGTGTGTATGTGTGTGTATGTGTGTGTGTTCCTCAGAGCTCCAAGGCTTCCCTTAAAGGAGACACTCACTATCCCAAAATGACTTCATTTGATCCGGAGAGAAGCAGAAAACAGCACAGCAGAGACTTAGAGTCCTTCTCCGCTTCTGTTCTTTCCCAAGTATATTTTCCCTTCCTTAGGTAACAGCAATTATAGCTCAGAGGTTACCACAGTCTCAGTTTTCCTTCATTCCACTCATTTTCTGTTGACATCAGGTAGCTTATACATTACAAAATATGTCTGATCTTATCCTTTAAGGAAAGAAGCTAGCAAAACCTAGAGGTTTAACAGGCAAGCTCACTTAAACTTTATAATTAGCTAACTTTCAGTTTTCCTATTTGATTTGTTTGCCTGGCTTAAATGTTTCCTTACAACACAGGCTTACTATTCTATAATGTATGTCCATATAATGTAATTTCCATATAACTCTATGCCAGTTTGTGTTAAGTAACGGGTATTTTGTCTGATGTAGAAAATGTGCTTACATTTGAAGAAAATCTAGGAAAGCAGTTGTCTGCATCAGTAAAACTCATCACTAAAATTAAAAGCTTTAATTTTCCTAATGGGCTTCAATGGGGGAGGGAAACCAAATGTGCTTTAACAGATAATCTCCTGGAAGAGGAAGTCTGCATGGAGGCTTATCAAATCTGGAGCAGAAGTTAAATTACCTAAACCACTAATCATCAAAATAACCATCTTTCTCATTAGTGCGTTAATAAGTATGGCCATCCTTCACCTGGAGCGGGCTGGCAATCCCCAGGCTAGGCACATCCTAGTTCTCTTCTTTTACCTCAATATTAAAGGCTTAAAAAAGACCCCTTTAAAAATAAAACTTGAGAAATAAACTTAGAGAACAAACAAACAAACAAACAAAAAAAAAACAAAAAGAAAAAAATCCAGACTATGCTGTTATCACCAAAAATATCACTTAATGAAACTTTCAGTATTCACGCTTGAATAAAGAGCTGGCAGCAGATTTGTTCCTGACACACTGGAAATGAGCGCCAGTGACAAACTGCTGCTCTCTCTGCAGTAAAGCTGATGTGTTGACTAGACAGGTAGACACTGGGTACTCAGGCTGTCTGGATGCTATGGAAACCGTATCGAGTACATTTGACCATCGGCAACAGGGCCAGACAAGCAGGAGGCCCGTTCTTCCTCCAGCTGGGGAAGAGGGCTCCTCTGCATTAGCTTTTTGCTGCAAGGCTGCCATGTTTGTCAGCTCAGACAGATAATAAGCTCTTTCTTCATTACCCAATATTTCACCAGGTAGTGGAACCAAAGGATAAAAACAACTTTGTATTTGCTCTCATGGGCAAAAGAGCTTGAGTGTCATTCGACCCAGAACAAAGCCTAAAGCCTAGATAAGACAAACAAAAGTTAATCGCTGCATTTGATAGGGAAGTGCTAAGGGATTAGACAAATAATTATGATTTATTCTGGTCATACAGTCAATCAGGAGACAGATATTAAAAAGTACTAGGGGATTATTTTAGGCAACTTAACGTTCTTTACTACTATGTATTATGACTTTAAATTTCCATTTACTTTGCTTGCTCTCAGAGTTTTTCTCAAAGGCTGCTCTTTTTGCTAAGTGTAATCAACTGAGACATTAAGTCATTTTGCCTACATTTCTAACACCACTAGATTAAATAATACTGGCCTCAGATGTACAAAGTCTTGTGAATGGGCATTTCCACACATTTCTCAGCAGCCTGTAAACTATGTCTAACACAAGCCCCTGTGAGAGTCTCATGACTAATGCAGGATATCTAAACCTTGGTTCTTGGGGGTCTCCATCTCTGAGGTCTCAAATGCTGACAAAATATTTGTCTGATTTCCCAAAGTGATCCAGTTTCTTCCTAGTCAATGCAGCCATGAGACAGCATGCCCAAGAGTTTACTTTCCCGTTATGAACTGTTTGTGTCTACTATGACATCTGCTTCAAACTGCATGATCTGCAACATGCAGAAATATGAAACTAATATATAAATTCAGACATATTTTTAAATACTATACCACAAGACAAAACAAATAATGTAAGGAAATTTAGCCCTGAGAACTTAGCTTGTCATGACAACCAATAATATTTTTTTTAATTTCTGATAAAATTCCTTTCCATAAAAAGCAGGGTATTACTGATTTTATTTTTAAATTTATTCTATGATTAAACAATTAAAAGAAATTGTAATGTATAATCATTTGTTCAGCATTACCAGGAAATTAGTATAAAGAATGATGAATTTTGAAGGCATTCTTCCAAGACCTAATTATCCAACAGTCCATCCATTGATTACATCTTTGTAGGTGTTAGGCACAGTGAGAGTTGTTGAGGAGAAGAGGATGAGTAAGTTTTGGGAATTGTTTTGGGAGGAAGGGTGATGAGACATAAATGTATTTACCAGCCAGTTGGCAAGGACTACAACACATATACTACAGCCCACAGTTGGAGGAAGACAGCTCGTATGACACTGACAGTCCTGTCACAGACCAAAACTGTGGAACTGAGGAGTCCGGAAAGGCTAAGAGCAAAGGTAGAGCTACAGCACCATGCCTCAGGGTATGTCTGTTCAAGGACTTCTGTGGTCACTGTTGCACTCACAGCACCTTAAGCAGTCTTGGACACGTGCTAGGTACCTAACAATCATTTGCTAGGTAAAGGATTAGATGAAAACCACACATCAGCCAGATGATCTTATTCTGTGTAAGGGCATATCCTGGTGCCAAAAAAAAAAAAAAAAAAATCTCTCTCAAAAGTTGGTTTCTCAGTGAGGTATGCTGATACACACCTGCAGTCCCAACATTCGGGAGGTCAAAAGGCAGGAGGGCAATCACAAGTTCAAGGGCAGTCTGGTGTGCATAGCATAGCAAGTTCCAGGTCAGCTTGAGCTACATAGTGAGTGAGACCATGACTCAAACAAATGGAAACCAAGTTAGTTTCTCAGTTGAAAAGGTGGTACATTCTTCTAAACATATTATGGGACAAATTATTTTCTTTCCTTTTGGAATTCTAATAAAATATAAAACAACTTTAGGTTTCTGATTTTATGTTTTCTGGTACTATTAACTAAATTCTATGCACTCAAAAGGCAGTCAGAGCTGGGGAGATGGCTCATTGGTAAGAGCATTTGCTCTGTAAGCAGGAAGACTTGAGTTTGAGTTTGAATCCCCAGCATGCACACAAAAAGCCAAACATGGCTGTACATACTTGTGACCCCAGCATTAGCGTAGAGAGAGATGGATCCGGAGAGCTCACTGGCTATCCAGCCTATGCTAATCCCAAACAATGCATTTCTGGTTCACTAAGAGACCCTGTCTCAAGGCAATAAGGTAGACAGTAATAGAGAAAAACACCCAATGTCCTGTTCTGGTCTCCATATGAGCATACATGGGCACAAACACCTGCACACTCACATGCAACATACACACACACACACGCAAATGCCTGTGCACATAGAAAGTGCATGGACGTTACCCTTCCAAGAGGTCACAGTAACAAAAAAGCAGCCACCAAGCATACGGAGGTCAAAAGACTCAAAAGACCACATCAGCTTGCCATCCTGGGCCTGAGTGTCCTTCATCAGTCAGCCATCCTTCTTCATCTCATATTGCCATTTGCAACCTGGTTTAATGATATTTGACTTACTCTATAGAGCTGTTTTTAAAAAATTAGGTAATACAAAAGTAATACTAAAATATCAAATTATATATGTCTTTCTATGATTCTGTGAAAATACTACAAAAGCTATTACCTTTTAGACAGTCATTCTAGTTCGCTAATAAACCTAAGAAGTACAATTTACAACATATAGTACAAGCGAAATAATATGAAAGACCAATATATAAAGAAACCTTCTCATCAGGGAGATAAATCAAAACTTGATTTAGATGTATGTGGAAATGAAGTGATGTTATGTGGAGGTGGGCACACAGGAGTTGAAGAGTGAGGGTAAGGGTGATGTTGAGGGCCGAGCCTGCTGCCTTCTGTGCTGTGTTTCTTATGGGTGCAGTGGGTATAGGGTATTGAAATCCAAGTGTGGATAAACATATAACCACATCCACTCAAAAGAACCACAGTGGGCAGAAGAGTTTGTGTATGTTAGTTTGAGAGGCTCTGCCCTCTCCAGCTCAGCCAGAACTGACTGCTGACCTTGGGATAACTGCCCTGAGAGAGAATTACATTTTCTCTGAAATAACATAATACTCTCAAAGATAATTCATGTCCAAAGGACAGCTTAGACATAATCCTTCAGTTAATGGCCAACTCCTTTGAATACCCACCTGGGGCTCAACGTCAACATACAAATACACATTTATCCTTTCTCTTGCTTGCTTCAGCAGACTGTTGCTGCTTTAGGCAACTCAAAGGGGAGAGGAACTGGCCATTGCTGCATACTTCTGTGCTGGGGCCTTGCTGACTGCTGTAAGACTTATGAAAGGAATCACCATGCCTGTTCTAACAGAGGATGATACTGAGGCTGAGCAGGAGAATGCCACTTGACTACAGATGCACAGCTTGCAGGTGACTGACTCTAACCCAGTTTAGTAATGTCTCAGAGGCCATATCCAGCTCACAGTTTCTCAGTGGAGAAGAAATCATAGGAAAATATACACATTTCAAAATCCATAAACCATTTGCTCTAATACACCTCCTTCCCATCCCTCACCATAAACATAGGACTGCAAAGTACCCATATGTGTATATGCATGTATATGTGTTCAAACATATTATGTATATACCCACAAATGCATATATACACATACAGTTCTGGTATGCAGCTACTGAACCTAGAACACTCAGATCCAGCAATGTAGTAGTAAGTAACTCAGATCCACCTCCTATCTGCACATACGGCCACCAAGAGAAGTTTGAAATTCATATTTTTAACCAGTGGTAAAGGTTTAAGAGCCAACAGAAACCACAGAACTAAAATTACTAGGTTTAAATTTCTGGACGGACTTTAAAAAAAGGATGAATAGAATACAAATGTAGACAAAACAGAAGCTAATGCTTAGATGCAATTTCATAGCTGGATGATCTCTGGTTCCTTTTTTTAACTCCATGCGTTCTTTCTTTCATGTTCTCAAAGAGAAGTCTCCAAAGAATTTAGGAGACTATCCAGAACAGACAGAATGCAAGTGGCTTAGATATTTGAGATTTGCTTCACCATTTCCAGACACTTAAAAGGGAGACAGAAAATTAGAGACAGGCCTCTCTAAAGACTGCATTATAAGAAAATATAGGGGCAGGAGAGGTGGCTCAGTGGTTAAGAGCACTGACTGCTCTTACAGAGGACCCAGGTTCGATTCCCAGCACCCACATTAAGGCTTACAACTGTACATAACTCCAGTTCCCAGGGAATCTGACACCTTCTTCTGACCTCCAAGGGCATTGCACGACACGAGTGCACTTACACACATGCAGACAATATACTCATACACATAAAATACAAATAAATAAAACAAATAAAATCTTTTAAAAAAGAAAATATCAACCAATACAAATGTATTGATATTATATATAACAAGAAGGCAGGTATCAACTAAGTAGCAACTTGGTAAGTACCCAAGTTCAAAATCAAAAGTTGGAGACCCATTAAACAAAAATACAGCCTGTAATAATTAAGTGATGTTGCCTTTCTTTTTGTTAATGACTTGCTTTAAAAAAAAAAAAGCTATATTCAATGGCACCTTTACAAATTTGTAAATCAGGAAAATACAGAATCCTAAATCCTAAATCTATAACCTTCCTTAGACAAGGCATTAACCCAGTTAAGCAGGAAAAGGGTGACTAGACAGGAAAAAAATCTGTGAGCCGGGCTCCAGTGTTAGTTTAGTTGCCCTCATCTTCCAGAAGAATCCTCCAACAGTGGAGGGTGGGATCTTCTTATTGTCATTCAGGCTTATTCCTAGGACACCCTCCCCCAGGAGCCACCAACACTCAGTAACCAACATCTGCATTCTATGGGCGATGCTGACGAACCAAGCAGATTTACACAGTTTCAGACTCTGAGGGCCTCAGTTCCTAGCTGGGGAGATGTGCTGCCATGCTTCAAGTGAGGGAACCCACTGAGTGCCTCAGACAGAAAGGGCAGAGGACAGAAATGACTGCCAAATTCAGGAGAATGGAAAGACTACTGGAGACCAAGCAAGGAACTTTAAGGACAAACAGGAGTATTCAGAATTAAGCTGGCTTGCCGGAGTGGGAAGGGGGTCAGGTGCTCTGGGATTGGGGCACTGGGGGCCAGGAGCTGGAACTCTATCCTGTCAGCAATAAAAGGCTACTAAAGGTTTTATGGCAAGGGGAAGGGACACACATATACAAGATGCAGAGTGGACTGGACAAACAGAAACTAAGAGACTGGTCAGGATGCCTCAGAAGAGCTATCAAGGAAAATGAGAAACAAAGAGGCACAGGGTAGGAGAAAGCACGCTGCTAACAATGCAGATTCACTCATGGCCTTCTCATGGCAAGTCAGAGGAAGGAAAGAGGACAGTGGTAAGAGGCCAGAGGAGGACTTTATGGACCTGTGTGGCTCATGGAGTTCAGCAGCAGCCCTGCAAAGCAGGGACACTGGCATATAAACTCTGACATATGCACCTACGTAGTCCCCAGGTTAGGCATGGACAGGGTACTCCGAAAATCATACAAAAAGTAATTATTTGGAACTGAGAACTAATCTTTCTATTTTAAAAAAAAATCATCACAAATGGTGCTCAGATTACTCTGCAAAGATCTCTTTGATTCAAGCAAAGGTGTATTTCAGAATATTTACACAAAATCTTTAGTGACTTTGCCTGGGAAGCTAAGTCCTGTATTATCTTGTCTCCACCAGCTGAAACCTGGAATAAGACTGATCCTAGGAACCTTTAGCTAAACTGGCATGTACCAACCATGGTAGCTACCAACCAAGAGCAGGTCCTGTAGCTATCATGTGAAGACAAAGAAAGCAGGTCCTGTAGCTATCATGTGTAGTCATTCGTGAAGGAAGAAGTCCCCCACTTAAGCCAGAGAGCTTTCACTAGTGAGTAGGAAGGAAATACTTCCTTCTGTAAAGGAACCATCCCCCTAAAAACTTCACATATGCAATTAGGTGACTATATAAAAAAATAAAATACTATAATTTGATTGTGATTTGATAGCAATACATAAAAATCAAATGACTATAATTTGACAATGACCTCTTTTGTAGTATTTTCTGGATATTTCCCACATTCATAGAATAGTAACATCAATTTAAACAAATAGCATTATATTACCAACTCACTGCAATTTGGGTACCACTCTCCCTTTCTAGCTTCCACTTGTGCTTCAAATTAAACACACAAAAGATTTGAAGCTAGGATCTGCACGCGAGAGATAACATGGTATGTTTGTCTTTCTGAACCTGATTTACCTAACTCAGTATAATTTTCTTACAGTTCTATCAATTTGCTTTGTTTTTCTTTATAGCTGAGTATATTCCATTGTGCACATGTACCACATTTTTCTTATCCATTCATCTGTTGACACTTTAGGTTGATTTCTAGCTACTGTGAATAAAGTGGTAATGGATGTGGAGGTGCAAGTGTCTCTGTAGTATGATATATAGTCCTCTGGGTATATGCTCAGGAGTGATATAGCATGGAATACTAGGGGTGGAAAGGCTTAAGCAGGAAGAGGGACAGGGGTATGGGGGAAATCAGGGAGTAGGGCAGATGGCTAGCCCAAAGAATGGGTGTGTGAAAAGCCATATGGAAGCTTACTATCTCACAACCCAATTATGAAAATATAATCAGAGGGATAGTAGAATTCATGTGCTATCAAAGGGGGGTATAGTGAGGGCTAAAGGATTAAGTGTGGATGGGGCTATGAGGTGAGGTAGAAAAAGGGGTAGTGGGTGGGTTTACCAAAACTAAGGATATATGAAAACTTCTTATGGAAACCTACTAGTTAATAAGATTCTTTTCAAAAAATAACTTTAATAAAAAAGAGTTTGAATGGAATTATCCTGCATGGGTTGACAATATCACTCCCAAAAGACATAGTTTATTAAGTGAAAATCATAGTGCAAAACATGGAATACCTCACTATGACTTTGGAGAGGCCCCAGAGGTCTCTAAGACAATACCACTGCCCTTGGTTATTCACCATAACTACATGGTAAAACCCTATTACTGAAGGTACCATATATTTTGCTGTAGGACATAGAGAAATCAGTCTCAAACTTACTAGGAATTTTCCCCCTTTCTAGCTAGCTTTCATAGTGCTAGCTTTCATAGTGCTGCATGGGTTGGCAATGTCACTCCCAAAAGACATAGTTTATTAAGTGAAAATCACAGTGCAAAACATGGAATACCTCACTATGACTTTGGAGAGGCCCCAGAGGTCTCTAAGACAATACCACTGCCCTTGGTTACTCACCATAACTACATGGTAAAACCCTATTACTGAAGGTACCATATATTTGAGAAATCAGTCTCAAACTTACTAGGAATTTTCCTCCTTTCTAGCTAGCTTTCATAGTGCTAGAAGGTACTATGTAGGTTGCTGGGGAGAAACGACATTAGTGATCACACCTAGCTATGAACCCTGCATTCTACAATACAGGCCTGCCAGGCAAGACTGCCTATAGTGCAGTAGTGGCATGATAATTATGAGGCAACCAACCACTTTTTGATTGGATTTGAAGCCTACTCCAGAGAAGTTAGTTCATGTATGGTACTTTGTAATCCTGATCAAAAGCCCATGGCTAGGAAGGTCATAGGTCCAAGGAGCAATTTACTAATGTATTTTTGCTAAACAGACATGGTGTCAAACTGCTTTCTAAATATTTATGTTTATACCCATAGACCCGGGCTGCTCTCAACCTTGGTCAGAGAAGCTTCCGTCTGCAGTGGGTGGCATCAATGAAGAGATACATAACTGGTCAAAGTGCTGAGAATGAGTCTGCATGCTCAGTCCTAAATGGAGCACCTTTATCACAATCCTTCTTTCCCTCCCTTCCCATACAAAATGAAAGGAATATCTCAGAAGAGAGGCAGAAAGAATGCAAGAGCTGGAGAATGGGGAGAAGTGCTGTGAAATGCTGTCTTCAGGATATGGCTATCACATTCATAAACTCACAGTACCTATGGCTACCTGCACAAGACCTGCACTTGATGAAGCCAGTCAAAATTCTGGCATAGATGGGGGAGGGAGACTCATCCTTTTTTAAGACTGTTCTTACTAGTAGGCCTCTCATGCCCCAGTGGATGGTCCCATATCCATGCACTTATAAGCAACACTAAATGGACTTAGTGGGTTATCAAAAAAAAGAAGAGGGCATGATGGGGATGTGTTGTGGGGAATATGAAGAAGGTGGAGGAGGGAAACTGGGGCAGTGCATATGATCATACGTCATTGCATACATGTATAAAATTCTCAGGAATAAAGAAAATTATATGAAGTAGAATAGTAAAGTAATCGTGATGGCTAATATCAGTTGTTAATTTGATAAGATCTAGAATCACCTAGGAGACTGGCTGCTAGGCATGCCTTTGGGGGGGGTATCTTGATTAGATTAGTTGAGGTAGGTACTGTGGGGGCACCATTCCCTGGGCTGGGATCCTGGTCTATGTAAAAAGGAGAAAGTGGGGTGAGCACGCATTCATCTGTCTCTGCTTCTTGACTATGAATGCAATGTGACCAGCTGCCTCAAGCTCTTGCTGCTGTAACTTCTTCATCAGGGGAGACCATGACCTTTATGAGCCAAAATAAATGCTTGCTCCCTTAAGTTACTTTCTTAGGGTATTTTATCAGAACAACAAGAAAAAAAAAACTAAGTAGTTGTTCTTTAGAAATGATGATACAACTGAAGTATTCAAGGAAAACAAAAGCACCAAGTGAGCTTCTCACAGATGTTTTCCATTGAGGCTCCATGGATGGCTTCTGAGATGAGATTTTGTACCTTTGTATTTTCCTAGGATGAAGGTCTTTGGCCTGCATCAGATTCCTAAAAATCGAGGAACACTGGTACCTAGTGATCAGTTCTCCCACTTTCCCTCTCAGTCCACTAAAGGAAGTAGGAAGGCATAGCCCTGCTTTCCCTCACTCTCAAGCCAACCTGGATTTGGTTGTGGAACGATGTACAGTCTATATTTAAAAACCAATAACCAGGGGCTGAAGAGACGACTCCACAGTTAAGAGCACTGCCTTCTCTTGCAGAGAACCTAGGTTCAGTTCCTAGCATACACGAGGTGACTAACAGCTGTCCTAACCCCAGTTCAAGGGGGATCTGATACCCTTTACTGGCCTTCTTAGGCACTGCATGACAAAGGTGCATTTATATACATGCAGGAAAAACATTCATACACATTAAGAAAAACACACAAAAACCAATAATCATAGCTCAGTTTTAGAGATAAGAACAAAAAATCCCATCCACAATTCCAGAGCAAGTGGAAATTTCAGGATAAAACTGTGCTTGTGTTGTTAGTACTTTTTCATCTTGAAAATATGAGTCTCTTTGCAGGTAAGCTGCATTTGTTTCCTTAAGAGGTATGCCTCATATAGGCAAATGATATTAAATTAGCCCACAGCAAATCAATTTGCAACCAAAAGCGAGGTAATTTTCCTTATTATGGCTCCATTTATTCATTAGAGAGGAGTTGCATTATGCTGATATGCTACACATAAAGCTCCCTATTCGTTTTCTTTTGCTTTTTCTGTCACCAGGAATCCATACTGTAGGTTTTCATCTCCATTTACTTTGCTTGCTCTTAAGAGTTTTTCCTCAAAGGCTGCTCTTTTTGCTAAGTGTAATCAACTGAGACATTAAGTCATTTTGCCTACATTTCTAACACCACTAGATTAAATAATACTGGCCTCAGATGTACAAAGTCTTGTGAATGGGCATTTCCACACATTTCTCAGCAGCCTGTAAACTATGTCTAACACAAGCCCCTGTGAGAGTCTCATGACTAATGCAGGATATCTAAACCTTGGTTCTTGGGGGTCTCCATCTCTGAGGTCTCAAATGCTGATAAACATGCCTTTTTACCCCAGCTCATTATACAATGACAAAAATATTAGTCTGATTTCCCAAAGTGATCCAATTTCTTCCTAGTCAATGTAGCCATGGGACAGCATGCCCAAGAGTTTACTTTCCCGTTATGAACTGTTTGTGTCTACTATAACATCTGTTTCAAATTGTATGATCTGCAACTTGCAGAAATATAAAACTAATGTCATATAAATTCAGATGTATTTTTAAATATAATACCACAAAGCAAATAAAAATGTGAGGAAATTTAGCCCTGAGAACTTAGCTTGTCATGACAACCAATAATATTTTTTAAATTTCTAATAAAATTCTTTTCCATAAAAAGCAGTATATTACTGATTTTATTTTTTGGTGATCCTGGAGTTGAACCTATGGCCTCACACATGCCAGGCAAGTACTTTACCACTGAGCTACACCAGCAGCCTTTGTATTGTTTTTTGCTATTGTTGTTAAGCAGTAAATTCACTTTAATTAGTATAGTTCAAAAAAGCATCTTTTTATTATAATTTTTAAATTTTGTATGCATGAAATGTATTGCCTGCATGTAGGTAGGTGTACCTGTGTTATGAAGTGCCCATGGAGGTCAGAAGAGGATGTCAGATCCCCTGGAACTGGAGTTACAGGTGGTTGTTAGCTACCATGTGGGTGCTGGGAATCGAATCCAGATTCTCTGCAAGAGCGGCCAATGCTCTTAACCACGGAGCCATCTCTCCAGCCCCCCCAAAGCACCTTTTAAGTAGTATTCAAAGGTAAACTTGTCAACACATAGATGTAAACTCCATTAATCACACTTTAAACTCAATAATGAAAAAGTACAGAAAGATGCATAAAATACATTATTATAAGGTTCAAACCTTGGCAAATAATGTTCTTCACAGTTAATAGTTCATAATACTTCTTTTGGGTATGACTGAAAGACTCATCTTTTCAACATTTGTCTATAAGCCCATTAAGATTTAAGAAAAGTCAGTGATTAATATGGAGATACTTCATATGTATTGCACAGTTTCATGCTGTGACTTCTTCCTTCATGGCTATGTCTTCTAAGCACTGAGCCAGTGGCTTCCTGAAGCAGAGGCCAGGGATACTGCTGGTGGCCACCCTTCCTTCAGAGACTACAACACTATTATTGACATCACTCAGTGTTAGCACCATACTTTGTATTACCACCATCCTCCTCCTCTGCTTCCGTGAATGATTTAACTCATCACATGTTAGCTATTGTCTCACCCAACAAAACTGGGACGTTCTGCACTCCAGGGGCCAGCAGAGTGCCATACACAGAGAAGACTATCCACAGTCTGTTAAGTGAGGAGAGAATGAGAACCTATGTAATGAACCCAGGACAGCCCTTACTGTCCAGCTCAGAAGTGTATTGAAAATGCTTTTTAATTCTAATCAAAGGGTTTTAAACCCAGAAATTCAGGATATAAACTGGATATCATTAAACAAAGGTCCATGAACTCAACAAGAAACTGGGAACCAACTTTTCTGATACTTGTAATAACTTTTAGGAGACAAAATATTCTTTCCAGAAACTTGATTTATACCAATGTTCTCTTTAAACTTTTGCTTTACATTTCTTGGAGTTCCTCTACCTTCTTTGTTTTCTAAATATAATCAGTTACTTAGCAGGAAGAGGGAAGGAAAGGCTGACCTATCATTGGCTCCTTCTAAAGTAGCTTTGTGCCACAAAGCGACGTGATGTGTGCCAACAGACAAAAGAGATGAGTCTCCAATACAGATACTCCCATCGGAAATGCTGCTTCAAGCTCTGATCTATATCCCTTGTGGCTATTGGTTGCCTAAGTCAAAAGAAGAAAGCTGTTTCTAAAATTTTATAGTTAAAAACACTATAGTAACTTATAAGACCATTCTGAGAGCCTTGTGCACAGTGGGACACCAGCCCTCCAAGTTGGAGGGCTGACTGAGAGAGGTGCTGCATGAAGCACTCACACTCAATACCAGGGATCCAGTACAGTCAAAGCCGTTGCTCTTGGGCAACAAAGAAAGTCATCCCTGAGACAGGAGAGGTGAGGATATCACCCTATGATTCTGTGATACGCTGTATAGTAAGAGGTGTTGGGAGCACAGTGATAAAAAGAATACAACTATTCTCACAAAGCAGTCGGTGCCACGGTGAGGAAGACGTCCAGGAGGTTAAGTTACAGTGTGCTCGGCAACTAAACCTGAGTCTGGACAGCATCTTGTGGATGGTGGAATTGGTGCTCCTTTGCTAGGAGCAGGCACAGTGCAGAAGGGCCACCATATTTCTCCCAAGGGAAATTTTATACAAACTAACCAAGTTGCTGATGTAATCACCAGTCTATATCAAAACGGAAATTAACACAAAGTAATGTTAGTCATTATCACTTCTTTGTTTAAAGAATATTTTCTTCCTCAAAAGACATATAAAAGAAATTTGTTTTAAAATAGGTTAAGATAAGCAGTCTCAGTCTATGGATTAGTTCATTTATAACTGATCTATTTTGCAACTTAAAAGTATTTTCTGGGGCTGGAGAGATGGCTCAGCGATTAAGAGCACTGACTGCTCTTGCAGAGGACCCAGGTTTGATTCCCAGCACCCACATGACGGCTATGAACTGTCCTTAACTCCAGTTCCAGGGGAATCTGATGCCCTCTTCTGACCTCTGTGGCATTGCAAGACACAAGTGTACTCACATACAAGCAGGCAATACACTCATACACATAAAATAAAAATAAATATATTTTTTAAAAAGTGTTTTCTACAGAAACAAGGGTCCAGATGGTGGTATATCCCCCAGATGTTGAGAGCCTCTTTTAGTTCCATCTGAACTCCTAGGCCCATAAGGAGACAGGGCGGTCAGGGAAGGACAGAATTAGAAGATAAGCTCCTGGACCTGGGCAGCATGAAGCAGAGGTTCCAGGGGCAGGAAAGGGGGCAGAGGATACTTCTTTGCTACAGATGTCTAGAAACTAAAACATCCTCTAGGATAAACATCTAAGAAAGTATTAGATTACTGTTATAACTCCTGCTACATTCTTATAATCTGCTTTTCAAATTATTTGCTCACACCCATGCTCTGAAATCAGGTCATTCATAGACTGTTTATACACTTACTACTCACCAACAGAATTACATTGAGTGGAGCATGTAGTGAATGGAGATAATGAACAGAATGTAAGATGTGTACAGGACATGACGGCCTTTCCACACGCCTTCATGCCAGTGATGCAGACTAGTCTGATTACACTTACTGCATAGATAAGCTGAATTAAGTTGTAAATTTAATAATGAGATTAAGATATGAGGCAGTTAGATATGAAACCTAGACCCAACTGCCTCAGAACATTTTGGACTTCTGTTCTTAGTCTATGGTCTACCCTACAATGTAAGTATTATAGTGAGTCATTCTGGACCATGAAGTAACTTCAAGATTGGATGCTCAGTGCTGGGTGGATAGAGGCAAAAGACAGTAAGATCCTGTCTCTAAGGATTCAATGAGGTGACTCTACCAGCCCATATTGTCTTCTGCCAGTTTTTGATGTAAGAGAATACTTAATGGTATTAAGGCGCTACAATCAGATGTCTGCAACTAACAATTACTAATAGCTAGATCCAATATAACAGCAAATCCACTATGTTAAATAAGTATATTATTTTTAACAAGCTAAGATATTTTTAACCTGGATTATAAAAAGTAGCAGTTATCATTGTTTTGTTCTATTTTTTAAAAAAATTATTGAATTTTTGTGTATTTCATACATAAAATCATCTTATACTCCCTTCCCCCTCCCCTTTGGCACCCTCTCATAGTGCCCCCCCCCCCGCCAGAGTTCATACATTCTGTCATTTGTATAAAGTTAGTGTCCCAAACTGTCCCTCAGCATAAGTTCATCCACTGGGGTTTACTCAGCCTATCTAAAATCTCTCCCTTCAAGAAGATCAGCTATTCCTCACCCAGCTGTAATCAGCTGCCAATAATTCCTTGCTTAAGATTGGGGCCTGCTGTCCATTTCCACAGTTCTGTGCTGGATTTTTGCCTGCCTAAGTTTGCGTGGGTCTTGTGCATGCTGACACCATTGCTGTAGGTTTGTATGACAAGGGTCCCAGGCACCTGTAGGACTATTTCCAAATGGTCATGCACCTCTTCCCTGGCTCTTACAATCTTTCTGCCTCCTCTTCTGAAATATTTTTAAAGTATTTTTATTTTTTATGTGTATGAATGTATTGCCTGCATGTGTGTATATCATGCCAATACCAGTGGTAGTCAAAAGAGGGCATCAGATTCCCTTGGAACTGGAGTTACTCATGGTTGTTAGCCACCATGTGAGTGCTGGTAATTGAACCCAGGCCCTCTGCAAGAACAACGAGTGCTCTCAACCACTGAGCATCTCTCCAGTCCCTGTTTTGTTCTATTTTTAAAACAAGAAAAATATTCTAAGATTTTGGATGAAAAAGTTCTTTCAATTTTGAAAGGAGAACTTTATTTACCAACATAACAATTATGATCTGTCAGATAAATAGCAACCAGCAGGGAATGTTCATTTACATTTATGGGAAAGTAGAAAAGGAGCCGAAAGAAAACTCTTTGATCTAGTAATCTCAAACCTTCAGAGAAACTTAACATTGAGAAAATTCTTTCTAAAGCTGAAAATAATCTGAGCAACTTCATTTCTATTTCAGCAGTTAGGTTTCAGGCAAAGGTGCAGGTTTCTCAGCATTGCTACCATGATGGATGCTGACAGTGTTTCTGGGCACAGATACCATGTTGAAGCTGAGTATATAGTCCCATAACCAAGAAGCTGAGCAATACTGGGTACAAGAGCTCCTAAGCCACAAGTCCCCACAGGTAAAAAGGCCTCAGTGTTGTTCTCAGTATGCATTCCTGGGGGTTCAGGCCACCTAAATGCCTTCAGATTCAGATATACAAGATGCATGCTTTTCCTTCTTAAAATACGGTTTTGCCTTAGCAGCATGTCTGACAGCTTCCTGTCCCCCACCCCTCGCCGCCCCAATGAAATCATTACACCTAGAAGAGTAAAGCTGGAAATAAACAACACTAACCAAGACAAACACAAGATGAGGGGAAGGTCAGCAAACAGGAACAACTCTGAGAGGTACCATGTCCCTGTGGAGCATGGAACAGGCTCTGGTTCTGGCTCTTTCAGGGGAGAGTCATGTGTCAAGAACTGTAGAAAATCGTAAAGCCAATAACACTATGTTAGTTATCTTCATTGTGCCGGCCATGTCTGTAGTCATTTAATGTGTGATAATCATGAAAGGCACCTACCTACTCTACTCTAAATAAACCTCAGCTACTTCACTGAGCAGTGATTAAGGGTTGGCTTCCGCTCTGGGACCGGGAAGGGAGGAACTTAATCTTTCCCACTGGTCTCCCTTGTCATCTTTTTGACTCTGGGGTCCTGGCCTCATGCTCTGTAGTCTTGTTTTCATTTCTCACGGAGTGATGTAACTGCTACGGTCTTAGATACCTGTCACTTTCTATCAGGTACCACATTCCTAGGAAGCAGGTACTACAAAGGTATGTTTCCGTATGTCCAAAATGAAATAATGAAGGTCCCAGAAAATAGTCATGACCTGACTTTGCTAGATGATCCAATGAATGAAAACATGTTGGAGGGTGGCTTTTTAGGGTTTGTTTTTAAGGCTGCAGGGAAGATCAGTATGTTGTTGGAGCCATATTTGATCTACTCTGATGGAATTCTTCCCTCTAACATGAGCTCACAACCATTGACGCTCCATTCAACATGTGTGTCCCTGTAAGTCAGGAGAAGCTGTCTCAGAGGTGATAAAAATCTGAAAAAAATATGTTTCTTCTTCACATGGAAATAAACTGTAGGCACAGATTCTGCCATAAATTAGGCAAACACTTCTTTCCCTCTACTGAGAAGGGTTCTGCTCGCTGCATGAACCGTAATATCATCACTTTTGTTTATCTGCATGTTGAGAAGCAGGGTTTGAGAAAGGGGAAAAGAAGGAGGATTTCAGTACAGCTGGGCTGGCTGCCTTCCATAGTCCCAACGGGGCGCCAGCAGAATCCAGCTGAGGGGCTGCTCGTGCCAATGTCACAACCCTGCCACTAAAAGGCTGTTATTTCCCATCACCCTAGTGAGTGGCAGCCCTTGGCTAAGGATCTGCAGTCCCCTTTGCCTGGTACCCTGGATGGCAGCCCAGGCTGCTCTCAGACCAGCACTGCCAGGCTCTGACCCAGCTTGGCATGAGGACACCTCTGTTCTTTTCTGCTGCTTGGCCCCTCACAGCACAAAGGCCTGTCCCAGGTGCTCTCTGGAAGACATTCTCTTCAACTGTGGCCTCAGTCCCACTCCTGGATGTCCCTTGCCCCTGTCTCTAGTACAGACAATGAGTGAACCTAAGAGATAAAGTATTATTACAAACCCTTAGAGACACAACTGGCTGGGAACAGCTTATATTTCATGGGGAGTCCTAACCATAGAACCTGTTTGTTTGGTGGTATGGATTGGTTTTATATTGTTGCTTTGCATTCAAATCATAGTAAGATTTAATTGCTTTACTTTTCAGGGCATGGCACGCTGGGCAAAATATTGTATATTTCAAAATAGTAATATAAGCATGATTGACATGCATTGGAGCAATTGTTTCAACCCTCCTGCCTATGCTTCACTTTTGGGGACATTGTTTGTTGTGGTAGGTTTTAAGGGGTATTATTTATTTATTTATTTTTAAATGTCTTAGTAGAATTTTTACGATTTTCATGCAGTATAATTTGATGGTGTTTAGGTTGCTTCCCCTCACTGAGCACTCCCAATTTAATGTACTCTGTATATAGCCCTTGCTTTTATTACCACTGCCAAATATAATCTAACTTGTGTTCCCAAATGTCCTTCAATGTGAGTTCATCCACTGGAGTCTGGTTAACTGACCAAGAGTCCCATCCTTGAAAGAGACTGCCTCTTCTCCTTCCAGCAGCCATCTGTTGCCAAAAGTTTCTTGAGTTAGGGTTTCTTACCCACTTCTCCATGTCTATGCTGGGATTTTGTCCAGTTTAAGCTTACATGGGATTTGTGCATGCTGCTACCATTGTTGTGAGTTCAAATGAGTAACTGACAAGCTGTCTGGAAAACTGTTTCCTTGTGGTCATCCACCCCTCTGGCTCTTGTAATCTTTCAACCAGCTCTTCTGCAATGATCCCTGAGCCTTGGGAGGTAGAAGTTTGACATAGGTGTCCTACTCAGAGATAAGCACTCCGCAGCCTCTTACTCTCTGCACACTGACTGGTTGTGGGTTTCTGTGTTAATCATCATCTGCTTCATAAGGAAACTTCTCTGGTGAGAGTTGAGAGATGAATAAATCTATGGGTATAACAATAAGTCATTAGGAGTCAGTTTAATACTTTGTGCAGTAGAAAACCAGTCGTTAGGCTCTCACCTATGCCCTGTGACCTGCTAGTCTGTTATCAATGTCAGATACGGGCTCCATCCTATGTAGTGGACCTTAAACCCAACTAGAAAGTGGTGAGTTACTCTCATAATATTTGTGTAACTATTGCACCAGGGCATATCTTGCCAGGCCAGTTATTGCTGTAGCTCACAGGATTCACAGCTGGGTAAGGTTGATGATTAACTTTTCCTTTTTGGGAACATGCATAGCACTTTCCAGCACTGTGAAAGCTAACCAATAGTGATGAGGTTCTAAGTCAACACCAGCTTAATTTCTCCTTATTTTTTTCTACAACTCATATATGTAGTGTCTTCACTAACAGAGTCTTACCATAAAGTTCTGGTGGGTAACCAAGAGCAGGGGCAATGGCCAGTAATATTTGAGGGTCTATGGGACCCCTGGGTCAACAGCTTCAAGACAGGGGATCCATTCCTGCCATTGGGGTCATATTTTGATCACCTATAGTGTCTAGCATGGGTAATAATGTCCCCCTGTGATATGGTAACTCAGTTTAATCTCTCTTTTTAAAAAATAATTTATTGAGAATTTCATACATGCATATAAGGTGTTTTGATCAAATCCATGCACACTCCCTCCCCTCCAACTCCTCCCATATCTCCCCATCACTTTTTTTCTGATAATTTCATGTACTCCTTATTTATTTATTTATTTATTTATTAAATTTTATGGGGCTTTTGGCTACACTAACATTCCCCCCTCTGAAGTGGTAACCCTAAAATCTTATAAGAATTTTATATTCTGCTACTTTGCTGAAGGTATTTATCAGCTCTAGAAGCTTTTCTAGTAGAGTCTTTAGAATATCTTATGTATAAAATCATATCATCTGAAAATAAGGATACTCTGCCTTTTTCCTTTCCTAGTGGATAAGGAAAAAGTATAAAGGATAAAGCATCCACTTCATCTCCTCCATCTGTCTTACTGCTCTAAGACTTCAACTACTACATTGGACAAGAATGGAGAGAGTGGACATCATGGTCTTGTTCCTGATTTTAATGAGAATGCTTTCAGCTTTTCTCCATTTAGCATGATGCTGGCTCTGGGTGGGCTTGTGATATGTGCCTTTATTATGTTGAGATATGTCCCTTTTGTGGTGGATTACATTTATGGATTTATATATATATTGAACCATTTGTGCATCTATGGGATGAAGTTAACTTGTTCATAATTGATAATCTTTTTGATGTATTCTTACAATTGGCTTGCAAGTATTTTATTAAGAATTTTTGCATCTGTGTTCATCAGAGATTGGCCTGTGATTTTCTTCTTGTTGCGTTTTTGGTTTGGGTATTAGAGTAATACTGGCTTTATAGGAAGAATTTGGAGTTTTCACTCATTTTCTATTTTATGGAATAATTTGAGAAGTACTGGTAGTTCTTCTTTGAAGGTCTGGTAGAATTCTGTGCTGTATTTATCTGGTCCTGGGCTCTTTTTGTTGGGAGATTTTTAAATTACTGTACCTATTTCATTCATTGTTATGGGTCTGTTTAAATTATTTATATCATTTGGATTTAATTTTGGTAAGCTGTATATATTTAGAGATTTATCCATTTCTTTTAGAATTTCTAGTTAATTGGAATACAGATTTTTTTAAGTATGCCCTTATGTTTTTCTGAATTTCCTCAAGGTCTGTTGTAGTGTTTCCCTTTTCATATCTGAGTTTGTTAATTTGGGTCCTCCCTCTCTTTTGGTTAATTTGGCTAAAGTTTTATCAATCTTGTTAATCTACTCAAAGAACCAACTTTTCATTTCATTGATTCTTTGTATTTTCTTCATTTCTATTTCATTATTTTTGCTTTGACTTTATTTATCTCTTCCCCTCTATGCTTTTTAGGCACTGTTTGTTATTGGTTTTCCAAGGTTTATAGGTACATCATTAATTTATTTACGAGATGCTTCTAATTTCCTGGTGAATGTACTTAATGCTACAAAATTTCCTCTTAGAAACTACCGTGATTTTGTCCCAAAGGTTTTGGTATGTTGTATTTTCATTTTTATTCAATTCTAAGAAACTTTAAACTTCCTTCTTGATTTCACTTGTGATCCATTTTTCATTCAGTAACATATTGTTTAGCACCCATGAACTTATGTAATTTTCCCATTTTTATTATTGTTGATATCTAGCTTTATTCCTTTGTGCTTGGACAGAATACAGGATGGTATTTTAATTTTCATGAATTTTGTGAAGACTTGCTTTGTGTTAAAGTATGTAGTCAATTTTGGAGAAAGTTCCATTGGCTGATGAGAAGAAAGTGATTCTGTGGTGTTTGGGCGGAATATTTTGCAGAAGTCTGTAAAGTTCTTTGATTTATGGTGTCATTTAACTCAAGGGTGTCTCTGTTTAGTTTTTGTCTGGTTGAACTGTCTACTGGTAACAGTGGGGTATTGAAGTCAGCAACTATCACTGTATTGGAGTCAATGTGAGATTTTAGAGCTATTAAAGTTTCTTTTATGAAATTGGATGCCTCTGCGTGAGGTGCATATATACTTGGGATTGTAATTTCCTCTTGGTGGATTTTTCCTTTAATGATTATGAAATGACCCTCCCTGTCTCTTTGGATTAGTTTTAGTTTGAAGCCTATTTTGTCAGATATTAGAATAGCTACACTTGCTTGTTTCTTAGTTCTTTTTGCTTGGAATATCTTTTTCCACTTTTCTACCCGAGATGGTGTCAATTATTTTGATGAGGCACATTTCTCAAAGGCAGCAAATCAATAGATCCTGGTTTCTAATCATATCAGTTAATCTGTCGCTTTTTACTGAGGAGTTAAGACCATTAATATCAAGGGTTGTTATAGACCAATGTTTATTAATTCCTGTTATGTTGATGTTGTAATATTATTTTCTTAGATCTCTTTTGGTTGACTGTTCTGATAATAATTCATTTATTAGTTGTGTCCTCTTGAGAGTGTTTAATCCTTTCTTCTGAACAAAGTATTCAGTCAAGTATTCTCTGTAGAATTGATGGACATAAACTCCTTAAATCTGTTTTTATCATGGAAAGTTTTTCTTCTTCGTTCAGCTACAACTGATAGTTTTGCTATCTTCTTTCATGACTTGTATGTCATTGGTCCATTCCCTTCTGGCTTTCATAGTCTTCACTTAAAAGTCAGCTGTTATTCTAATGAGCCTGCCTTTATATGTGACTTGATCTTTCTCTCTCACAGCTTTCAATATCTTCTCTTTGTTCTATATGTTTAGTGTTTTGATTATTATATGATGTGGGGAGTTTCTTTTCTGGTCCTGTCTACTTGGTATTCTGTATGCCTCTTGTAGCTTAATAGGTATCTCTTTCCCTAAATTTGGGAAATTTTCTCCTATGATTTTATTTAAAATAGTTTCTGGGCCTTTGACCTGGATTTCTTTTCCTTTTTCTATGCCTATGATGCACAAGTTTAAGATTTTTTACTCTGTCCCAGATATCTTGCATATTCTGTTCCTAGGTTATTTTAGATCTGGTATTTTCTTTGACTGAGGAATCCATTTCCCCCAGCTTGTCTTCAAAGTGCAATACCCTCTGTTCCATTCCCTCCACTTCCTTTTTGCTTCTCTTTAAGCCTTGTGCTGGACAGCTTTAGTGTCAACTTGAAACACCTGGGTTGAGGGAGCCTCAGTTGGGAACTTGCCTCCATTGGACTGGCCTGTAGCCATATCTGTGGGAAATTTTGTTGATTATTGAGTGATGTGGGAGAGCCCAGCCCACTGTGGGTAGTGCCACCCCTGGGCAGGTGGGCCTGTTTTGGATGAGAAAGCAAACTGAGCAAAGGCCAGGGGAGCAAACCAGTAAGCAGCATTCCTCCATGGCCTGTGCTCCAGCTCCTGCTTCCAGGTTCCTGCCCTGAGTTCCTACCTTGGGCTCCCTGAAGAGCTGTGACCTCAGAGATGTAAGACAAATAAACCTTTTCCTCCCCAAGTTGGTAGTGGTCAGAGTGTTTTGTCACAGAAATGGAAAACAAACTAAGAAAAGCCTTTTTGTTTGAATTCCTGAGATTCTTTTTATTTTATTTTTTTTTTTTACAAAAACGTTATTGAGACTTTCATACATGCATATAAGGTGTTTTGATCAAATTCATGCCCAGTCCCTCCTCTCCAACATTCTCCCCTCTGAAGAGGTAACCCTAAAATCTTTTAAGGATTAGATACAAACTCCCAAATACTTCTGACATTTTGGCCTTTGGAACAGAGTATGTTGCCAACAGGCCCAAGGACATTATGACTTTTAGCCAAGAAACTAGCTACATTTCTTTGGGGTCTTTTTACCCTAACTGCCTAGCCAATTCCTACCTCCTATTCTTATCATGCCATCCTCTGAAGGGGTTATCCAAATTGCCAATAGGGAATAGGGACGCAGACCGCTCTGGCTTTTTGCATGCTGAACAGGGATGCAGGGTGAGGCAACTGGAGTACCCCTTCAGTGGGTCTATATAAAAGATTCCCAAATTGCATAACACTTGTCTCTAAGGGAAAAAGAAAGTCCTTGAATCATGAATAGGAGATGTGAAGGAGAAATAAAGGCAAGAGTAATTAGCATTACAAGTTCTAGACAGGGAACTAGAAAAAAGTCAGAAGAGGGCAATTTTCAAATGTTCATATGAATGTCCACTGGAGTTTCATGACAAGGGCTTCCAAAAGCATCCCTCTACTGGATTCTTCTTCATTTTTCTTTTGTCTTCCAAGGCTGGACTAGTTGGCTTGGAAGAGTGGCTGAATACTCAGGTGAGGGTCCATTGACCCTGCTTGGCACAGCTTTAATGAATGAGCACAACCATCAACAAGCCCAATTGTGACTATGTTTAGTGATCAGACTTGCCAAAGTCGTGATGATGGTAGGTATTTCATGCAGAAGGGACTACCATATAGCATCTTCTTATTAAAAGGACCTGGAATTTCAAAGGATTTGGTGCTAGGAGCCACATATGAGGGAGAACATGTGTCCTTTGTTTTTCTGAGTCTGTGTTACTTCACTTAGTATAACAGTTTCTAGATCCATCCATTTACCTGCAAATTTCATGATTTCATCTTTCTTTATGCTGAATAGAACTCCATTACTATAAATATACCACATTTTTGTTAACCACTCATCAGCTGAGGGGCACTTAGGTTGCTTCCATTTCTTAGCTATTGTGAAAAGAACAGCAACAAACATGGCTGTACAAGAGGTTGAGTCCTGTGGGTATATGCCAAGGAGTGGTATAACCAGGTCATATGGTAGGTTCATTTTCAGTTTTTTAAGAGTTCGCCACACTGTTTTCCATAGAGGCTCCTCCACAAGTTTGGAATCCCACCAGCAGTGAATGAGTGTTCTCCTTTCTCCACATCCTCGCCAGCATTTGGTATCATTTGATCTCTTGATCCTAGCCAGTCTGATTGGGGTAAGGTGATACCTTAGGGTGCTTTTAATTTACATTTCCCTAATTACTAATGATGTTGAACACTTTTTGAGATGCTTCTTAACCATCTTTATTTCTTCCTTTGAGAACTCTCTGTTTAGATCCTTGGCCCATCTTTTCATTGAGTTACTTCCTGTCTTGATTCTCTATTTTTTGAGTTTGTTTTATGTTCTGGATGTTAAACCTCTGTCAAATCTGTCACTGTTGAAGATTTTATCCGATTCTGTGGGTTTTCTCTTCACTGTTTTGATAGTTTATTTTGCTGTATAGAAGCTTTTTACTTTAATGAGGTCCCACTTATTGATTGCTGACCTTAATTCCTGAGCAACATCTGTCTGATTTAGAAAATCCTTTCCTACACCTATATCCTGTAAGTTACTGCCAATATTTTCTTCTAATAGTTTCAGGGTCATTTTAACAATATTAATTCTTCCAATCCATGAACATGAGAGGTCCTTCCATCTCCTGGTGTCTTCCTCAATCTCTTCCTTTTAATTATTTAAAATTTTCATTTTAGAGATCTGTGTCTTCCATCAGGTTTATTCCAAGATATTTTAATTTTTTTGCAGCAATTGTGATTGGGAGCATTTCCCTGTATTCTTTTTCCAATTTCTTATTATTGGTCTATAGAAAGGCTACTGATTTTTGTAGATTGATTTTATAAAACTTGCCACTTCTGAAAGTGTTGATCAGTTCTAGGAGGTTTCTGGTGGAACTTTTGGGATCTCTTAGGTATAGTATCATATCATCTGCACAAAAACGAGGGTTTGATCCCTTCTTTTCCAATAAGTACTCCTTTAATTTCCTTCTGTCTTATTGCTCTAGCAAGAGTTTCAAGAACTATGTTGAAAAGGAGTGGAGATAGTGGACATCCTTGTCTGGTTCTTGATTTTAATGGGAATGCTTCCAATTTTTCTCCATTTAGAATGATGTTGGCCTTTTTTTTTTTTTTTTTATACAGCTTTAATT
>NW_008360327.1:6277952-6278978 GCF_000622305.1 Nannospalax galili
CATTTGGAGTTGACTTTTGTGCAAGGTGAAAGATAAGAATCTAGTTTCATTCTTCTACAGGTGGATATCCAGTTTTGCCAGCGCAATTTGTTGAAGATGCTGTCTTTCCTCCATTGTGTGTTCTTGGCACCTTTGTCAAATATCAGGTGGCTGAAATTGCATGTACTCAGGTTTGGATCTTCAGTGATGTTCCATTGATCTAGGCGTCTGTTTTTGTGCCAGTACCATCTGTTTTTCTGACTATGGCTCTGTAGCATACTTTGAGATCTGGTATAGTAATTCCCTCAAGATTGCTCTTTGTGCTCAGGGTTGCTTTGGCTATCCAGGGTCTTTTGTGCCTCCATATGAATTTAAGGAGGCATTTTTCTAATTCTGTGAAGTATGTCACAGGGGTTTTCATTGGAATTGCACTGAATTTATATATTGCTTTTGGTAGGATGATCATTTTAACAATATTAATTCTTCCAATCCATGAACATGGGAGGGCTTTCCATCTCCTGGTGTCTTCCTCAATCTCTTTCTTTAATGATTTAAAGTTTTCATTGTAGAGATCTTTGGAGTCTTTCATTAGATTTATTCCAAGATATTTTAATTTTTTTGCAGCAATTGTGAATGGGAGCACTTCCCTGTATTCTTTCTCCAATTGCTTGTTATTGGTATATAAAAAGGATACTGGTTTTTGTAGACCTGCCACTATACTGAAAGTGTTGGTCAGTTATTCTGAAAGTGTTGATCAGTTCTAGGAGGTTTCTGGTGGAACTTTTGGGATCTCTTAGGTATAGTATCATATCATCTGCAAAAAGTGATAGTTTGACCTCTTCTTTTCCAATTACTACTCCTTTAATTTCCTTCTCCTGTCTTATTGCTTTAGCAAGAATATCAAGCACTATGTTGAAAAGGAGTGGAGATAGTGGATATCCTTGTCTGGTTCCTGACTTTAATGTGAATGCTTCCGGTTTTTCTCCAGTTAGAATGATGTTGGCTGTGGGTTTGTTGTAAATGGATTTAATTATGTTGAACACAGCA
>NW_008360327.1:6279056-6299341 GCF_000622305.1 Nannospalax galili
TTATTTCTTTCTTAATTTCTCTTTTGACCCATTTATATGATTTATGACATTTGTTGACTTATGTATATTGAACCACCCCTGCATCTCTGGAATAAAGCCTACTTGATCATGGTGAATGATCTTTTTGATGTACATCTTTATGCAGCTTACAAGTATTTTGTTGACAATTTTTGCATATATGTTCATTAAGGATATGGGTCTATAGTTTTCTTTTTTGGCTGTGTCTTTACCCGGTTTGGACATTAGAGTGATGCTAGCTTCATAGAAGGAATTTGGGAGTTCTTCCTTGGTTTCTTTCATTTTGAATAATTTAAGTAGTATTGGTTAGAGGTCTTCTTAAATATCTGGTAGAATTCTGCTGTAAATCCATCTGGGCCTGGGTTTTTTTTAGTTGGGAGGCTTTGTATTACTGTTTCAATTTCCTTATATATTATGGGTCTGTTTAAACTGTTGATCTCTTCTTTGTTTAACTTTGGTGGTTCCCATGCCTTTAGATATCTGTCCATTTCTTGTAGGTTTTCAAATTTAGTAGCATATAGGTTTTTAAAGTATGTGTTTAGTAGTGTAAAGGTTTTTAAATTTTTCCCTTGTGGTCTGGATATTTTGGGTGTCTGTTGTGATGTTTGCCCTTTCATCTCTGATTTTGTTGATTTGGATTTGCTCTTTCTTTTGGTTAACCGGGCTAAGGCTCTGTCTATCTTGTTTAGCTTTTCAAAGAACCAGCTCTTAGATCCTTTGACTCTTTGTATTGTTTTCTTTGTTTCTATTTCATTAATAGCTGTTCTGATTTTTGTTATTTCTTCTCTTCTGCTGGGTTTGGGTTTCATTTGGGAGCTATAAACTTTCCTCTTAGGACTGCTTTTAAAGTGTTGTGTTGTGTTGTATTGTCCTTTTCATTGAATTCCAGGAATTCTTTTAATGCCATGAGTTGCAGTGTTACGTCATTTATTTGGGCTCTTTCCAATATTTTTTTTAATGTAGGCACTTAGAGCTATAAACTTCCCTCTCAGGACTGCATTTAACGTGTCCCATTATGAGTTCGTGTAGTGGCTTGGGCTTTGTCCAGTATTGATTTTGAGCTTTATTGCATTGTGATCCAATAGAATGCATGGGATTATTTCAACTTTTTTGTATTCTCAATCACCACAAGTTGTGTAGTGACTAGGGCTTCATCCAGTGTTGATTTTGAGCTTCATTGCTTTGTGGTGCAATAGAATGCATGGAATTATTTCAATATTTTTGTATTTTTTGAGGTTTGTTGTTCCATGGGTTGCTGAGTAGAACGTGTATTTGTTGGTGCTTGGGTGGAGTGTTCGAAAGTTGTTTGTTAGGTCCATTTGATATATGGTATCATTTAATTCAGACATCTCTCTGTTTATCCTTTGTCCAGTTGACCTGTCTAATGGAGACAGTGGGGTATTGAAATTGTTACTATTATGTGGAGACAGTGGGGTATTGAAGTCCCTTACTGTTACTGAGTTGGGATTAATCTGTGTCTTAAAGTCCTGTAGTGTTGTATTTATGAATTTGGCAAATCAGATGTCTCTCTTTTATTCTTTGTCCAGTTGACCTTTCTAATGGAGACAGTGGGGTATTTAAGTCCCCTAATATTACTGAGTTGGGGTTAATCTGTGTCTTAAAGTTCCATAGTGTTGTTTTTATGAATTCCCCTGTTTGTTTCTTAGTGACATTTTCTTGAAATATTCTTTTCCATCCTTTTGCCTTAAGGTAGTGTCTGTCCTTGATGGTGAGCTGGGTTTCTTGCAGACAGCAAAGAGATGGATTTTGTTTCTTAATCCATTCACTTTCCCCTGTTTGTTTCTTAGCACCATTTCCTTGAAATATTCTTTTCCATCCTTTTGCTTTAAGGTAGTGACTGTCCTTGATGGTGAGCTGGGTTTCTTGCAGACAGCAAAGAGATGGATTTTATGTTGGTTGCCATCATTTTGATTGCTGTGTGTTCTCTGTCTAATTTTGTTTTTCCTCGATTATACCTTTATTTGTTTTCTTTCATTGCCCCTGGGGTATAGTTGTTTCTCTCTCAGCTCTCTTAGTCCTTTGATATTTGAGGTTATTATTGAAAGATATATGTTGGTTGCCATCATTTTGATTGCTGTGTGTGTTCTCTGTTTAATTTTGTTTTTCCTCGATTATACCTTTATTTGTTTTCTTTCGTTGCCCCTGGGGTATAGTTGTTTCTCTCTCTGTTCTCTGTATTGCTTCAAGTATTCTTTGAAGGGTTGGTTTTGTGGACATGTATTCTTTCAAGCTGTTCGTGTCATGGAAAATTTTTCTTTCCCCTTCAACTATAATAGACATTTTTGCTGGGTAAAGTATTCTGGGCTGGCATCTATTGTCATGTAGAACTGGAAATACCTTGGTCCAGGCTCTTCTGGCTTTCATAGTTTGCATTGATAAGTCAGCTGTAATTCTGATGGGCTTTCCTTTGTATGTGACTTGTTGTTTTTCTTTGGTGCTTTCAGTGTTCTGTCTTTGTTCTGTACATTTAGTGTTTTTACTATGATAAGTTGCGGGGAGTTTCTCTTCTGATCCTGTTCTTTGTATTCTATGTGTTTCCTGTATCTGAATGGGGATGTCTTTCCTTAATTTTGGGAAATTCTCTTCTAAAATCCTGTTTATGAATGGGGATGTCTTTCCTTAATTTTGGAAAATCCTCTTCTAAAATCCTGTTTAAGATTTGGTCAATAACATTAACCTGAAATTCTTCTCCTTCCTCTATTCCTGTGATCCATAGATTTGGTCTTTTCACAGTGTCCCACATCTCTTGCATATTCCATTCCTGTGTTTTTAAAAATTTTCCATACTCTTTGCTTGAGTGGTCCAGTTCTTCAACTTTATCCTCCAGTGTTGACATTCTGTTTTCCATTTCATTCATTCTAGTGGTGAGGCTTTCCCCTGTTGTTTCAAGTTGGCTTATTGAGTTTTGTACTTCCTTCTTCATTTCTGCCTGAGTTTGCTTCAATGTTTCTATCTCTTTTATGAATTCTTTCAGAAGTTTATCCCTATCCTCTTTTAGCTCTTTGTTTGTTTACGTGTTCTTTAAATTCATTGAATTCCTTGATCATGTTTATGATTGTTTTTTAAATTCAGTGTCCTGGTACTGGGATAAGTCAGGAGTGCCTGGAATGTAGAGCATGGCCACATGGGAGACCTCCCAATGAGGATGGCAGGTGCCAGGCACTGTCTCTTACCCAACAGCCCCAAGTCAAAACTATTAGGTCTCTAATCCCTTAATCCTAACTGGGTCTCTCATAGATCATGTGACCTGAGGACAGGACAAAGGCCATGTAGCCTTAGAAGCCCCCTCTGTCCCCCTACCTGCCTGCCAGCCAGATACCCAACCCCGCCTCTTTGCGTGCAAAACTTTCCTATATAAAACTCTGCTCCTGCCATAATAAATGAGCTGTCTGCTGACACAGTCTCCCAGGTGTTTTCTCTTGTCGTACTCGCCACCGCCTGAGGCCCCTCTCACCCCATCAGTCTCGCTCCTCACCCTGACCCTCTGAAATGGGGACCAGTGCACAAGAGTCTCCTGGTAGCAGCGCAGTTTGGGCAGAGGGGAGGCTGACATCCTGGGTTATCTCTAGTGCGTCCTCTTTGTAGAACTCTTCTACAGGATTGGTGGGCTTTGCTGGGGACATAGTGTTTTGCTTTTCCATTTTATTATCCTTTTGTTGTGGTTTTGGCATATGAATTTCTTTTGTTGTTTATGATTCTGATATGAGAATTAAGTTTAAGTATGTTTTTGTTTGTATTATCTGGGTGCCTAGATCCTTTTTATTGGTTATGTAAAGCTGGTTGGTACAGGGTTCAGGTTCTCTCAGGTTTATTTTGGAGGGAATTAATGGCTTCAGATCAGCTTTTGAGGGGTACCCACAGAAGCCCAATTCAGGTTCCAGTCAGATACACTCAGGCTTCCTTCACCACATGGAGGCAGGATCCAGGCTCTCCCAGGCAGTCCTGTGCATTGTCTACCCTATGCCAGAGGGAGGTGAGAGGAAGGCCAGAACTCTCTGGATATCCCAGCCTTAGCCTACCAAAGGCAGATCTGCCATGGGGCCTTGGGTGGGGCCTCACAAAATCCTAGGTAGGGGGATGGTATGGCACAATTAGGGGAAGCTCACCACCACATGGAGGCAGGATCTGGGGTCTCTTGGGCTGCCCCCTGGGTTTTCAGGCCCTCTGGTAGTTGGAGGCCAGAGGGAGGCCAGAACCCAGCACTCTCTGGTGGTCTGCTGAGCTCCCAGCTGCTACCCTGATGGAGGAGGTCTGAACCCACCCTCTCAGACTGTCTGCTAGGATCTCAACCTTAGTCTACCAAAGCCAGATCTGCCCTGGAGCCTTGGAAGGGGCCTCACAAAATCCCAGGTAGGGTGATGGTATGGCACAATTAGGGGAAGCTCACCACCGTGTGGAGGCAGGATCACAGGAGCTGTCAGGCTGTCCCCTGGGTTCTTAGGCCCTCTGGTAGTTGGAGGCCAGAGGGAGGCCAGAACCCAGCACACTCTAGTTGTGTTCCTGAGTTTCTTATTCCAAGTTTTAATTCAATCTTTTCTTCAGAAATTCTATCTCTTTATTGAATTCTAATTTCATGTTTTGAACTGTTTTAATTATTCCATTCAACTGTGTTTTCATGATCTTCATTCAGTTTTTTTATTCATATTCTCTTTGGGTTCCTTGAACATATATATAATTGCTCTTTTGAAATCATTGTCTATCAACTAGGTTGTCATTCTCAGGAAATGTTACAATGGGGTTTATTAATTTTTGTATTAGACACAGTATCTTGTTTATTACGCTGTTTGTTTTTGTGATGAGACCTAGGCATCTGGACTTTTGTTGTTGTTGTTTCTTGGTATGGGTAGGTGATTTCATCTTTGTTGGTGGTTATTTTTATCTTTGTTTGCTGTTTCCACAATTTCTCAAGTTATGGTCTACCTGAGTAGTGCTTGATTTGGGGTTTTTTTTTGGGGGGGGGTACTTTATGTTGCTGTGCAAATAGTTCAGTTCAGCTAGAGATAGATACAACTTTTGAAGTAAAAATTCCAGGATTGACTCCTGGATCAGCAGGGTGGGATGAGGGCTGCTAGGTCAATAGTTGGCTGATGGATAGGGTGGGAGCTTGCAAGTCTGGGTTGCACAGAGCTCAGATGGTGGGCTGCAGGAAAGTCTCAGGAATGGAAGCTCAGGACTGTAAGTCTGGGCAGGGAAGGATCCCCAGCAGCTTGGCTGGGCTGAGAGCTGAGATGGCTCAGCCTGCTGACTGGAGGTGCATGCAGATCTGGGACAAGATAGGATCCCTGTGACCTGAGGACATTTAAACGCAAAGATGGTAGGACCCTAGGGAGTCTCAGGGACAGAGGGGTATTTTTGGGGGGACAGAATCTCACTCTGTAGCTCCCAGACTGGGCTTGAATTCATGGTGTTCCTGCTACCTCCGCATCCCAAGCACTGAACTTATAGCCATAAGCCAGCACTCTCAGTTCTGAATTTCACTTTTAACGTCTTTTGTTTCTGTTTGGCTTTCTTTGAGGGGCAGTGTGTGCAGAGGCATAGAAAGTAAGAATCATTTAGAGAAGGCACGGGATTCAAACCTAAACTGTGCCAAGCCTAAAGAATAAAACACAGCAAACTTTAATGACCCCTACAAGCTATAAGAAAATTTACAAGGAAGGCTTGGAGGGTTGCCACTGCAATGAAAGAAACGTGTTTCCAGACTCCCTGCCAAGTCAGGAGGAAGGGGTGATATGGAGAGGAGAGGGAAGGAGCAGGAGCTGAGGAAAGGCTGTCTGGTGTTTCAGTCTGCTGTGGCCAGTCTACACAAAGCCTTTTCCCCCTTCCTTCACTTTCTTTCTCTGAATTTTTATTTATAGCTTTATAACTATTCATACAGTCTCAAAAACACAAAAACCAAAAAGAGCTGGCCAGGGATAGGCTGTCAGGGCACTAAACACAGAGGTCTGATCAGAAAGATAAGCTAACCTAACCCTCGGGTCTTGGAATGCCTACTGGCCTTGGTCTCCACAGGGAATGGACACTTCCAGACTGCAATTCACCTTCTGTCCTAAGAACTTATGTGACTTCTGACAAGGACAATTAGTTATTCTCTAATCCAGAATACTGATCCACTTAAGGGAAAAGAAGAAAAGAAAAAGAAAACATAATTTGTCTAGTTTGGTGCCAAAATCATTAAAAGGGGAAGAACATGACAGTTTAGAAATGGCCTAGCTATGGCCTAATGAGTCGTTGGAGGGGAGTCTCTAAAAGCCATCTATTTAAACATCCTTCCTAGCAGGCATGGCTCTTCTGGCTTTTGTGTCTCCCGTGAGGCCAGGCATCTAATAAGGACTTAAGTGTTTATTGAGGTAGAATTACGAATCCTTTGTCTATCAGCACCAGCAGCTATGATTGTATCTCCCTAGTGCTGTAGAATGTCAGACTGTAGAAGCATTCCATAAGGAAACTCTGTGCTCTACATTTCTTCTGCAGAGTTGAAAGGAGTCCTATGGAAAATACATTTAAAAATGTTCATTAACCAGGACTAATCTACCTTCCCCCAATGAGGAAACTCTCCCCCTTTCACTCTCTTCCTCACATCTTTGTCTCAACTTTGCATTGATTCTGGAGAATCGGGGTGCTCATATTTGCTCTTAGCTGCCGTATGATCCAATCATTCCCCCCTCTGATGGCCCCCACAGGCAAAGCTGGAGAGACTTTAATCTAGAGTGCCCGGAAGTCATCTCTATAATTCTACCCATTTGAAACTAAGCCAGATCTAACTGTCTGCTTTTAAAAAGTTCTATGGATTTTTGTTTTAAAAGTTAATAAGGTGTTGTGAGAACAATAATGTTCCCAAACACATCATTACCCTTAAAACAAAAATATCTGTCAATCTCAATGACAAAACTTGTTTTGTTAAGAAATATAGATTGACAAGAAATAGGAACTATCAGGTCTGTCCCTAAGTAGTCAGAAATAGGAAATGGGGGAAAGAGTCACAAGTGTTAAAGTTCCCTTCTCTCCTAACAACTCTACTACTAGATGAAGCCAAGTCAAAGCTGTCTGAGTACAGAGGGTAACAGTTGGCGCAAGTTCTACCTTCCTTTCTCAGTCTGATCTATTTTAAGCCTGCAGCAGAGGCAACTTGGCAGCTGAGTGTTTCCAAGTTAGTATGCCACCTCCCTACTTCAGATCACATGTGAGGCACAGTCTGGGAAGCGGGGATTCCTGGGAGGCAGGAGGGAAGGCACCATCTCAAAATTCCTAGGTTCAAAAATTCATCAACTCCCTACTAATTAGCCTTTATGAATACTTTTTAAAATATATTTTTTATTTATATATTATGTGTTATGAGTGTATTGCCTGCATGGATGTAAGAGTATTTGTGTCATGCAATGCCTGCAGAGGTCAGAAGAGGGTGTTGGATCCCCTGGAACTGGAGTTATGGATGGCTGTTAGCTGCCATGTGGGTGCTAGGAATCAAACCCCAATCCTGTGCAAGATTACCCAGTGCTTTAACTGCTGAGCCATCTCTCCAGCCCCATGAATAGTTTTGTTTTTTTTTTTTAATCTCACTTAGATACAGAATCTCACAAAGTCAAATGCATAGACACAGAATATGAACTTGGTTGCCAGGAGCTGGCAGGTTGGAGGGGAACAGAGAGACATTAGTGAAAGGACCCAAACTTTCAATCATAATTTGAACACATTCTAGAGAGAGAATGCACAGCATGCATAGTAATGAATGTGACAATTCACTCAGTTGTGACAATCGCTACACCTGTATATGTATATCAAATCATCTTGTTATATACCTCAAGTATATACAATCTTTATTTGACAAATTAAAGTTTTAAAAGTTTTATTAAACCAATTGATAACAAATTTGAAAGTAAAACACCTAGGAAAAGGGCTCGACAAATGATCAGGTTGAGGTTTTCCTTAGGTGTGCAGAGCTGAATGATGAGGCTAAGCTGGGGCATAAGGGTCAAGGACAGTGGCTTCTGTGACAGTCCCACCAACCAAACAAAACAGTTACAACAAACATCTACCTCTGAAGTAAGGGAGGTCTCCTTAGCCAGATGTCTGTGTAAAATTAAGATACTATATAACCCTTATTGGATATTGCACACTGGTTTTTTGGTGGTTTTTAAAAAAATTGTTTTCAACACCCTGTTCCTCTTCTAGCTTTGGACACAGGCCCACTTTTGCTCTTTGCACCCCACATCTCTGGACTACCCTCTTAGTCCAGACCTGACCACTGTGTCCTGATTCCCTATATTCAGATCAGCTCAGTTTTTCAGTGTAGTTTGTTAGACCCTTCACAGGCTGTCCCCACCCCCACCCTGCCTTTGCACTCCTGAGAACAGCCTTCTACCCTGGGAGTAGAGCTCTAAGTGGCTACATTAAAAAAATCAGAAAGAGTCATATAAATGACTTAACATTGAAACTCAAGACTCTGGAAAAGCAAGAACAAACCAACCCCAAACCTAGTAGATGAAAAGAAATAATAAAAATCAGAGAAGAAACTAATGAAATAGAAACAAAGAAAACAATACAAAGAAAAATGAATTTAAGAGTTGGGGCTTTGAAAAGCTAAACAAGATAGACCCTTAGTCCAGTTAACCAAAAGAAAGAAGAGGACATCCAAATGAATAAAATCAGAATGGAGAGTGGAAAAATCACAAAGATCTCTGCTCCCCCATTCAGAACATTATGAGGGAATACTTCAAAATCCTATACCCTCTTAAATTTGAAAATCTAAAAGAAATGGATGAATTTTTTAAATCATGGAAACCACTAAAGTTAAACCAAGAAGAGATCAACAGCTTAAACAGACCCATAAGAAATAAGGAAATTGATAGAGTAATACAAAGCCTCCCAACTAAAAATGCTCGGGCCCAGATGGATTCACAGCAGAATTCTACCAGACATTCAAAGATCTACAACCAGTGCTTCTTAAATTACTCAAAAAGGTAGAAACAGAGGAAGAACTCCCAAACTCCTTCTATGAAACCCATACCAAATACCAAATAAATACCAAAACCAAGTAAAGACACAGCAAAAAAAGAACATAGATGCAAAGATTCCCAACAAAATTCTCACAAACTGCAAATAAACACACATCAAAAAGGTCATCCACCATAATCAAGTCAGATTTATTCCAAAGATGCAGGGATGGTTCAATATACATAAGTCAATAAATGTAACAAAACATATAAATGAACTTAAAGACAAAAATTACATGGTCATATCAAGAGATGCAGTAAAGACATTTGACAAAATCCAACATACATTCAAGGTAAACTCTAGAGGGAATTGGACTGGAGGGAACATACCTCGGCATAATTGAAGCTATATACAACAAACCTATGGGCAACATCAGTCTAAATGGAGAGAAACTGGAAGCATTCCCATTAAAATCAGGAACCAGACAAGGCTGTGCTTTATTTCTACTCCTTTTTAATATATTGCTTGAAACTCTTGCAAGAGCAGTAAGGCAGAGAAGGAAATTAAAGGAGTACTAACTGGAAGAGAAGAGGTCAAATTATCACTATTTTCAGATGATATGATATTATACATAAGAGATCCCACAAATTTTACCAGAAAACTATTAGAAATGAGTAATACTTTAAGCAAAGTGGCAGGTTACTAAATCAACTCACAAAGATCAGTAGCCTTTCTATATACCAATAACAAGAAATCAGAACAAGCATTCAATAACAAATCAGAACTGCCATCCACAATAACTTCAAAAACTATTTACAAATAAACCTAGCCAAAGATATTAAAGATCTCTACAATGAAAATTTTTCAAATCTTTAAAGAAAGAGATAGAGGAAGACACCAAGAGATGGAAGGACCTACTATGCTCGTGGATTGTCAGAATTAATATTGTGAAAATGGCCATCTTACCAAAAGCAATGTATAGATTCAATGTAATGTCAATCAAAATACAATATTCTTAACAGAATTAGAAAAAAACATCCTAAAATTCATATGGAATCACAAAAGACCCCAGATATCCAAAGAAATCTTAGACAAAAAGAACAATGCTGGAGGGGATTACCACACCAGATCTCAGATTATATTACAGAGCTACAGTCATAAACACAGCATGGTACTGGCATAAAAATAGACACAAAGGTCAATGGCACAAAATTAAAGACCCAAACATGAGGACATGAAATTCAGTCACCTGATATTTGATAAAGGTGCAAAGAGCACACAATGGAGAAAAGACAGCATCTTCAATAAATGGTACTGGCAAAATTGGATCTCCACTTGTAGAAGAATGAAATTGGACCCTTATCTTTCACTGTGCACAAAAGTCAACTCCAAATGGATCAAAGACTTCAAAGTAAAATCGGAAACTCTGAAACTGATAGAAGAAAACATAGGCAGTACCCTATAAGATATAGCTGTAGAAAAGTACTTTCTAAATTGAACATCAGCTGCTCAGGCATTAAGGTCGACAATCAATAAATGGGACCTCATTAAACTACAAGCTTCTGTACAGCAAAAGAAACAACCAAGGAAGTGAAGGGGAAGCCCACTGAGTGGGAGAAAACCTTCATATGCTGACATCTGACAGAGTATTGATATCCAGAATATACAAAGAACTAGAAAAAACAAAGAAACAAGAAAATAAATGACCCAATAAAAAGATGGGCTATGGATTTGAACAGAGAGTGCTCAAATGAAGGGAAAAAAAGGCTAATAAACACATTTAAAAGTATTCAACATAGTAATTAGAGAAATGCAGATAAAAACCACTTTAATGTTCCATCTTACCCCAGTCAAGCTGGCTAAAACAAAAGACACCAAGTGCTGGTGAGGATGTGGAGAAAAGACAAACGCCAATTCCCTGCTGGTTGGATTGCAAACTGGTGCAACCACTACGGAAAGCAGTGTGAAGAACTCTTAAAAGACTAAAAATGAATCCACCATATGATCTAGTTATTCCACTCCCTGGCATATACCCAAGGGACTCATCCTACTGTAGAGATAGCTGTATATCCATGTTTTTTGCTGCTCTTTTCACAATAGCTAAGAAATAGAAACAGGTAAATGGATGGAACTAGAGACTGTTACACTAAGTGACAACACAAATGCGGAAAAACAAGCGATATTATGTTCTCCTTCATTTGGGGATCATAACACCAATCCTTTATATGTAAGTATATATCCTGATGTAATAGCTGGAGCCAGGAAATTGGAAAGGTAACACGGAGATAAAGGAAAGAAAGAGCCTGAAAGAGGGGGATGTTAGGGAACAGATGTCACCGGGGAAGGTGGGGAAAGTGGGAGGGAGGGGACCATGGGGGGGACTAATGAGAAAGGGGGATGGGGAGATAGATGATATTGGAGGGAGGGTGAGGATAATGAGGGTGCTTGGACTGGGGAGGGAGGAGGGAGATTGGATGGGGAGAGAGAAAGGAGAGATGAATGATTTGTGGGTTAGTGTGGGAAGACAAAGGCGAATTGTGTTGCCTTGGGAACTCCCTGAGAAATATACATATGGCATCTGAACATTAGTGCATGCATATACCTGGGGGCTGTATGGCAAGGAGCACAGTGCCAGACAGGAGAGACCTCCCTTTGAGTGGTTAATCAGAGTAGTCTAAGAGACTCCCAAAATAATAGAAGCTGTTGCCAGGCCCTTGGTTATCTCCCTGAATTCAAAGGTAAGACCCTACTCCTGAAGACAGATCATAATTCTGACAAAGAACTTAGAACAATAGAGCAGGAACTGACCTGGAAGCCTTTTCCCTGAATACCAGCTCTCATAATTCAAGAGGATACTATGCAAGCTGCTAAGGGAGAAAACCAATCAAGGGTCCATCCCAGTCCTAAAGCAGAATAAACATAATGACTAGAACAGCAAACTGCCTCTACTGGTGCAGTAGTGGCACTGTTCTCTGGGGGGTAATCAACAGCTATCTAATTGTACTTAAAGCCCTCTCAATGGGAGTGAACTCATGAGTGGCATTGTAATTATAGCCAAATACACATGGCTGGAGGGGCCATAGATCCTAGAGAAAACCCTATCTCTGCTATATCTCTAGACAAATTACATTTTTTACTATATGCTAAATATGGATCCTTGGGGCTAGAGAGCTGGCTCAGCAGTTAGGAACATTGGCTGATCTTGCAGAAGACCCAGATTTGAATCCCAGCATCCACATGGCAGCTAACAACTGTCCATAACTCCAGTTCCAGGAGATCCAACAGCCTCTTCTGTCCTCTGCAGGCACTGCAAGACACAGGTGCACTTACCTACATGCAAGCAATACATACCATACACATAAAAATAAAAAACTAATAAAAAATATGGATCCTAGTATCACAGACAAGTATGCAGTACACCAAACATCAAAGAAGCTTCTTTTTGCAATACATGGAGGCTACTTCAGAATTCCACAAATGGTCACATACACAGAATATACATCTGAGAGATGCCCAGCCCTAGGCGACATATCTACAGGGAAATATCTACACCAAAAGCTCATGGAACATAACGGAACAGGGGTAGAGAGAATACTGGTGCATCCTTCAACCCACACCAGTGAAGTTTCCTTATACAACAGACTGTGATGCACACAGAAGGCCACAACTGTCTAAGTTATAGAGAATAAGTTATAGAGAATACGGAGTGTATTTCCTTGGATAGGACTTCCATATTAAACTTCACCCACCCATGGCTCAGGGACCAGTGCAGAAGAGGAGGCAGAAAGATGTAAGGCCAGGGCTGGTTCATTAACATAGGGAAGCAGAGGCTTTCAGGACAATAGAGGCTTGCATATGTGAACTTGTGGAGATGGTGACATCAAGCACAGGACCCATGCCAAATCAATCAGACAAGGGCCTGAGTGGGTCGAGAAAAATGTGTAGTGGGTCAGGCCTAGAACGGGAACTATTAGTGACTGAAGGAGAGTATGCCTTACTTATTATATTTAGATGGGCTGCCTAGACTCCAGTGGATGAATTTGCACCAAAGGACATCTGGATACAAACCCTTGACTGGATAGGACTTAACATGTATGATGGAATACCTAAAGTCCAGCGGGGGATTGGGAGGCATGGATGGGGAGGGAGTCTAAATTTGATTAAGAACTGCGGCATGAAATATATAAAAGCTCAATACATTTTTTAAAACAATTATTTTGCTATTACTCATTGTTCAATACTTCTTTAAGGTTTTCTCTAACACAAATAAAATGATGGTTATAATTACTTAAGGATTCAATAATCATGAAAGCTTTTAAGTTCAATTTATCAAAAATGGGGTTCAGATTCATACTCTTTCATATATTACATCACTAAAGTAAATAGTTGGTTGTTCACAAAATTCAAGAGACATTGGTATAAGCCCTACATGAAATACAAGTTAAGTCTCAGTGTACTTGTTTGTGAATGAGTGTCATCACATTTTTTCTTTGTCTGAACATGTTTCATGAACTACAATCAAGATACCACTCAGGATGATGAAGTACACTTCCAACAAATGGCTGCTCATCAAGGGTCTCAGCTGCTGTGTTTAATCACATACCAGAAACCATTCATTTTCTCATACACTTCTCTTTCTTGAAATCTCTTAATTATCTCATTTACTCTCATATAAAAATAGTGCTCAAGAATTCAATTGAGTAAAAGATCTTAAGGATATTTAAAGTATGCATATATTTCTCATTGAGAAGTTTTCAAATTTCTAACTTCTATAATGTAATACAGAAATCACTGGATGGCATCTTAGAAAATGGCAAAGAATAGGGCTGGAGAGATGACTCAGAGGTTAAGAACACTGGCTATTCTTGCAAAGGCCCAAGTTCAAATCCCAGCACCCACGTGGCAGCTAATAACCATCCATTCCTCCAGTTCCGGGAAATCCAACTCCTTCTTCTGATCTCCATGGGCACTGCACAACACAGGTGCACTTACATACATGCAGACAATACACTCATACACATAAAATAAAAATATTTTGGAAAAAAGAAAATGATAAAGAACAATATATCAACAGAAGCTCATTTTGAGAAAGAAACAAACACAACTAATTTCATACATATTACCAAAAGATACTTTCACATGTTTTAGATTAAAAATCTTAGAATCTTTCAAATTGGGGCCAGAGAGATGGCTCAACTACTAAGAGGACACGGTGCTCTTCCAGAAGACCCATGTTTGGTTCCCAGCACCCATATCGAGCAGTTAACAACTTCCTGTAACTCCAGCGCCTGTGGATCTGATGTCTTCTTCTGGCCTCTGGAAGGACCTACACACACACACACACATACACACACACACACACACACACACACACACACACACACACACACATCTTAAAACATCTTTCAAATTTTCAAAAACAGAACCCAAAGAAGACCTAGAGTAGCATTCCTAATGTCTACCTAGAAAGTTCCCTGAGACAGTAAGATGCAGAATCTGAGATTCTCATGCCATTAAGGTTATGTGACCTAAATCTAGACTTTCACAAGTGAGGAAACTGAGAAGCACAGTTCTTGGATGACTGCTAAGTTCACTCAGGTTGGATATGGAAAACTCAGGACTAGGTTGTTTGTTCGCAGTTATTTTACACATACTTGAAGGGTTTGTTTATTTTTTTAATTATTGAGAGAGACATCACTATGAGCATCAAGTAGCTCACAACTTACTTGCAGACTCTTCTGTGAGCAATTTCAACCACAGCACTGAAATGCATTCCCTAAATTCTTAACAATTATACTACATGAGCTATAGCTTCTTGAATATTTGATGTTGAAAATGAAATTGGAATTGTTTTTATTATTTTCCTTAACATAGAAGATGAAAGCTGAAGGCCCTCAAACTCCTATATCCTTTCACAGAGAAGTGAAGGTGAACTCTAATTTCTAGGCTTTCAAAAAAGATAAAATTCACAAGTTTTGTCTTTAAGTTTTTAGAAATATTAAAATAAAAATTAATTTTAAATAGGTTAATCAAGAAAATTATTGTCAGTTCAGTGATATAAAGATCTTTAAGCCGCGCCGGGCGTGGTGGCGTATGCCTTCATTCCCAGCACTCGGGAGGCAGAGGCAGGCAGATCTCTGTGAGTTCAAGGCCAGCCTGGTCTACATAGTGAGTTCCAGGACAGCTGGGGCTACAGGGAGACCCTATCTCAAAAAAAAAAAAAAAGGCTCTATATGTTGCTCACTGGATCATCTGAAAGGCAAGTCCATCAGAGCCCACCTCAATAGATATCAGTCTCACTTCTTCCCATGAGCACTTCTTCCCATCTTAAGATGGGAAGACACTGCAGCATTAGGCAATATTTATAGTAAGAATCTGTTGTTCTTAAGTTCTGAGGTTGTGCCCAATTTTACCTTCTCAGAAGCCAAAGAGAAAAGTTAAGTCAGCGGTCAGACTCCCAGTGATGTGGGTTGCCATGTATCCCCATTTGGTAAATCTCATCTACAGTATTTGGGGAAAGTGACTGGTTCATGCAGATATTTCTGAGCAGAGGATAGATACTTCTGTAATCATTTCACCCACTGAGGTCTTCAACTCCCTGAAACAAATTCCCTGTTCTTTTATTTCTTTTGAATAACATACATTTAGAAAGAAAAAACAGAAGCAGGACTGAGGAGTTGTGCTTTCTCTTCAAATAGCTACTATAAAAACTTAAAAAGAACCCAGTATACTAAAACCAAAAACAAAAAACAAACTACCAGAACAAAGGGCCTGAACCAGGGATTCCTTCTTGCTAGGTTCCAGATTATGAAACGGCAAATAGGATGCTTCAGATCCAAGATTATACATCCTGGTTAGATGGTAGTAATATACTGTCCAGACAACACACAGAGATTTCCCAGACTGTGTTATCTTTGAGCTGGAAGAGGCCTCAACATAGTTTAAGCCAACACCTGTGATATGGAAGCTGAGGTCAGAAGACAGGAACTGATTTACTGAAGGTCACTAAAAAGCCATTTGCAGAGTTCAAATGGCTGGATTCTGAGAAAAGAGCAAGCAGCATATCCATATACACAAATAAATGCACATATATACAAATGTATAGGCATCTGAAAATATACTCAAAGATATGCAAGTTGCCAAGGAGCTCAGAAATTAACCGACTGTCACTAGTAATAATCAGATATATAGAGATTAGAAACACATATGCAAACATCTTAATGTCAATTGCATTGAAAATGAATTTTTCTGTACGAAACTGTGTATTTTAATAATGAAATGGAGATCTTTTTTAAAGGTTAAAACCTCATTTAATTCTATAGCATATAGGGTTTATACTGAGTAAAATATTGTATAACTGTAACAATTCAACTGTAAACCTAAAAATTTACAGCCAATTTTGAAAATTATGCATCTTAGCTCAGAAAATTGTTATTGAATATGTCAATGCTGTTGTAATGAAATGCTTCTAAGTATGTGGTTATTAAATAAATAATAAACTGGAAAAAAGTTTTTAAAAAGATATGCAAGTTGATATGTCTATTAATGGTCCCTCAAAGTTGGGTAGTTTTCTTTAGACCAAGGAAAAAGAGTAACTTTGAGTGACAAATCTGACAAGCACTACCTCAGTAGCACTTCAAGGCTAGTCACACAGTCATAAATCTTGTTGGTAGGACCTATGATATACAGATACCAGGGTGTAATCAGCAACAACCAATTCCCCAACATGGACTTTTGTAGAATATTCCAAGACTTCCAATCTTTTTCAGCTAAACAGCCCTTTCCCTCAAATGTATCTGTATCTCTGAAAATGTACTTGTGCTTAAAAGGGCTTACCTGTTACCAGACTGATAAAGCTTTCTTTGTCCCCCAAGCAAGAAATCGTTTATCCTTTAGCCACATGGCTATTTGATCTGGGCTCATAGTTTATTTAATATTTAATAAAAGGGCTTCGGACTCAGGCAGTGCCAAGCACCATGCCTCATTCACCCAATGCAATGAATGTTCCATGAATAAAAGACATATATATCGTAAGTAATCAAGTGTCATTCAATACACACACTTTAAAGTTCTTCAAATCTCTATCTTTGTCTAATCACAGTGAATTCATTTGAGACACATCTGGCTTATCTAACAGGACAGACTGATTTTTCAGCTAAAATGCTAATTGATCTACATTTCTACATTCTAAGGTAACAATTGCTATATTCCTTAAAATGCCATCAATCTGTTTGAGCCTTTCTTCTGAGCTTTTCATTTGACTTCCTGAGTTTTTCACTTCAAGTTTTATGTCACTTTGGCTTTTCTTTGTGGGTTCTATCTCTTTACTGAATTCTAATCTCATGTCTTGAATTGTTTCAATTATCTTATTCAGCTGTGTTTTCACAGTGTTCACTGTCTTTTATTCATGTCCTCTTTGGGTTCCTTGAACATACTTATAATTGTTATTTTGAAATAATTGTTTTGGGCATCAGCTAGGTCACCCTTCTAAGGAACATTGCAATGGTGGTACTAATTTCTGGAGGTGACATATTGTCTTGGCTATTCATGTTGTTTGTGTTTTTGTGATGAGACATAGGCATCTGGACTTGTGTCATCGGTGGTGGTATTTCTTGGTATGGGTAGCTGATGCTTATCTCATCCCTTTTTTAAAAAGTATTTTATTTATTTTTTTTCATTTTATGTGTATGAGTATATTCCCTGCATGTGTGTGACTATGGAGATCAGAAGACAGCATCAGATCCCATGGAACTGGAATTATAGGTAGTAGTAGATGCCATGTGGGTGCTGGGAATGGAACCCGGGTCCCCTGCAAGAGCAGTCAGTGCTCTTAACCGTTAAGCCATCTCTAGGTCCCTGATCTCAGCCTTTTTGAGTGGGTGTTTGTGTTTTTGTTTGCTGTTACTCCAAGTTGTTAGGTTGTGGCCCAGGTGAGTGGTGCTTAGTGTTCAGTCTTGGGACCACTTTGTGTTGAAATGTGAATGGGGTATAAGAAGTGACCTCAGTTTATTTAGGGATTGGGGTAACATCTGAGCCTGAGGTTCCAGGACAGACTCCACACAGTCCTGGAGCAGCAGGGTAGTCTGAATGACTACTAAGTGAGCAGGCTAGCAAGACAGGTCAGCGTTGAATTTTGATTGAAGGGACAGGGGATATTCCACTTTGGTGGTAACCAAGAAAACTTGCTAAGGCAACTCTTGACTGGGTCTGCCTGGGATGATGTACTGGCTGCACAACCCCAGCAATGCCTGAGAGTGTGTACGTGGCTACAAGGGCAGGCAAGGTTCTCTAGAACTGACCAAGCTTGGTCAGTGTAAAGGCTGCACAATCTCAGCTAGGCTTGGGGAAATGAGATGGGGGAAAGAGAAAATTGGGGCCAGGGTTCTCACAGGTCTGGGAGAATTCACAGGTCTAAGGGGTACAGGAAGCTGTAAGGACCTGAGATTGTAAGAGTCAGAGGTGGTAGATAAATGTAAGGAAATCGTGTTGTCTAGACACCACAGGGCAGTTGCACATAGGAACCATAGTGCTTGTGACAGCACGCACAAGATCTGACCAAACTCAAGACAGACAAATCCCCACATTAATGAGGGGGAGGGCAAGAATCCCAGGCCTAACTGAGGCTCTGTTGGCAACTGAAAGCTGCTGGGAAAAGGAGAGTCAGTTTTCCTTACTGCTGTGTCACCTGGTAGGCTGGCTAGGCTCTAAGGGATAGACTCACACTCAAGAGAATTTTTGGAAACTCAGATTTGATAATCCTTAAAAAAAAAAAAAGGACAAATAATAATTAGAGAACAAACATGAAGTTGGGGGAGCAGTAAAATGGGGGTAGAGAGGATGATGGGGCTCTGAATATGATCAAAATGCATTGTACAAAAACTCTAGAATCATGGGTCTGGAGAGATGGCTCAGTAGTTAACACTGGCTGTTCTTGCAGAAGACCTGGGTTCGAATCCTAGCACCCACATGGCAGCTAAGAACTGTCTGTAACTCCAGTTCCAGGGGATCCGACAGCATCTTCTGTCCTCCGTGGGCATTGCACAACACAGGTGCACTTACATACATGCAGGCAATACACTCATACACATAAAATAAAAATGATATATTTTTAAAACCCTCTCAAATCAATAAAATATTTACAAATAATAAAATCTATAGAATTAAGTATGTATCTGTCAATCCTCATTGATATAAAATTTAAATAGATACAAGTAAAAAATTCTATACATCAATAATTAGATGCTTAGAATTTTCTGTTTTCTAATCAATTTCAAATGAAAATGATCTGGAGCCAACAATATATCTAGTATTGATATAGGTAAGAAAACATGCAGCTATGTCATCAGAATTAATTTTTAGGTCAGTTTCTTAAAATGAGAAGAAAAGATGTAGGAAGGAAGAAGGCATGCTGTAACTAACTTTACTTCTGCCTTATTTAAAATTGTACTTAAAATTTTGTATTCCAAACACTGAGAACTGTAGTGTGAAGTCCCTGTGTGCCACTCCACTCAGGGGCTAATGCTCTTTTTTGTTTGTTTGTTTTGTTTTCTTTATTTTCTTTCTTTCTTTCTTTCTTTCTTTCTTTATTTATTTATTTTTCACACCCACTTCCCAGATAGCACCCTCCCATAGCCTCCATCCCCCCACTACAGCCCTTATACTCTGATATCCCTGCTACTGTCTGCTGTGTTGTCGGCACCCCAGCCATTCCCCACTACTTGCCCTTCTGGTGAATCTAGTCAGCCTATCTAGAGGGCTTTGTTTTAGGAGGGTCAGCTGTTCCTCATCTAGCGGTAATCAGTTGTCAATATTCCTTTGGATAAGACTGGGGTCTGCTGTTCATTTTCCCAGTTCTATGCTGGGAATCCCTTTGGCCACCCTGGCCAACAACTCAAAAGAAGGTATAGCCCGTCTGGCATTGTTGCTTGTTATGGCTAATGCTTTTTAAAAATTAAAGCCTGTAGTTTATTTCTAGTTCTTTTTTCACATAATGTCCTTTCTCTACTCCTGAATCCCATCCAGGATACCCCATTACATTCATACGTCATATCTCCTCAGGCTCCTCCGGTTGTGACAGTTCCTCTGACGTTTTTGATGACCTTGACAGAACTGATGATCTTGGGGACAGGTATTTTTATAGAATTCCCTTGTACTGAGATCTGTCTGTTTTTCTTCATGACTAAACTGAAGTTATGGGTTTGAGAGAGGAAGTCTACACAGTTAAAATATCAATTGATGACATAATATCACCATAACATGCAGAATTAATAACGTCACTCATCAGTGTGATATGAAGCTTGATAAACTACCTAATT
>NW_008360327.1:6299750-6300231 GCF_000622305.1 Nannospalax galili
CTTTGGACTCTGAGTCATACCTACATTCATGTGTAGACGGAATTTGCATATTCTACACATGACTAGACCTGACCACATGGAAGAACTAATAAAAGGCCCTACTTAAAGTCACATTTTAAATTGAACAATTAACATAATAACAATGAAATATACAATAATTCATTTCACATTTAAGGGCTCCCTTGAGTTAATAAAGCACATAAGGGGAAGAAGGACTTCAAAAGAGGTAGGACCATAGTATACAAAAATTATCAAGGGAGAAATGGGGAAAATGGGGACACTTTAAATGGGAAGGACGAGGAGGGAGGATAAGACAGATAGAGAAAGAGGAGACATAGACAGTGCCTAGCTAGTATAAAAGCCAGAGGGAATCGTTTTAGTCCAAAAACCTACTGAAAAATTACACATACAATATCCCTACATGAGTCTGTGAGTATAGCTGAAGGCTACATAACAAGAAACAGTGCCAGACAGGAGAAAC
>NW_008360327.1:6300255-6328290 GCF_000622305.1 Nannospalax galili
GTAGTCCAAGAGACTCCCAAAATTACACAGGCTATTGCCACAGTCCTTGATTGCCTCCCAGAACTTGAAGGTAAGACCCTGTTGCTAAAGACAGGACTTACTTTCAACTCAGGATTTGGAGCAACAGAGCTGGAACTGCCCTGGAAGCAACCTCCCCTGAAGGCTAGCTCACACAGCTTTGGAAAGCACTATGCGAGCTGGTAAGGGAGACTATCAGTCAATGGTTCAACTCGTGCTTCAAGACCTAAAAACCACTTCAATGATCAGCACAGCAAATGACACTGGTGCAGTAGTGGCACTTTTATCTTGGGGGTAATCAACAGCTACGTAATCAGACTTAAAGCCCACTCAGTGGGAGGAAACTCATGTCTGGTAATGTAAACCTAGCCAAATACACTTATCTGGAGAGATCATAGATCTTAAAGAAAACCCCAAGGATCTCATATCCCTAGACTAATGTAATTTCTTACTATGTACACAATATGGATCCTTAAATTTACAGACAAATATCGTAGTCATCACCCATCGAAGTAGCCTCTTTTCAAAAGACAGATTATTACAAAGTTACACCACTGGTCACACACAGAGATTGTCTGTGAATTGCCCAAGCCTAAGTGGCACATCTAGGATGCAACCTCTACACCTAAGACTCACGGAACATAGAACAAGGGATGAAGAGAACACTAATGCGTCTTTAGTTCTCATCAATGAAGCTCCTCATGCAACAGAGGGCCAGGAACACAAAAGGCCACAAACGGCCAAAAAGCAGAGAATAAGCGTTGGCAGAGTTGGGCAGGATTCCTATACTCAGGTCCACCTACCCAGGGCTCAGAGACCATTGCATAAGAGGGGGCAGAAAGATTGTAAGAGCCAGGGAGGAGGTACATGACCATATGGAAATAGTCCTACAGGTGCCTGGGACCCTTCTCATATGAACTTACAGCAATAGGTCAGCATGCACAAGACCCATGCAAACTTAGGCAGACAAAAACCCAGCAGAGAACTGTGGAAATGAACAGGAAGCCCCAATCTTAGACGAATTATTGGCAGCTGGGTGAAGAAGAGCTGACCTTCTTAAAGAGAAAGACTCTAGAGAGACTGACTAAATCCCGTGGACGAACTTGCACTGAAGGACATCTCAGGATGCTAACTTTACATATATGAACTCGGCGGGGGGGGCGCTATGGGAAGGTGACAAAGGGGAAAGGGGTATAAAGATGATTTTATGCATGAAATACACAGTCAATAATTTTAAAAAAACACACACACATAAGGGCTGGAGAAATGGCTCAGTGGTTAAGAGCAATAGCTGCTCTTGCAGAGAACCTGGGGTTCAGTTCCCAACACCCACATGGTGGCTAATGGAGTATGTAACTCCAGTTCCAGAGGATCCAACATTCTCTTCTGGCCTCCATGGGCACTGCATGCATGGGTGCACTTACATACATGCATGCAAAACATTCATACATGGAAAATAAAAATAAAATAATAAATCAATTTAAAAACACATAAAACGAGTCATTTACATTCCAATGTACATATACTACTATAAGCTAACTCTAACCACAATTTGTAATAAAACAACTGACCTTGAACAAACAAGTGAAATGTAAAACCTTTTGCAATGTTTTGTACTACCTGTGGATTATTTATTGATCTATTGATTCAAGAACCATTCATAGAGTGCCTACTATGTACCAGATATCAGGGAAACAGAGGAAAATAAGATCACTATTTTATCTGTCTGGCACACAACAGAAAACAAGGGAGATAATGGCATACCTTTCCAGCTCCATGACCAGAGTAACTGCAAAGAAGTAAAGCATAGTCAGAGAGAACATGGGCTACAGAGACACCTAGACAGGAAGAGTAGCGAGGCTTACTAATTCACTGCACAGATGACAACTTCAGTAAAGAACACTAGTTATACTTCATGAAAGGAGTGATTCGGTTAAGTCTACTTGTTTTCAGAACGCACTCTGAAGACCAACCCTCACTGCCTGGTAAGTTACACCAACATAGAAGACACACATTAATCACAAACCACAACATGCTGGTGATGGGCCAAGACTATCATTTTTATATGGAACAGCAGACAGAAATATTATTGGCAGGAGCTAGACAATAAAGGTATCAAAGAACTAAAGATTAATTAAGGTCTACCACTATTAATGAGAATCATCCCCTGTTCTTGGCACAGCTCAGGGAACATGTTTCAACTTGACAAGGAAAAACTGATTCTCGAGTCATACAAATAATTATTTTAGAAAAAAAAATCTTTTTAATTGGAGTTTTTCTCGATCTGCAACTGAATTTACTTCTATGTGAAGAGTCTGCAGACATATTTTATGTCACTTTTAAAAATCTTGTCTCACATCTTTAGACAGTTTTTGTCAGTGTAACCAGTGTCTAGACACCCAAATTAAGTGCTGTAAACACAGCAGCAACCAGAATTATCCTAATGTGTACACAAGGTCACAAACATGCAAGTGTACAAACATTTCCATCATGCACTCAACAGGAGATTTTATTTGAAGGCAAAAACATTGATATTGCTAAGTGATATGGGACAAATCACAAGATATAAGTCTTTTTCATTTATTCCAATCTATTTATCCCTCATTAACAATTTTAATTACTGTTCCAACTTTCCCATATTTAGTCTCAACTAGAATATCACATTTACTACAAATATGTAATATCAAAATACTAATCTGTTATCAGTTTTCAGATTCTCCCTTAAATCTAAACAGAGAATGAGTGAAGTCTTAACTAAGCAACATCATAAATTGACTGAATGAAATATAATTATTAGCTAGTTTCAATTTACTCAATTTCCCCCTTTTTGCATAGTAACTCTGAATTTTTCTTAACAAAAGAGAAATAACACTGAGCAAATAAATCCCATCGGCAGTCCCAAAAGGACACACAGTAAACTGCTGCACACATACAGTTTTCACAAAAGTAGGCACATGGAGTAAAACTGACCAAATTTAGGGTCTGTCTGTCACCTTCGCTATACCTTCTAGAAGAACAATATCATTTGAAACTGGGATGCCACCAGGATGGGGAAAAAAAGAGCACAGAGGACTTCCACACACCGAGACAGCCCTCAGTCATTACAGAGCAGCAGGAGAGCCATGAGCACTTGGCCTCCAAAGACAGAAACCAAATTACAAAGAGCTACAGAGAGGACAGAGGGAAGGAAAATTGCTGAGCTACAGAACCATAACCCGCAGAAGTGACAGGAGCTTAAAGATGTTTTCAAGGATGCATAAATCCGGGTCAGGAAATAATGTACAATCCTTCCAAATCTATCCAAAAGAGGGATCGGGAGGAGTGCGATGTGAGCATCTTAGGCCCTCCAACAGCTCCAGGGCTCCAGGACATCAGTAGCTATCTGTCTGGCAAGTGGTAGGAAGCATTATGGAAAAAGGCCTGGAAGTTCACCCCTGCTGGCTACTGGGCACTATGGACCTGACCCATCACCTTAGCAATGTCTTATTAGTTTACTCTACCAACCTCAAAAGCCCAGAAGCCTCACAAGTCCGGGTCTTAGTCTATCCGAAGAGTATCTTAGGTGCAAATCATTTTTTCCCATTCTCCCCTGGTTTTCACTTTGCCAGAGAACCCTCCTCTGACCCTACAATTGCCCCATCATCAAGCACTCTGTGATGCTGCCCCATTCACTCATCTTACATTCATTTTCCCCAATTCTGCAGTTTCAACTCCCTGTAAATCCATCCCTCTAGTTCTCACTCTGTCCATGAACCAGCACTCTCAGATCACTTTCTTACCCTCAGCCCCACCATATGCTGTTTGGCAGCTACAGACTGGACCATCTTGAAGCATTCACACTTCCTTCATCCACAAGCAATTCGTGCCCAGGAGCATGCCTAAAATGAAGTTTACACTGGGTAAACACAAAACAGATCCTTGTAGAAGGAAATACATAGAGGATAAGAAGAGCCATGCGCTTTGCTACCTTCAACCAAAAGGCCAAACTCTGGGGCTGAAACAACAGGAAACAGTGGCCACACTAGGCACTATTGAAAGGAGGCCTGATGCAAGAGGGTACCGTGGCCAAGGGTCTTAGTCCAGAGCAACAGCATCTGTACACATCAGAGGAGACTGAAGATGGAGAAGAATGGGGCATGGCAAAATGGAAGCCAACACTAGAATACCTCATACCCAAATCACTCTCTGTACTCCGAGCTCTGATTTATTGCAAACACTTTGTAGTTCTCAGTGTTAAATCTCTTCACAGCTCTATAACAAAGTTGAGAATTTTGTGGGGTTTTTTTTTCATCAATCACAATTATGTAACACCAATCAATTGAAGATTTTTCTCATTCTGGCTTTCTCGTTATTACAGAAACTAATATATTCTATGAATGAAACCACTTTCTTATTATATCAGAATTGTGTTTCTGTGGGATATGTTTTACATACTCCTTATGAAACCACTCATTGATCCCCACTACTATGACCTTTCATTCCTTATCTGCAAACCAATGAGGAAATAAAAAAAGGTTTGCTGACTTAAAGTACAGGAGCTGATGATGGATAATATCATCAGAATGATCAGTGAGGCAGGGTTTTCATCTCTTTTATAGAACAAATGTAGCTCAGAGAAGTTAAGACACTATACAAGAAGCTGGGAGTGGAGGCGCACACCTTTAATCTCAGCACTCAGGAGGCAGAGGCAGGAGGATCTCTGTAAGATCAGGCAAAACTGGTCTACATGGTGAGTTCCAGATCATCTGGGGCTACAGGGAGACTGTCTCAAAAGGGCCCAAAGGGGAGATGAGAAATAGGTGGCAGGCAGCACGAGATTGAGAACTATTTGAGACTGATTGCTGCTGGGTGAGGGAGAGTATGACTTACATATGACCACCGGATGGGCTGACTAGACTCCAGTGGATGCATTTACACTGAAGGACATTTGGGTACAAACACCTGAATGAATAGGACTCAGCATGTATGGCAGAGTACACAGGGTTCAGTGGGAGGGTAGGGGGTATAGATAGGGGAGGGAGCCTGGATTTGAGTGGGAAATGTTGTATGAAATTTAAAAAGCTCAATTAAAAAAAATACCAAAACAGAAAAGGTAAGATTCAAGGGGGCAGTGAATATGAATGTAGTTATGTTTGAGGGCAAAACTGCTTTAAGGCCCACAGACCATTCTAATCAGCCCAGGGCACTGTTGGTGTGAACAATTTATATGCAGGGATAATCTTAACTCTGTCTTTGTTCTCTAAATTTCTTCTCTCTGCCCTCTACCAGAACCCTGTTTTCTGTCAGTGCTCACAGTCAGCCTTTTTAATGTTTCACTGCTATAGTTCAACAGTCCTGATTTAGTTCCCTTTTTCCAGATGTTTAAAACAAAATTATAAATTTGTTATTAAATTTAAATGCTTAGTGAATAAAATAAATTGGTCTTTTGGGTACCTTATATTCAACCCCTTCCCTGTAAGCACTAAGTGCTCTGCCTGGAGGCTTCTCATCACCTTCCAAACACCAAGCTTCAGGCTGTGACTAGGAATCACTCCACCACCCTATGCTAATTTCTCAACGGGTACACTTTGACTATTTCTAAGAAACTAAGAGAGATATTTTCATTACAGTTTTAGCCTAAACAAAACTCCAACTTCTTACTAAGAATGCTTAATAAAATCAACAGGGCATTAAAAACTGTCAGCAGGGAGCTTAGCAAATTAGATGCTTTCACCATGCCTCCCTCTGTGCCTGGATGCAAACATTTCTCATCTTTATAGAGTTTTTCTTGAAACACCATAATATCATCCCAATCACCCGTGTCTCCATACCACATATAATGACATGATTGTAAGGTGCACACCAAGAGCCTTTGTGACATTAGTGACACATAACTACCCATTCTAGTCAGCTGAGCTAAGCAGAGGTTGCTTCAGGAAACTGGAAATTCAAGCAGTTGCTTTAGGACTTATGCGGTAGTTAAGAGTGCCCACCTTAAGATGCCGGTGTTTCTTGCACTCTGCCAATATTTATGAAGTACTAATAATGTGAACCCACACTGTTAGGTGGACTTCCCAGTAAGTTGGAGACCTTGTTACTCTCCAGTGTTTTGTGCAAACACTGTGGCTTTCAAAATAGCTTAGAACTTCTACTCCTAACTAAAGTATAAAGAATCACATGGTCAGAACGGATACGACTCAAGTAAATGATAAAGTGCCACATTTTCTCCCTTTTCACCTCAAATAATGAGTTAACTGAAATAAAGCCAGTCAGAGAAAGCAGATTAACAAAAGAAGATGCACAATTTTTTCAGGCACACGAACTATAAATACCAACATGTGGGCCTGTTGGAGTCTTATCTAACATCAATAAATTTCAAGATGGCAAAAAATTACAGCAGCTTCACAGCTTCACCTCATCAACCAGAATTTGTAATATTTAAGTGACCTCCCTCAAGGGGACTGTATCCAACAACTGTCTCTCCAGGTCGGCCAATTCTGTATGCAGCTGGTTCATAGCCTAGCAGAGACACTAACTGTGTGTACCCCATAAATCCCTCAGCAAGTCCATCACTGACTTAGGGAAGAAGCACCTTCATGACTATGTTTGCTAAGTCAGGTCAGAGGTGCCTGAAAGGAACCACGTGCACAGCACACTAGGCCTAATTAACTCCTGTTTGCCTCACTGACCTGCAAAATAGTGAATGTGGAAGAACTCAGCACTTACGGCAGGATGCCAAGGAAACCTACCAAGTCTATTTAGTTGTATCAAACAGCTGTGGAGCTTGTGGTACTCAAAACAATCACCAAATACAAAACAATGGTACTTAGCAAATTCATCTCTGCTATTAAATAATTTCAAAACTCCATCCTTCCCTGTTGCTAATAAAGTCCATCCTGGCATTGTGTTTAGAGTAACTCTGTTACTATGACTTTCCAAATGAAACCAACTGCCTCTTACCTACTGGTTTCTCCTAAGTCCAGGCTTGCTCGAGGGTGTTTTCCCTATATGTTTCACCTCTTAATATCTCATTGCCAAGAGGCTCTGAGCACAGCAAGCACACAATAGACTGCATGTAATAAATTTAAGGTTTTATCTCTTTCCTGTTCCACCATTTTCCCCACCCTCCTCCACCCAGAATACAGGCAGAGAGGCAATCACTGGGGACCATTAAGAGAATGGCATTAATGCCACTCTCTTCTTTCAGCTAAGGAAAGTCTTTGGATAAGCCTGAAACGTCTGGCCTCATTAAAACCTAAGAGCTAGGAAAGTTTATATTCTAAGAAGTTTGAATTAACATTCTGCCTTCTAATATCTTCTACTATAAAAACTATACCTTCTCATTATAGAAATTTGGAAAACACGAGATGCACTTAAACACACAAAACATCACCCACCTTCTAAATTACTTCAGGGATATAAAACCTGGGTCTTGCGGGGGAGGGTTGGAAAATGCTTAACCATCACTTTATGGTCCACGGAATGTTACTGCTATACTTGACTACTCTGTCGGCTGAACACTTATTGTGTTCATACATTATTGTAAATGTTTGTTTACCTGGTTAGGTTTACCTTTAAGCTCTGATCCCCCTCCCAGTCCACTTAATAGAAAACAACGTTTTCACTATAGGTGCTACATAACTACACATAAACTTCATTTTCACAGTCAATTATAAAGGCTGCCATCATCAACAATCAATTATTTCCAAATGCCACTCTGGGTAACAAATCTCTATGCCTACTGCTGAGCTGATAAACATGTCTTTGTTTTCTTTTCAGGTCTGTAACTGTATTAAAACCAAGGCTCAATTCCTTCCAGCATCAAATATCTTCCTTTCTTAGGAGGTGGGGAGGAAAGCTCAGCTTCTGCTATATATGGTGTCAAAGAAGTTTTGTTTACCCTATTAACAAAATCAACAGTCGGACTCCATGACACACTAAAAATGTCTCTGGCCCAGCAGTAGGCACCACCCTTATTGGGAAAAGCATGCCCTAGGAAAGCAGGCCCAAGGCAATGGAGTGCCTGGGGCAATAGTCATGTTTTCACTAAGGTTTTCAACCTTATCTCTGAACCTTAGAAGCAGCTTGATGACAGAGAGCAGAATTTAGATTGATCTGGAGTCTAGTCGACTCCACAAGAGTCACCCCAACTCTAGGGAGGCAACAAACTCCAGGTGACTCCATCCATCTATTTCTGACACCTAATGTATGACAAACCAAGAAAGTAAATCTGTAAAGATAACAACATATAGTGTTTAACAGACGAGACAGTAATGTTAGCAAATAATACAACAGCACAAGTTCTCTAAACTTGAAAGAGGACTTACCCTGCAATTCAGTTTGTTAAATCTCCTTTTCAGTTTTCTGAAGTCTTATGTACACTTAAAGCGCATACTTCCCACACTTCTGAGCCCCTTGTTCTTCTGCCAGCACACCCTCATCTGAACAAAAGTCAAGGGCACTGGGACAAAACTGTAAAGGAAAGAGCTGGATTGTTTCAGGGTTGAGATGGCTGAATGCCCAGGAGGCTCACATCTATTAGAGCGGGATCTGGCAAGAGGAGGCTACAGATGTAGCATGACAATAATTTTAGGAGCAGGTGTTTAAGACCTTCAATTTCAGCCCAATTTAGGTCTTGTGATTGACCCAGGAAGGTATCAAAGGACATGGAAGCTGATGGCTCCCCAGTGCATTTGTTATCTACACCTGCCAGATTCCAGGGGAAAACTCAAACTTACCTGATAGGACTGAATCAGAAGAACCATGTTAAATGAAGCCTTGAGAAATTTAAATGGGGAACCCCTAAACTGTCTTTCACCAAGCTATGTTTGGATTGCCACACTGAAGACACCCTCCTTGAGGGAGTGGGCTCTGCCACACATGCACACAGAGTGGACAAGAAGGCCAGTAACTGGGCAACAGCACGGACCATATCCAGAGAATGGATTCTTAACCCCTGGGGCAACCAAGTGGGCCACAAAGAGCTGGAAAAGGAAAACAGTAAAGGGGGAGCACACCCTCATTCCCAACGTGGTTCGGACACACAAGTGGCCCCTCCATTTGAAAAACAGAGAAAGCAGATCTGTTCTCAAATTAGCCCTCAATGGTGGCAAAGCAAACCCAGGCAAGAAAGGGGGTAAAGATGATCTATTTTAAAACACCAAGAACTCATGAGAAATACCAACATTAAAGAAGAGAACACAGGCGTTTTATGAGTTTCTGGAACACTTTCTTCCCTTGCCATCTTTCCTCATTATTCTTCTGTTTTTCTCCCCTTTTTCATACTGAATTTCTGTGAATTTCATGTAACCTATTTTTATCATATTTAGACCCTCCCCCCTCTCTGCACCACCCTTACTACCCCTTTCAATTTCATGTACTCTATTTTATATACTATATGTATATATTCATTTTATATATATGCATTTGTAATGAGGCCTATAGAGTCTATATATATATATATATACTTGAAGGTCTATTGAGTCAAATTCATGTCCTCAAATGCCCTTCCATGTGGGTCCATCTACTGGAGCCTAATTAACCTACCCAGTGTCACATCCTTAAAGAAAACTGACTCTCCCTCTTCCAGCAGCTATCAGTTGCCAATAGTTCCTCAGCTAGGGCTGGGGCTTCTCACCCACTTCCCCACTTTTATGCTGGGACTTTTGTTTGACTTGAGCTTACACGGGTCTTGTGCATGCTGTCACCATTGCTGTGAGTTCATATGACTAACTAACCAGTGGTCTGGTAAATTCTGTTTCCTTGTGGTCATCTACTACCTCTGGCTCTTACAATCTTTCCACCTCCTCTTTTACAATAATCCCTGAGCTTTGGGAGGCAGAGGCTTGATATAGGTGTCCTATTCAGGGATAAGCACTCTGGAGATTCTTATTCTCTGCACATTGGCCAGTGGATCTGTATTAATCACTATCTGCTGCATGAAGCAGCATCTCTGGTGAGAGATGTGGGATGCATTAATCTATGGGTATAACAATAAGTCATTAGGAGTCGATTTAATACTATGTCCAGTTAGCAGAATAATAGTAGTAGGCTCTGCCCTATGACCTATGACCTGTCTAGACACAGGTTCCTAGGCCAGATATCAGTGTCAGGTATGGACTCCATCTTGTATAGTGAACCTTAAATCCGATCAGAATGTAGCTGGTTACTTCCATAACATTCATGCCACTACCACACCAGTGGGCATATCTTGCCAGGACATTTGTTGTCACAGCTTCCAGGATTCACAGCTGGGCAGGGATAATGATTACATTTCTCTTCTGGTAGCTTGCATAGCACCTTCCAGCACTACAAAAGCTATCCAAGTAGAGATGAAGCTTTGAGGTCAGCACCAGCTTGATTTTCCCTTATTTGTTTTACAGCTCATGTATGCGAGTGTTTTCAGCAATGGGATCATACCATCAAGTTCTGGTGGGTAGTCAAGAGCAGGGGTAATGGATAGCAGTATGTGAAGGTCTATGAGACCTCTAGTCAACAGCTACAAAAGAAGGAGTCCATTTCTGGATTTGGGCTTTTTCCTTGGTAGCCTATGACATCTGGTTGAGGCAATGTCCCCCTGTTATAGGCTAACTCCTTTTAATTGCTTTTTTTTTTTTTTCTTTTTGGTCTTTTTGAGACAGGGTCTCCCTGTAGCCCCAGCTGTCCTGGAACTCACTATGTAGACCAGGCTGGCCTTGAACTCACAGAGATCCATCTGCCTCTGCCTCCCGAGTGCTGGGATTTAAAGGTGTGTGCCACCACGCTCGGCTTTTTTCAGGTTTTTTTAATATTTTATTATTTTTATTTTATGTGTATGAGTGTATTGCTTGCATGTATGTAAGCACACCCATGTCATGCAATGCCTGCAGAGATCAGAAGAGAGTGTCAGATTCCCTGGAACTGGAGTTAGAATAGTGGCTACCCAGCATGTGGGTGCTGGGAATTAAACTCAGGTCCTCCTCAAGGGCGACCAGTGCTCTTAACCACTGAGCTCTCTCTCTAGCCTCTTTAATTGCTTTTTATATTGTATATGTCTATACTTAAGAAGCTTCTATAGTGGTAGGTTTCCGTATTACTTTTTCTAAAGGCTTTTAGTGTTCGTGATTCCTCCTCACACTCCCTCCTCTGCTCTTCCCTCCATTCCCACCCCATTTAGCCCTTCCTACTCTATTATTTCTCTTTCACCCTTTATATCACTGCATTCTACCTCCCTCCTCCAAGAAGCCTCCCCCACATGGCTGTTTCCTAGTTTCCTGAGCTCTATAGATTTTCCAAGAGAAACAGGCGTGTATAGAGATTCAAAAGCAGCATCCACTTATGAGAGAGAACATGTGGCATTTATCTTTCTGGGTCTGGGTTACCTCACTCAGGATGATTGTTTCCAGTTCCATCCATTTACCTATGAATTTCATAACAGCAGGATAATATTTCACTGTGAAAATACCCTATCTCTACTACCTATTCTTCAGCTGATGGCCATCTAGGTTTTTTTCATTTCTTGGCTGTTGTGCATGGAGCAGCAATGAACACGGATGAGCTGGTATCTCTGTAGTAGGATATAGAATCCTTTGAGTATATGCCCAAGAATGGTATGGCTGGGTCATATGGTAAATCTATTTCTAGCTTTTTTGAGGAATCGCCATACTGACTTCCACAGTGGCTTCATCAATTTGCACTTTCACCAGCAGTGAATAAGTGCTCCCTTTCCCCCACATCCTTGTTAACATGTGCCATTGTTTTCTGTGTGTATGTTTTTTGGTTTTTGGTTTTTCTTTATCTGGCTGGGGTAAGATGAAATCACAAAGTGGTTTTAATTTGCATTTTCCTGATGGCCAAAGATGTTGAACATTAAAGAAAATGTTTCTCAGCCATTTGCATTTTGTCTTTTGAGAACTTTCTGTTCAGCTCCTTGTCCCAATGTTAATTTAAAAAAAAAAATGTTTAGTGTTTTGAGTTGTTGAGGGCTGCCACAGGGAAGACTGAAAGGCCATCGTTCTTGGGAGGAGGTTACAGGAAGGCTGATGGGAGAACAAGACATACACTCAAGACTGTGACAGAAATCTGTGGACAGTTTTAAGGTAAAAACAGCATGTTCTGGGAGTAAGCGCAGTGAGGTACGGCTTTATTGAGGAAGCAACACTGATCTCCTTCAGGTAGAAAAGGTGCAGCTGAAGGAGGAAAGGGCACGAGTATAGGCACAGAGACATCAGAACCACTGCTGGAGAAAATGCTGCAGAAGTGAGCAGACCTGAGACTAGAGAGTGAGGAGACTGCAGATTGTGATCATGGGTTTAATAGTATTTAGCAGCCAAATACTTACTGTCAGAAAGTGATACTGAATAAGCTCTCCAAAAATATTCTGCACTATTTCTGAATTGACACACATTTTAAAACCACTAACTGAATCCCCAGTGTCAACTACACAACAGTCAGCTGGATGATCAAGGTTTGGCTGTTTTCAGGTTCAAACTTCCGTTCTAAACCATCTTTTCTTCACTAAACTTCTCACACCAGGCCAAGCCCAAAGGTAATCTATACCATAGAGAATTAAAGAGCATTTCCAAGCATCATGACTATGCAACAGTGGTCTAAGGCATCTCAGTGCTAGCGACGATATTCAGGCTGCTGAACACTGTAAGCAAGTCTTGTATAAGAACTACCAGCTCTTGTCTCAACATGCTTATGTCTCAAAAAGGAACCTGGAAATCCCAGCACCTGAGAAAACTATATTCACGTGGTCATTCTTACAGTAACCCCTGTTATACACACAAGCACGCATCCCCTCAAACAGAAGAGATCAAATGGCTCTTGTTGCTCTATTTTTTTTCAATAATATTTGTTGGGTCTCCTTCTGCAATATATTTCATAAACTCCCATTGGTTACTCGAACAACTAAAACCATTTTTTATGGTTGTCATGAGCATTCTTGGATATTTATCTTTTTGCATCTTCTAAACTGCCTAGTAGAATGGCATACACATGCTTACATTTTCCCCAACATTTCCAAAGTGTCAGCACCAACTTAACCTGGCAGGGATGCCTTTTGAGGTGAGACTAGTTTTGGAGGTGTGGGACGGGCCTCAGATACCTGACTTCTGATGGGACCATTCTGTAGCATTAGAGAGTCTATCATGAAGATGTGAATGTGAAGGCCTCTGTAAATCTAAACACCTCATCAGGAACAATAGACCATACAGAAGAAGGGCCAGATGACAGCTCAGTTTAGTTCCCACTTGAAGGTGTCAACAGGCAAGTTGTCCAACAACCACAATGAGAAGAAAGTGCTTTTGAGGTACCAAGAGTCTTTCATCTTAAAAATTATCAGCAGACACTGATTAGCTATATATTTTATACCAGATCTTTTTCCAGACACATTGTAACTAACACATATAGTTTTCTTCAAATTATTCTTCCCAACACTCACTACATTCTGAAACAATTCATAATGTTCCTGCTAATCTCATTGGACAGAGTAGTTTCTTTAATTCCAGCCTTCAGTAATGGAGGCAGACTAATAAATAACCAGTGCACAAACCCCACTGAACTCTCTAAAAGGCATAAATATATTTAACAACTCAAAGTACAGACCTCTCCAGTTCTCAACTAGGATTTGTTACTTATGAATAAATCTGAAGGAGGAGGAGGTTAAAAATACTCTATAGGATACATTTGGAATGTATATTTGTTCTAGAAAATATGAGTTCTGGTGTTTCTTGTTTCCCTTGGCTCTGTCTTTACACCTGCAGATATTACCAACACCCTTACAAATATGAAATTTTGAGTTTCTTTAATGTCCATTTAATATGGGATACAAATCCACTTTGTCTTAGAAAGTGAAGAAGGAATTATGGAGATCTCAGTTTCTTGGCTCCTATCTCTACCAATTTCTCAAATCTTTTATTTTTAACAAAAGACAGGCACAGATAAATCAGAGAGGTTACATGAAAAAAAAAAAAAAAACCCACACAAAACCAAACAGTATTTCACCCAACCACCATAGCAGCTGGCTGTGGACATTTTAGCTATATATCTTGCTGCTTCTTGCGCCAGAAGGAACTTTAGGATGTTGGTGTTTGCCATCCACTTTTCCCCAAGCCCTCAAGATGGCATGACTTCTGAACTGTCCTAGGGGGCCTGACAGTAGTTTTCAAGGTCCCAGTTGCCCACACTAGCCCAGGAAAGAGCCACCTGGGCCCCAAACTAGGCCTCTTCTTCCCCTCAATATAAAACTGGTTATAATTCATTTTCATTCCCTAAAAGTCTCTTTCTTGAGAATAAAAATTATCATTAAGCAATGAATTCTTTACCTACCAAATGCATGAAATCTAAGGCGTAATTGGGCAAATATGAAAATGTTAATCCTGAAGTTAAGTCTTCAGTTTCTACTGTAACTTCTTTCCTCCCACTAAGATAAGGCTATCATGCTTTTATTACATTTATAATTTCTTTTGTGCAGAGAAGAAAACACAAATATTATATAGCAGCAATAAATATTAAATACTATGGAGTTTGGAAATATACTATAGCTTATCTTTAAGAAGTTGAAAGGGAGGCAGAAGATGCTCTGTTTATCTGCAACATATACTGAAGAGCTTCTATCACAAAGGATACAAAGTCACAAAGAGCTTGCATCTGTTTTTCCTATTAGCAAACAGAAATATTATCTTCTTCAAGGTCTAAACCTTCTCTTGACTGTCTCATTTTTGTATACATTTCAAAATTAAATTGATTTAGTGACAAAAAGTTACCCTAATAAATTCTTCCTTCAGCTAGTCAGTCTTCAAACAAGTGCATAGCTAACATCATGTATCACTGTAGTTGATCAGTTAGTTCTTGACCCCAAGTCTCTTCAGAGACCACAGAATACAGTATGTGGGGTAAGACACAAAGATGATTTCTCAAGAAGGTTTTATTACTCCAACAAGCACACAAGAACAACTGCCACACTCTAAAGAGTTCTTTTCAGGCGCCACTTGTCTTTTCTTAAAAATATTTTAATTGATTCTTTGAGATTTCATTTATTTTTGGTTTTACTCAAATCTACCCCCTGACTTCATGTCTGCCATATTTTTAAGCCATATTGAGTCTAATCTGTGTTCCCCAAATATTGTTGGGTATGGGTCTGCCTCTTGGAGTCTGGTCAACCTGCTAGGCATCACATCCTTAAAGAAAATTGACTTTCTCCCAGGAACTATCAATTGTCAATAGATCCTCAGCTAGGGCTGGGGCCTCTTGCCCACCTCCTCCTCCATCCATGCTGGTTTTGTCTGGCTTAGTCTTATACAGGTCCTGTGCATACTGTCACAAATCCTGTGGGTTCCTATATGCAACTGCCCTGTGGTGTCCAGACAACAGAGTTTCCCTGTATTCACCTACCACCTCTGGCTCTTTCGACATTCTCTTCCACAATGATAAAGGGAAAGTGTAGTAATGGGATTAGAAAGACTAAATGGGGTGAGGTCGGGGAGGGGAGACAGGGCGGGGGGGGGGGTGAAGGGGGGATAACTAACAGTAAAGTTCTTTTTTTTTCTTTTGTAATTGGGAGAGGGAAATTCAAGTCAAAATAAAAAGTTATACCAAAGGAAATTGAATTTCTCAGGAAGAATCAAAGAGATTTAAAAGCATTCTTGCTATTCTTGAGAAGAAAGTACAAAGCTTTCTATTAATTTCTTTAAGCTTTCTTCTTCTAAGGTACAAAGGAATGTAAGCAAAACTCCTTCACTTAGTTTAAAATGTAAACAACATTCCTTCTAGAAACAAAGTTTTTGTTTACAGGATGATTTAACTACAGATCTCATGAAAAATTTAACCAGCTTTTTGAAAAATAAAACTTGACACATGTTGAAAACATCACTAAGAAGCTCAAACAGCAAATACACCCAGTTTGTGCAGTGAAAAAATTACTTTCTAATTTTAAAAGTATTGGCATAGTCACATGGATGCCACAGTAAAAAAGGGCCACAGGTAAGTGCTGTTTGTGAAAGGCCTTGAAATACTAATCTGTAACAATCTAAAGACGGTAGAAAGAGAAAACTACCAGAAGTATTGGTATTGGAAATGAAAAGGCTCAGCCAGTTCTAACACTTCACAGGAACACCAGAAGGCAGGTGGCTCGGGGGGCACCTGAAGTGATTCTGGGGACTTTAGAATAGGAACACAGAAGACAACAGTTCTGTAGTCCATTCAAATGAATACACTGAAACCACATTTCACATTCATGAATTTTATATAGTATTCATAGCAGCATTTCATTTTGCCTTTTGTCAAATAAGAGGGCTATGCATCTTTTCTCAGTCCTGTGTAGTTCAGTGAAAGATACATTATGCTCTACAGAGAAACTTAGAAGGGCCTCTACTTCCTCAGGTAGACCACCATGGCACCACTCAACCTACAGAGGTAAGCCACTGACCTCAATTCAAAGTATCTAGTCAAGCATCTATTCATATTTCAGACATAAGCAGATATTTTAAAAAATTATGTAATTCAGATATACAGAATATTATTTCATGAGAAGGGACAGAATACAATCATTTCCAAAATACCAGTGGTAATGGGCAAGTATTAATAAGTAAAATGAATATTGAAATTAAGCCCAGCCATTGAAAACCTAACTTTTTTAAAGTTTGTTTTTTTTTTAAGATGATTTATTTTATTGCTGTTTTTCACTCGGGAGGCAGAGGCAGAGGCAGGTGGATCTCTGTGAGTTGAAGGTCAGCCTGATCTACACAGCAAGTTCCAGGCCAGCTGGGGCTACAGGGAGACTCTGTCTCAAAAAGATAAAAAAGATTTATCTTATTATTATTTTTAATTATGTGTATGTGTGTCTGTGAATATATGTGTACCTGAGTGTAGGCTCCTGCAGAGGCCAGAAGAAAGCATCAGATCCCTGGAGCTAGAGCTACAGGCAGTTGTGAGCCACTATGTGGGTGCTAGGAACTGAACTCATGTTCTCTGTAAGAGTAGTACATAATTCTAACCACTGAGCCATCTTTCTAGCCTCCCAAACTGAGCTTTCAGTAAAGTGGGAAATTTACTTTTGTGAAGTAAAGTGCGAAGTAAATGAAGAATTGAGATCTCAGTTAAATATAAATTTTAACATCTGTTTTTACTTTCTTTACTATTAACTTTTTCCTTAAAATTCCCTACAATCCTACTGACTGCTAATTTTAATGTTATTTTCCTTTTTGTTCTTTCAAATTCCCATGGACTTAACTAATACAGGTTTAATAATAGCTGAGGACCGAAAACATATCAAAGCGATTAGATTGCTTTCGACTGGAGCAGTCATCTTCCAGTGACTCGCCAAAATGACAAACACAAAGGAGACAGGCCCGTTGTATGTTCTCTAGGTCTTTTAGAAACACAGAGTTGTACCTTCAGCCACATCTTTGCAAATCTACAGGAAAGGTGATAATGTAGATACCAAGGGAACAGGTACTATTCAAAAAGGATTGCCCCATAAATGTTACCATAGCAAAAGTGGGAGAGTCTACAACATCAATCAGCATACTGCTGGCATCTGTGTAAACTAGCAAGTTAAGGGCAAGATTCTTGCCAAGGGAATTAATGTGTGTAATGAGCATAGTAAGCATTCTAAGAGCAGAGGCCGAAATGGGCACAGGAAAATGATCAGGAAAAAGGAAGCCAAAGAGAAGAACCTGGGCTCAACCTGGGCAGCAGCCTGCCCCACCCAGAGAAGCACTTTGCAAGAACCAAGAGAAGGAGCCTGGGATGCTGGAGTCTGTTTCCTATGAATTCATGGCTTGATATAGAAAAAAATCTAGACTGCTAAAAAAAAAAGTGATTAGATTATCAATTGGAAAATCAACAGTACCAAATACATCTTTGTACAGATGAACACATCCCTGTTTATTTAGAGAGAAGCCCCATCCCACACTCACTAGAACAGGGAGTGAGTGCTATGAGGGCAGGGACACTTATTTTTTTTAACTGGCTTACAAAGTCATCCCCTGATACACAGTAGGTACTTTGATGAATTAATGGAGGACAATGGCTATATTAACGGCTATCATCTAATTCATTGTGAAGTATACAATGTACCCTATTTATGCACAGTGAAGTTAATCTCCATTTTGCTGGACTTTATTTTTCTTTCTAACCAGCAGCCTGGACATTGCATTTCAAGCTTCTGGTCAAGGGCTCCTTTTAGATTCCCTGCCCCAGGTTCACTGGCCTTGGTTTGAGAACCCAAACAGCCCAGAGCCAGGTACAGCATTACATATTAGGGACATGAGCGTGGAAAGGGTTTCTGCCCTAGGGACTGGTAATCCAAAATACTTTATAAGAGCTACTCCATTAAAAATTATTATAGAGATGAGTATGTATCTATTCTGCCAAGTCTGGAGATGGCAGATTTGTCTCCATGTGTATAAAATTACAGATAAGGTGATAAATATCAAAAGATTAGGGTGAATTAGACTAAATACCAAGGTCATCTAGTTGCTGGGTTTAATCCCTTAGACAGATGCAATTATTCTAATGCCATCCACCTGTTCTGATCCCTGCACTTCTTTAGGAAATATTGAAGATGGAGGTACAAAATGTACCAGTATTGCTTTTTTTTTCCAAGCCATATAGTGCCTAGAGTAATAATCTGGTCCACCAAATCACAGTAGCTGACAGACATATTTTATAACCATCTACTGTTTTTCACTGTAGAGAGTGCTGGAAATTCCATTCATTTTGGCCAGTATTATAATATTCTAGAATAATGATTCTCCCCTCTTTAGAGTGTAAATCTACTCTGGGAACCACTTCATAATTTACTCAAACATTGTTCATTACATGGCTACAGGATTTCATAAAAGCTAAAAAGAAGGGTAACCTTTTTTATATTCCAATTTTGTGCTTCTTCTAACCGATAGAACTCTGCAGTTAGATACCACATTCATTGATTCTTATGGTTTTTCCCATTATTGCAGCCATTTGGTAACTCCACAGTTCATCTTCCAAGGAGCCTGGAGACACTAGACCAGAATCACTGGTGATAGGCAAATCACATCCTTTTATCTTAAATGCAATTTTGTTTTTTTCCTAGACCTTGAATTCAATAGACACAAATTTGAGAATGAGACTTACCCTTAAAATATCTGAGATGGGGCTGGAAAGATGGCTTAGCAGGTAAAGGCTGGTACTACCGAGCCTGACCCCCTAAGCTCAATCGCCAAGACCCACAGGGTAGAAGGAGAGAACTGATGCCTTCAAATTGTTCTCTGACCTCCACATGCATGCTTTGGCATGTGCATACTCTTTCTCTCTCTTTCTCCATAAGTAAATAAATAAATAAATAAATAAATAAATAAATAAATAAATAATGAACAAACAATTTTTTAGTTATCTGAGATATTTCAAAATAGAAAGCCTCCCACTGAAGAGAAAAGCAAATCACTTTCTTGCAAATGCGAGAAAACATTAAGCAAATGTGACAGGGCTTCAGGATGGAACTTCTTCCATCTTGGTTGGGAGAACCCACAATTTGTTTCTACAACTAATAACAGAATACAATGTGTACAACAAACAAGATCAATGTATACAGATGTGTGGATGAAAAACAGATTTAATTACATCAGAAGCTTTCTTCTCCACACATGTACATTCAGATGTCCAAACTATTTCCAGAGAAAGGACTTCTATTGATTTGAAGACTGCTTTTAAAAATATTTGTATTGCTGGGCATGGTGGTGCATGTCTTTAATCCCAGCACTTGGGAGTCAGAGACAGGTGGATTTCTGTGAGTTTGAGGCCAGCCTCATCTACATAGCAAGTTCCAGGCTAGCTGGGGCAACAGGGAGACCCTGCCTCAAAAATACCAAAAAAGAATTTTTATTAATTATTTGAGAATTTCATACAATGTATTTTGACCATATTCATTCCCAATTCCTCCCCCAGCCATTCCCAGATCCACCTCCATCTCCCTAGCCCCCCCTCCCAATTTCACGTCCTTTTAAAAAACACTCATAAATTCAGTTTTCGTTGCCATATACTCCTGGGTGTTTCTCTGTTTTCCCACTAGAGGAACCCAGAGCTCAGTTCCTATTGTCCCACCCACTTGTATGTCAAAGGCCACCTTAAGAATACCTTTGTATTTGGAACATGGGAGAAGTAAATCAAAGGAGACTTGCATCTCCCCAAAAAACTACATTTTTTTCTGAAAGGTCACCACTGTGACACAATGGGCATCTGACCAGTGCTGGGCACCTGGAGGGCAGGGGCTGTCAAGCAAGGGACAAGGGGAGGCAAGTGCTATCTGCTCAGAGCCAGAATCAGACAACACACTCAAACCATCTTCTCCCCCACACTGCATTTGTTTCCATAGTTTCTAAGCATGGGCCTCAAGTCATGGCTGCTTTGTTGACTTCCCATCATTTCTTATCAGTTGGGTCTCCTATTTTCTGTCTGCCTTTAATTCTGAGCATTGTAAAGCCAGGACAAATAGCCAGGGATCTTATCCTCACTATTCAAAGTGTGGTCCACAGTCCAGCAGCAGGAATATCAGCTGACAGCCTATTAGACAGATGCTCAGGTTTCATCAGACCTCAAGTTCAGAATCTGAATCTTCACCAAATCTATTGGGATTCATGTATATGAAAGATGAAGTCCAGTTACGTGGAGAGATGACTAGTACACAATGGGAACCAGGAGTTTTACCATAGAATCCAACTCAACAATAGAAGTTAGTTCTGAGCAAACTATTATTTTCAATGCGGCACAAACTTGCTTCTTATGTGTGACCTTGGGTAAGTGATATTACCCTCTGGAAAAAAGGTTCCAAAAAGATGCTCATGTAACAGTGTTCATCTGGGTGCCACTGTGAGGATTAGCTGGATGCCATACATAAAGGGTAACCAGCTGAGGGCTTGGCACATAGAAAGTGCCCTTCAGATGTCTGCTAAGAGTAGTTTGTTTTCACTGGCATGCTTTTAGACAGAGAAGGAGGGGACAACACCCAGTCTGAAACATCTGCTGCTAGGAAATGCCTAAGTGGGTTGTTTAGAGCAACACAATAAGCAATTAAGTAAAGCACTAGGTGTAGAACTTGTGTCTTAGAGCAGAAAGGCAAGCAGACAGTCATTAGGAAGCGGAGAGGCAGTGCACCAGCCTACTGATAGAAAGAGCCAGTAGAGAAAGGACACAGCTGGTCCAAGAAACCAACCAAAAGAAAGCAGAAGGCAAGCTACGGGGCAACCCACCTACAGTGGGTAAAGCAGACTGAGAGACAGGAACGGTGGTGATGGTCCTAGCTTGCTGCCTCCATGAAGACCAAAGGCACTCTCCTGAACTCAGGCAGTACCAAGGACATGCCCTGTTCCTTTAACCTGCCAGTCTAAACTTGCAGAATGGTTTATCACGTTCCATTTCCACCTTTACTCTCGTGATCGTGCCTCTCTTTCCCCTCCATTTGGGCTTTCCCTCCTCCTTCTTCCATAGTAACACAGGAAACCAAGCCACCATCAATTCTCCAGGAGAAAGTCCTCTAAAACAAGGCAGGAAGACAGATGGACCCTTGGATGGGAGCTTGCAGGCTGGAGAGAGGCTCATGTGCAGTAGGCTGGGAACTAGGCCTTGGCAAGGGTTGGGAAAGTTAAGAAGAATGGGGCTTCTCTTTTAAAAAATCATTGAAAACATTTTTAAGCAATGGTAAGATCATACCCCCCCCCCGCCATTTGATCAGAAGCTGTGCCTAGAGTAGCTTTAGTCAGCTGCAAGTCTTTAAGGAACTCAGAATTTTGCTTTACTTAATAATGATTCCGAAGCATTTAGGTGTTGATCATGTATTGTCTATATATCTCAAGAAAAGTTTTCTTGTCCTTGTCAGATAATGGAGCTTTCCTGAGAAGCTCTATGGGCAGCAGGCTTCCTCAGCAAGTGACCAGTTCTGTGAGCTGCCCCATATGCCAGGGGCAAGCATGTAGAAGGTCAGATGAACTTAAGCTTCAGCGCAGAAGCACATGCATATAAAAGCAAAATATGCCTTATTCAAGGATAAATTCATATGCAAATTACAACCCTGTCAGCAACAGAAGGTTGACCTATAAAGGATGTCCTAAAGGGTCTGTAAACTGGCACTTTTTGAGCACCATTAAATTCATTTATTTGATCTCCTTGCCTCAGAGCTCTTTCCACTGGGCTGAATAAAAAGTTGACATCAAACTTAATGGTGTCTTAACAGGGATCTTGCATCATACCATGAAGTCCAACCCCAGTTAGCATTATCTCCAGACATTCTTTCTTTGCCAAGGGCTGCTGTCAATGACAGGGATATAGCACAAATATAACATGCATCACAAAAGCCCCACACACCCTCGGATAATCTTTTACCTTCATCAGACAGCAACATAAAAAAAGAAAGAGACCGCTCAGAGAAAAGAGGGAGGGAGAGAAGCCAAGGGAGCCGAGGGAAGATAAGGGAAGAGAGATGTAGGGAGACAGATAGAAGAAGAAAGGGAGGAGGAAGGGTGAGGACCTTGGACAGAATTCAGAAGCCTGAGTTCCAACTGCACCTGCCATTTACTGGCTTTACTTTTAAGCAAGTCTCCTACATTCTAAGGTTCAGTTCGCTCGTAAAAACAAGGGGAAAATACCTCCGAGAATCTGTTTTTAAAAATGAAATAATATATGGCAAGTGTTTCATATACTACACAGCACTGTAGACTAACATTTTATTTTTGTTCTGACTTGGATAAAAGGCACACACATATACAAAGAATAGATTAGAGACGGTAGTTAATAATTGAGAAACAATTGAGAAAAATTTGCCCACTATTTGGTAGGTATGGCTCAATTACAAGTCATCTCATGATATAGAAAATGAAGTTTTTAAACTGCTTCCATGCTTTGGCTTTATAATTTTATTTCTCCTTTCAGACATATCTTTTTTTCATACATATGTTCTGTTCAGAGTGCACAGTTTTCCAATATTATGAAAATCCTTCCACACAGTTTAGAACTTGCCCCAGCTTATCTGGGGATCCTTTTCCTGCCGCATGCAGACAAGAAATCACTCCAGGCTTGTTGACAAACAGCCTAATAAGCTCCTATAGAAGTTCTGAAGGCTCCAAAGATTGGGAAGGAAATGAACATGCAGAGAGTGTATCTGACATACCCACTATGAAAATATTTGCTTATAATAGCACCATTCAAATCCCACAGGAAAGAAGTTCCTCTCTCCTTCAAAATAACATAAAATTCCCCAAATGTCATTGAATCCATGATGTTTCAAGCACTTTTACTCTTAAGAAGTGTTCTGGAATGGTAAAAACTGTTCTAAACATGCAGGCATAGAGAACACACATTTGTACACAGGAGCAAAGTGTATTCAGGAGATAGTATCATGGGATGTGTTATTGCTGACACCTAGCATGTGGGCCTGCAATAGACAATGCTATTGTGTTCTGGGCAGCCTCAGGGCTGTGGCCTTCCCTCACCGGCTAACAAGCAGCTGGGACATGGGGGCAGAGAAGGTCCCCTGATGGACTCCATGTTGGGCAAAGCAGCCAGGGACTGCTGGTGGAAGGCTACAGAGCTTAGGGAGCCAGGAGTAGACTCTGGTCTGTAATGGCAGTGGGGTTACAGAATGAACTTGCTTGTGAAAACAAAGAGAATATCCCCAGGAAGTGCAGCAAGATATCTGAGAATATTTTATTCTACTGGCAAATGGAATAAAACAAAAGTCACATTAACAGAGATTTCCAGTCTCTCTGTCCCCTCCTGCTGATACAATACTTCCTGTCCTTCCAAGAATTTTTGCTACATCCACGTGGCTGCTGGAAACATGTCAGTCTGTACCAGTCCATGAACACTTCTTAGTCCCAAGTATGTGGCTAATGTACAAGGAGGACAGAGACTGGATCCTTTCCTTGTATCTCTATTAGGGTGGGCATAGCAGTGCCTTTCAAGGTTGAGAAAACGTGCCTTTAGTCTACAACTGCATCATCCTCCCTGGAACTTGAGCCCAGTTACACTGGAGTTCTGGTCTCTACTCTGTGCCTAGAGCCCTTGCCAAATTTGGATGAGATTTTTGCCTGTTATCCCACTGGACTTCAAGACCCTCCCAGACTCAATATAGACTTGAAATGGTATCCATGCCAGCTGACACACACACACACTTTCAGTGACATTGGTTAAACTTCTGTAGAGCTCCTCAAGTTTCAGAAGATTGGGGTCCCTGTTATCCAGAGTTACCACAATACAGAGGTTGTTTCTATAGTCCGAAAGCCAGAGACTAACTTGAACATTTAAATGTAAGATGTGAAAGACTCAAAGGGCTCTGGAATGGAGGCTTGCTCAGCACTGTGGCAAGGGCTATGTTAGTCATTCTTCTAGTAAAACAGGGTTTGAGCTCAGTTTCTCCATTTTACAGTGGGGACACGAAAGCTCTCTGACATTAAGTCACTTGCTGATGATTAAAACAATGTAAGTCCAAGAGAGGAAGGACTCAAAATGCAGGCCTGCTAACTCCCAGGCCATTCTCACTCCATAACTGAATGCTCTTCTCCATAGGAATTTAGTTCAGGGAATCTAGACCCGAGTACATGCACATCTCCTGTGTGTGCATACTCACACCCATGCAAAGACATACACTCCCAACCAATACCAGAGGCTATACTTAAGTTTCTTCTAACACTCAGACACAGTGAGGATAAGCAGCTTTAACTAGGGCAGCCTTAATTTAGAACTAGGGCAGAAGAGATAGTGACACAAGCCAACTTAATTGGCATTTTAATACGTTTTAAGATAAAGTCATGTTTGAAGTGAAGAAGCTGAGATTAAATAGTGGGCTCAGCTCTGATGCAGGCTTTAGTTACAAATACCCTGCATTAAGCCACAGTCCTTTGCTGGGTAAGCTACGACATAGGCCACATGGCCCAACTGTCACTGCTTCGCTGCAGTGAGTAGGTCCGGGAGTGGTGGGGGGGTGTTAGGAGCAAGAACCAATGGTTATTTTTTCAAGCCACCAAGCTTCAGCGATAATTGTTATACAGTATTACTGAGATACTAGCTGACTACAGGCAGTCACTTTCTACTTTAGTCATAACAAGTTAAGGCCTTCCTCAAACTCTTCTGCCAGATAAAGGAAAACCAATCTGCTTTTGTTTTTCTTTCCTCAAAGTCCCAGAATAAAAGATTTGACTCTACTTAACCACCTTTTCTTGAGGAGGGTGTGAGACAGGGTCTTTCTATTTAACTCTGGCTAGCCTAGTATTCCCTGTGTAGCCCTGTGATAATCTTCGTGCCTCAGTTTTCCAAAGAGTTCAGGTGTGTACCACCATACCGGGCATAACTAACTTGACTTTTCAAAAATGTAAAGAAATGATGTGTTTCTTTTATTTAGAAAAAAATTAAATATAGAATGTGAAATCTTAAGTTTCAAGAGAAGCATGCAGGTGCAATAGGTGTAACACGTCAAAGTGTGTTTGTCAAAGAAAAGCATAAAATAAAATGACCAACCAGCAGCAGTCATAAACCCTTACAGTTCTCCATGCTAAGTACAGCAGCAGAGATGTTTTGAAGGCTCCCTGGTGCTCTGAGGCTTACTCCTAGTTGAAAGAAGGGTGCACCTGAGTAAGGTGCCAGGGGCACCCTGTATTGACACCTGTGTGTCTACACGGTATGTCTCCCTAGGGCCCTGATGCAGAGAACAGTGTGGATGCCACTTCTCCTTTGTGTAGCCCAAGGCACCAAGAGCTTCACAACTGCATCCAGAAAGCCATGAACTTGAGAATCTAAGAAGTCAGACTAGTTTAGAAATGTCATTTGACTTTTCCTAAGGAAATGGCACTTATCTATTCCTGACAGTATACTGCCAGCCCAAAGAAAGGATTCACTAAAGTCCAGCTTGGTGAACCAATGAGTTTACTGGGGTTACTTACAGAAGTACAGGGGACTCAAAGATAGCTAGACCACCAAGAGGTCCCTAAGCAAATTAGAGGCAGCTACTTTGCTGCATTCCACACACAACATGGGTTATCCATGAAGAGTTAATACACTGGAGTCAACATACATGATGTACTTATGTGAAAATGTCTTTATGAAACCCATTACTCTGTACAAAGCATATACACCAATTAAAAAACACACAAAGAGCGAATGCATTCTGTGTCTTGGCCAGGTAGGCATAGCATTCTTGCTTCCTGAATGGCTTGAGTGGTTAGAAGACAAATGAGGCTGGAGCGACAGGAGGACACATGTGCTTTGAACATCTGACAAATGCATTAGGTACATATGTGCATAATTTACATACAGACTTAATTTAAATACACTGCAAAGTATTTTATTTTTTTGTTTATTTTATGTGCATGAGTGTTATGCTGCATGTACGTAAGTGCATCTGTGTCATACAGTGTCTGTGGAGGCCAGAAAAGGGCACTGAATCCCCTGGAACTGGAGTTACACATGGTTATTAGCTATCATGTGAGTGCTGGGATTCAAACCAGTACCAGACACTACAAAATATTTGTTGAAAAGTTGATGCTGAATTGCTTTCTAACCCCGACTCCAACACCCTAGAATTCACTGCTGATATTTTGAGTGTTTAAATTTTTTCTTATTTTTATGTGTATGAGTGTTTTGCCTGCGTGTATGTAAGTGCACCCATACATGTAATGCCTGCAGAGGTAGGCACCGGATCACTTGAAATTGAAGTTAGGGATGGTTGTTAGCCACCATGTAGATGCTGGGAACTGAACCTGGGTTTTCTTCAAGAGCAGTCAATGCTCTTAACTGCTGAGCCATGTCTCCAGTTTCTTTTTTATTTATTTTTATTTTTATTTTATTTTATTTTGTCTGTGTGTATATGAGTATATCTGTGCATGCAATGTCTGTGCAGGCCTGAAGAGGGCAACAGATTCCTTGGAACTGGAGCTACTAAGAGTTGCTAGCTGCCTTATGGGTGCTAGCAACTGAATCTGGGTCCTCTGTAAAAGCAGTCATGGCTCTTAACCTCTGGGCCATCTTTCCAGGCCCAGATTTTGAGTGTTTTATTCACTTAAAGGAATAAAATACATTTTATTGAGATAAAACAAATTTAAGCATTCAGGACATGGCTTTTGAGGTTAATGCCCCATCTGGTTCCCTTTCTAGAATAAGGTTCTCCATGAATGACACAGGCAAAGTCTGTTGAGTATTTCAAGCAGGTGCCATGCTCCATGACACAGGCTTAGTAAGTTAGCTGTGTCACCATAAACAGATATCATTTGTATAGTTACCTTTTAAATGCAATTAAGAAGCCCTTCAGACCACTCAGTGCAGGCATTCAGACCTCCAAGGGTCAAGGAAAATGCATGTAAAAGGCATGTTGTTAAGTATATGTGAGTAGGACACATGTAATGGCACACAAATGTAAGAAGCTGCTCTGTTGCAGAAGCTTTCTATAATTTTTTCAGGATAATGTCCACTTTCAAGGGGCTGCCTAGACAATGGGAAGAGAGGTTTTAGATAAGAGCAAGGCTATCAAACAAACTGATCAAAGAATCATGCAGTACCTAAAATGAGCAAAGACTCAGCCTGGCACAGCTGCTGCTGGACAGAAGACAGGAACACTGAAGCAGTGACCACATTTTAAATCAAAGAAATAGATCAGAACTGTTTTCCTCCTTCAGTATGCTGCTTGTGTGGGTCAGTTCTTGTCAATTTGACACAAACTGGCATCACCTGAGAAGGGGTAACCTTAATTGAGGAATTTCCTCCATCAGACTGGCTTGTAGGCACATATATGGGGCATTTTCTTGATTGCTGGTTGATGTGGGAGGGCCCAGCCCACTATGGGTGGTGCCATCCCTGGACAGGTGGACCTGAATTATATAAAAAAAGCTGATCGCTCACCTCCCCACCTCCCTCTGCTTCCCTGGGCCTGCACAACCTGCAGGCCTCTTTCCGGGGGTTTATACTGAGTTCAATATTGTATGACTGTATTAATTCAACTGTGAACCTAAAAATTTACAGCCACCTTTAAAAGAGATGTATCCTTGCTCTGGAATGTGTTACTGAATATGTTAAAGCTGTAATGGAATGCTTCTTCAA
>NW_008360327.1:6328411-6337198 GCF_000622305.1 Nannospalax galili
TATTAAATTTTTTAAAAAATTTAAAAAAAATAAAATAAACTTGAAAGAAAGAAAGAAAGAAAGAAAGAAAGAAAGAAAGAAAGAAAGAAAGAAAGAAAGAAAGAGAAAGAAAGAAAGAAAAGAATGTAGTGGGCTGTAGAGATGGCTCAGTGGTTAACAGTCCTGCTCTTCCAAAGGACCTAAGTTGGGCTCCAGCATCCATGTTGGGCAGCTCATGACTGCCTAGAACTCCAGCTTGAGGCGATCTGATACCTTCCCCTGGCTTCCATGGGCACAGACACACAATATACACATACATAAAAATAAATCTTTTTTTATTGGTCTTTTTGAGGCAGGGTCTCCTTGTAGTGGGGCTGGCCTAGAACTTGCTATGTAGACCAGGCTGGCCTTGAACTCACAGAGATCTGCCTGCCTCTGCCTCCTGAGTGCTGGGATTAAAGGTATGCACCACCACACTCAGCTAAAATAAATATTTTTTTTAAAAAATTTAAAGGAAAAAAATTTTAAAGACACCATGATGAACCCATTCCTTTGTTATGTGCTAACCCAAAAAGCTAACATATATATTGTATACACACACACAGGTAGATATGAAACTAGGACTCTAGTAGTCTACTGAAAATATAGTCAACTTGAAGAAGTTTGGCAGTCTTTTAAAAAATTAAACATATGCCAGGCCTGGTTGTGCATGCCTTTAATCCCAGTATTCAGGAAGCAAAGGCAGGTAGAGCTCTAAATTCAAGGCCAGCCTGGTCTACATAGCGACTTCCAGATCAGCCCCACTTCAAGGAGATCCTGTCTCAAAAAGACCAAAAGAAAAAAAAAGAGACATATATTTATATGACTCAGTAATTCAAGTTCGTGGTATCTACCCAGGAGAAATTAAATCATATGTCCACATAAAACCTTGAACATAAATGTTTACAAGATCTCTATTCATATAAGTGTCATATGCTAACCAATTGCAACTCTGGAGCAAAAACTTTCTTTGTAATGGGCAGAAACCAAAATAACTCCAGCAACAGATAAATGGGTAAAACTGCAGCATACTCATACAATGGAACATCTCTCAGTAACAAAAGGAAAAGACAACTTATGCAAGAAGGCACATTAACTAGCTTTCTGTCACTGTAACAAAATAACCGAGTCAATTAACTTTCTAAAAGTTTATTTGGGGGCATAGTGTGCTGAGTCATGTTTGTAATACTAGCACGTGAGCTGCTGAGGCAGGACTGTCACAAGTTTGAGGCCAGCCTAGGCTAAACTGTGACTTTCAAACCAGCCTGGCCTGAAAGTTTAATTTGACTCACACTTCTAAAGGTTCTAGTCTAAAAATGAGTGGCCCCATTTTTTTTATATTTTATTATTTTTATTTTTCATGTGTATGAGTGTATTGTCTGCATGTATGTGAGTGCACCCATGTCATGCAGTGCTGCAGAGGTCAGAAGAGTAGATAGATAGATAGATAGATAGATAGATGATGGATGGATGGATGGATTAATGGAAGGATAGGTAGATAGAAAGAAAGAAAGAAAAGCTGATCAAATCAGGGGAAGCAAGTGAGTAAGTCCTCTGTGGTCTCTACTTCAGTTCCTGCACTGACTTCCCTTGATGATAGACTCTAACTGGTAACATGTAATAATTGCTTTCCTCCCGAGTTGCTTCTGGTCATGGTGTTTTATCACAGTAACAAAAAAACAAACTAGAACACTGCTTGGGAGAAACAAACAAACAACAACACATAACTTTTGCTAGGTGCATTCTAACAATCCTAGTTACCCATGAGCTTCACATGATGGCTCCATCCTAACCCTGCAAGGTATGGACTAGTACTGCTATCCCATTTGCTCCAATGAGACCTGAGTGCCAGAAGTTCAGTAACCTGCCCATGGAAACAAAGCCAAACACTGGAGCTGATTACTAAGCAGACTTAAAGAAAACATAGATGGCTACCAAATTCCAATTTTTATTTATTATCACTATTTTTATTTATCATTATTATCACTATTTTTATTTGTTATAATTTAATTTCCCCATACTTCTCAATCTAAGGCACTTCTCGTATTTCAGGTAATCTTTAGATGCTAAAGCACAGAGCAAGAAAGGAACAGAGTTGGGATAAAACTCAAATGACCCTGAGTCATCTGTTCATTGATGGATCCCAGGACAGTGATGGTTTCCAAATCAAAAACACAGTAGCTCCCTTCTTCCTCCTTTCAGCACTTATATCCTAAAACATGGACTGTCCAGATGGCTCAGCAGGTAAAGGCACCTGCCACCAAGGCTGATGACCTGAGTTCGATCCCCAGGATCTACATAGTGGAAGAAAAGAATCAACTCAACAAGCTGTCCTCTGACCTCCACACACGTATGTGCAGTGCACTTGTGTACACATACACATATGCACACACAACAAAAATAACTGTAATCCTGTGGCTTTCACACAACTCCCATTGACAGAATGTATAGCACAATGTCACAGAGGACATTAATAGAAGTAGACTGTCACAATCTGGAAAATCTCCTGGTACACTTTATTGTAGCCCATTTGTAATGAGAGCATGCATGCAAAGTTCTTAAGGACCCTAGAAAATCTTCAACAGGACAATTTTTACACCTGAATGGAATCACAAAATACTCTAATTATGTAAATACAGTTAGCGAGAAGGCAATTAATCTTCTCAAGCAATTTTTGTAAACAAATAGTCACAGCTAAGACAGAACAATCCCCTTTAGGAGATTCTGCTGCTTAAACAACAGAAACGCTGGAATCTAAAAAGGCAGAGCAATACTTAAGGGGCCTGTTCCATTGTCCACTAAAGGTCTATTATGTTAGAAAGAAAAGAATGTTGGAGGCAGGACAGAGGACAACAAAATAGTTTCCCCAAAGTTTGGGTAGATAACAGCATTGGTTAAGATGCGGGTGGGGCTGCGTGAGTCACCGCTACTCAGATTAATTTCTTCTTCATGTCCCAGAAAACTTTTAGGTTTGAATGTCCTCATTATTTATAAGGCCTAACTGCCTTATAAATAGTAATAGTAATATAAAATAAGAGGGTTGGTTAGGACAGGGTCACTCCCAAACTGCACTTCATGCAACAACATGGATAGAAACTGCTTCATTAAATCAAGTCGAATAGGCTGTCTAAGTCCCTTTGGCATCCACTCAATAAGCTAATGTGAATAATGAGTCTTTAAGAAGACAGCATAAGTGGCAGGTCCAAGAGGCATCTGAGGATATGTAAATATTTTCCATCAGCAACACCCCCACTGCATTCTTTGATAAAGACAATTTCTGTCATCTGAACCACATGCAAAGTTGTATGTAGGTGCATTAAGTTCTTCCTCTGGCTTACCGCCCCCCATGCCCAAAGAATTGCTGCCCCTTGGTACTTCCTGTGGACATGCTGAAGCAGCTGAGTTAAGTACACAATGTTCTTCCACTCTGCTGGAATAGGAAGACTCCTTTGTCCAATGACATCTATTAATGTCTCAGCAGAACACCAAGGATACATGAAATATAGTCTAGAAAAAAAAATCAGACTGGGGCTATTAAGGTGATGGCTATTTTTTTGTACTTTACTGCTACTCAAAGTTCATGTTTCTCCTGGTGATAAAAAGCCAACTGGGTCACTTTCTGAAGATGCTGCAAGACAGTTTTTTAGCACACTTAGCAATTAAATTGGACATGAAAATTAGACTTATCCTCATGAATTCTTCTGAGGAATCACCAGTAATATACTTCATCGCCCCAGCCTCTACTGACTATATTATCAGAAAAGAACAGGGTAATTATAATGTCAGTGGAGGATATGTACAGGTCAGGAGCTAATCCTCCTTTTCAAACACATAGGTGCACGTCTATTTTGTCTCTTGCATGTATTCATTATTTAAATGAACTGAAGCTGGTGCACATTTTACTTAGCAAATTCCAAGTACATTTTAATTGTCAATCTTTCATAGGCAGCAAGTATCTTTTTCAAACAATCAATACTTGGTTATAAAATGTCCCTAGAACAATTTGGAGCTAACAAAATGGAAAAATCAGCATGGGCTGGCAAAACTAGCTTTGAATATGTGCCAGAGATAATATGAGGTATGGTAGAAAAGTTCATTTCTGCTAACTTTTAGAAGACATTATTTTTCTGAAAGCGATAAGGCCCCTTGTGTAAATTAATCAGAGGAAGGAAAATCTAAGGCAAACAAGAAAGAACTGCCTCTGACTCCCTCTGGAATACAAGGAAGGACAGAGTATACTAACTTCACTAACTTCTGAAACTTCAAGGAGGATGAGTTCCACTCCTGACAATACAGTGAATGATGTCCCTAGAGTAACCCTCTTCTAGAAACAACTCAAGTGCTGGGTAAAACAAATAATCTTTAAAATGAGAGAGCAAGAAGCACTGAGACCAAAGGCTACGCAGAGACTTAAGTGAGCACTGAATGTTTTCCTAAGTATTTGGCCAAAGCAATGAACTTGAATTTTAGTTGTGATATATTCTTGTAAGATGGGACAAAACCCAAGGAATTTCTGCTGAAGGGATGCAGCAAGGAACACTACTACAGGATAAAGCTGTGTCTCCAAAAACTTATGCCTTCAGTATAATGATGAACTAGAAATAATCCTGTCCTGGTTCCCACTCTACCCCCAAGGGCTGCAAGGAAAATTACTGTTCTTGAGTAAATGGGGAAAATCATCTCTTTCCATGAGAATTTATAACCATAAGCCTGCCTTTAGGCAGGTTTGTAAGCCAAAATCATACTTTCAGTGGTTCAACTACACCCAAACCAATAATAGAAAGTGGTAAAAAGTTGAGGGTGCTTCAAGTCATCTGGTCAATGTAAATGCATACATCTCCTGGAAGGCCCCTCCTTCAACTTAGGCTGAGAATTCCTACAGACACATGTCTAAGGAAAATATATTCACATTTTAAAAATTGAACATATAAGGAACAAATTATCATGAGTGAGATCCATTAGATTCACAGAAAGTTAAATAAGACTTGCAAAAACCTCAGATATGAAAAATAGCTGATACAGATAATAAAATTACATATATTTACTATCTTAAAAGGAAAACAAGGGAATAGAAAGTTCATATAAAGAGCAAGACACAATTTTTAAAGATAACAATCCAATTTTTAAAAGAATAAATAAAAATTTTAAGCGAAAAATATAGTAAGCAAATGCAAACCTATTTTATATGTTTAATAGCACAGTAGAAATAGCTATGGAACAAATTAATGCAGGAAGAAACCAGCCAACTAGGAAAAACAAAGGGATGGGAAACACAGAAGAGAAATACAAGAGATGGGGGTGTTAGTAAGGAGGGGTGACACAAACTGGTCACAAGGCTGGAATAAAGAAAATGGAGCAGACATATGCAAAGAGTAATACCTGGGAATGTTCTAGAACTCATAAAAGACATCAATTCATAGACTAGGAATCTCATAAAATACAAAGTGAAGTAAAGAGGAAGGGAAGAAGAGCAGACAAATCTATGCCTAGACATGTACAGAGAACAGAATGCTGCATGAAGACCTTAAAAGTAGCCTGAAAGAAGCAGTTCCTGATCGCACCAGAAGAAAATTTTGCAGGGTCCAGGCACCTCCAGGACTACACTCTTATGTGAAAGCCAAGCATTCACTTGCTGCCCTCTCTAAAACACAGGGACATGACTCTCAAGGGTGGTCAAAGGACACATTCAAATATTTAAAGAAGCAACACCAGGAGATCATGTGACCCTCAGGCACCTGTGGAATGTTCTCCAGCATAAAGCTGTCCTCGGGTTTTCCTGGGATTCCTTGAAGGGAAAAACTGGTTGGTGTGATTGATAGGCTTACCCTGGAATTCTTACTGAATGTGTGTGTGGATCCACACTCTCATCAGAATGGCCCCTTACATTCTGCTTATAGCACTCTAGGGCTTCTCTAGCCAACAGTTCAAAACTTCCATATTTCTTGACAACCCAGTTCTGAAAGTGCATGAACCACATAAGTCAGGTTTATCAGGGCAAGAATCCCATTTCTTAGTACTAATTTTCTGTGATAGTTATTCTTTTTTGGCACTTGAACTGTAACTAAGTACCTGACAGAGGTAATAAACCTTTCAGGTAGGAAAGGTTTATTTTAGGCTCATGGTTTCAAAGGACACAGTCTCATGGTGGGGAAGGTGTGGCATCTGGGGCTGCTCCGTTAGGAGCAGCGGGAATGTGAGGTAGCAATTCCTCACATTTTGGCAGATCAGGAAGAAGAAAGAATGACACCAGCAGCAGCGAGAATGGGATAAAAAGTAGGGCAGATCTATTGCCTTCAAAGATCCACCCCCAGTGAGGTGACCAATCTCTACCAACTGAGACCCACAATGTCCTAAAACAGCATCACCAGGCAGGGACAAAATGTTCAAATACATGAGCCTGTGGGGGGACATTTCATATTCAAATCACAGCAGAAGCTTATAGTTGAAAACAGTCCACAATTTCTCCAATCTATGACTTTAAATCAAGATTTTCAGAAACTGGATTGTCAAATGTTATTCATGTTTCAGAATTTGGCTAATGTGTGCTAGATTAGGTAACATGGAAAACACGGCTTGTCTGTAGATGCCTGAGATTACAGAAACTGTCAGGTGCTGTGTACAAGTATGGAGGCAGGAATGGTATAAAGGTTATAATGAGGGTGGGCCAGATACAGCTACTCCTTCAGGGACATCCTTCAGCTCTGCCATCCCAGGGCAAGTCCTATGCAGAAAAGAGCAAAAATAGTTAGGGCACACCGGGGTGAATGTTCCTCAAACCATATACATTTATGGAGCCTATATAATGTACAAGGTCTATTCTGGTACAATAGATGCCAAGAAGACTCCTCTGAGCAGTTTAGACCCTCATTAGTTTAGGAATTACTGGTGTCAGCTAGTACCTATGCTCAAATGTGACCTACAACACTCGATGCCTGGTCACTCAGAATCCAAGAGACAGTGAGAGGGGAGATGTTTTTCCCAGAGTAGTGTATAAAGCAAGCCAAAAGAATTTTACTTATTAGCATTTATGATAATTTATTTATGCTGCCAAATCTATTTTCAAGTAAATCTGATACCCCACAATGTTAAAAACCAATAGGAATTTAACTAATAATACCCAAGATAGTATTTGAACCTAATTATTTCATACTCCTAAAATAGATGAAAAATTTCACATTAAATCAAATCTCTTACAGCCCCAGTTAACTAGAAGTGGGAAAAGACAGAATACGGGGGGTGGGGGGGGGAACAATCACCAATTTTCTCAAATTAGATGTAGTAGTCAGCTTTTTAAGGTGATTCCAAAAAGAACAGATTAAGTTGATTGTTCCAGTTTGATTTACTGTTGCTGCAATAAAACACTGACCAAAAGCAACTAGGGGAGGAAAGGCTTTATTTCAATCCACAGGTTACAGTCCTTCACCGAGGGAAGAAGCCATGACAGGAATTCAAGGCAGATGCTTGAAGCAGAAACCAATGGAGGAATGCTGTTTAATGGTTTGCTTATCCTGGCTTTTGCTCAGTCAGCATTCTTTTTTTTTATTTATTATTTTTATTTTATGCATATGAGTGTATTGCCTGCATGTATGTGAGTGCACCCGTGTTGTGCAATGCCATGCAGGTCAGAAGAGGGCTTCAGATTCTCCAGGAACTGGAGTTAAGGATGCAGGTGCTGGGAATCGAACCCAGCTCCTCTGCAAGAGCAGTCAGTGCTCTTAACCACCAAGCCATCTCTCCAGACCCATCAGTCAGCATTCTTATACAACCCAGGACCACTGCTCACAGTGAGCTGGACCCTTCTACATCAACCAGTAATCGAGGAAGTGCCCCAAAGATACAGCCATAGGTCAATCTAATGGAGGAAATTCCTAAATTGAGGGTCCCCTCTTCCTAAGTGTGTCAAGTTGACAATCAAGGCTAACCATTGCATTGATTTAACACAGGACTATGAAACATAAGAAATTTGTTGCTGTATCTACAGAAGTATTAATCTAGCATGGGAACAACAAAATCAGCAAGACTACTGGGAATATAGCATACATTAAACATTGTAAGTCCCCAACCTTTTCCACCTCCCATAAGCTCTGACACGCTCTACAAAACCCACATGGGATGTGCTTTTTCAGAATATTTTCTTACATTTATCTCCATAAGAAACAAGGCCTTAGATGAGTAAGCATCTATTAACCACACAGGGGAGCTAAAAAGGTCATTCACATACTATTACAATGACAGATTTCTTATTTTTAAATTTTTGCTTATTATTTTTATTTTATGTGTATGAGTGTTTTCCCTGCATACATGTAAGTGCACCATGTGCATGTAGTGCCTGTGGAGGCCAGGAGGGGGCAACAGATCCCCAGGAACTGGACTTACAAATGGTTATTAGATGCCATGTGGGTGCTGGGGACCAAATGCAGGTCCTCTGGAAGAGCAGTAAGCGCTCTTAACTGCTGAGTCATTGCTCCATCACAGAATTTATTATTTTAGTACAGTATTTTGTGCTAATAAAGATGTGCAGGGAGGAATTAGAAATGGCATAGGCATGAAAGCAGAAAGGGGGCTAGTTGGGAAGAGAAGGGGGATCAGTGGGAGGGGAAAAGAAGGCAACTAGGGGTGAATATGATAGAAATACATTATGTACATGTATGAAAACATCATAATAAACCCCACTATCACACATAATATATATATATATATATATAAATATTTAACATGACATAGCTACAATGTGGTCGCCTTTCCTCATTAACTTTATATATTCATTTT
>NW_008360327.1:6337594-6337841 GCF_000622305.1 Nannospalax galili
ACTGGTTCAAAGGGACTCCCAGATAGTAACCCAGCATAGAACTGGGAAAATGAACAGCAGACCCCAATTTTATCTAACGGAATATTGACAACTGATTGCAGCTACATGAGGAACAGCTGACCCTCCTAAAACAAAGACCTCTAGATAGGCTGACTAGATCCACCAGAAGGGCAAGTAATGGGGAATGGCTGGGGGTGCTGACAACACAGCAGACAGTAGCAGGGATATCAGAATATAAGGGCTCTAG
>NW_008360327.1:6338002-6353523 GCF_000622305.1 Nannospalax galili
CACACACACACAAATCAACAAATTTTTTAAAATGTATTATATTTGAGGAGGAAGCATGGAAATTTATGTCATGTTAATCAGTAGAGGTGATAAACATTACCATTGAAATCTTCCCGATGACTTTACAGACATACACAGGCACCAAGGATCCGTGTGCAACTGATTATGACTAGTAATAACCAGATACATACAGATTAGAGATGCATGCGCCAACATCTCAGTGTTAGTAGCAAAAACAATGAGTCTTTCTGTAAGAAACAGTATATTTTAAAATGAAATGGAGATCTTTTTTAAAGGTTAAAAACTCATTCAATTTTATGTCTTACAGGGTTTATACTGAGTTCAATATTGTATAACTGTATAAATTCAACTGTGAACCTAGAAATTTGAAGCCACTTGTGAAAGAGATGTACTCTTGCTCTGGAGTGTGTTACTGTATATGTTAAAGCTGTAATGAAGTGCTTCTTCTAATCATGTAGTTATTAAAAATTTTAAAAAAAGAATGACTCATGATACAAAAATCACACAAAAAATAGATAAAATATTTTTTAAAAAAGACAGAAATTACATTTAAAAATAAAACTATGTTTTGACTTTCAATCCATTCTTTTTCCAATCTTGGACAAACTAAGCAATACAAGCAGTTATTGATATAAACTTAATTTCTATGCACAAAGAAATGGTTTTAAATATACAAGCCATTACAAAATGTACAGCTTCAGATGTTTTACAGGTTCTTTGCAGGACCTGGAATATTTTTTCTAGTATTAATGACACTAAAAAGACAGGTGGCGGGGGTTCTTTTTTCAGTATTTTTTATTTTTATTTTATGTGTGTGAGTGTTTTCCTGCACACACGTGAGTGCACCACTTGTGTGCAATGTCTGTGGAGGCCAGAAGAGGGCATCAACTTCCCAGGAACTGGAATTAGAGATGGTTGTTAGTCACCAAGTGAGTGCTGGGAATAGAATCTGAGTCCTCTGAAAAAGCAGCCAGTGCTCTTGACTGCTGAGCCATCATCTCTCCAGTCCAGGTCATTTCTTGATACAGTGTGACTGAGCGGGGGGGGGGGGGGGATAAATAGAGTAAACAAGAGAACTACATTGTCTTTAAACTTTGAGACATGTATTCTTCTGAGGTGGTACTTTTAACAGAGCATGTCTACAAGAAGAAAGCTGAAGAAACACATCATGATCATGGATCCAAACCAATCACTGTTTTTTTATCCCCAGATTTTCAAATCAGATCTACAGGGAAATATTTCCTCACCAGAAAAAGATTGCAGAACTCATGACATGTGGTTCCTTTACTCATGATTTACTCATGATGGAAGAATCTTTCCATCTGTAGTAAAATAATAACCAGTGTAGGAATTCTTCACCATATTTTATCCTCCCCTCTTGAAAGCAAAATTTAAAAGGTTAGTAGGAAACAAAGACCTCTGACCTTGCTCTATTTCTTTGACCTCCTTCCTCACAGATCCCGTTGTGAGGACACCAGCAACATACCTGACCATTTCCAGGAAAACCTAATCCAGTCTCAAAGAGTCTTACTTTTTCTAACCTCAGGCTGTTTAGTTTTTCTTTGGAAAACTGCGCTTAATTTCTTTTCCTTTCAAGCAAATAAAAAGATCATTCTGGCATCATCTGACACTTTTTCTGTTTTAAGTTTTTGTCTTATTTCCCATATAAGCCAGGCTAGTTCAGTAGTAGCTTCCAGCTCTATTTCCCTTGACCTTCAGGCTAGGCCTCTCTGCACCTATTCACTAGGGTAGAGATGGAGAGTCCACATGTCTCAAGATGCTGAAACTGCTCAATCTGCACCAAGAAAAGATGCCCGGTTGTCTTAATCCTCTCTTATATTTTCAATTCTTTTGTCATCCTTGTGATTTTTTTCTTTCTTTCTTTCTTTTTTTTTTAAACTCTCTCTGAAGTATTCCACTCCACAGAATCAAAACTTTTTGAGCTGTAAGAAATTTGTAAAGCTTACCTGGCCTTTCACAGAAGAGGAGCTAAGGCCTAAAGAGGCCCTAAAGGGGCATCCAGAAAGCCTCTTAGCTGATTACCCATGGAGTTCAGCTGCAAATCCCAGTCCCCAGGAACACATTGACCTTTTCTAGTCAAGAGCTAACTGTGCACAGGTTATCCTTGATTTACACATTCAGATGGTAAGACATTTCAGCTACCTGTTTTTTCTTTTGTTGTAGTATTTAAAATGGAAGCCAGGATTTTGCCCATACTAGGCAAACCTTCTACCATACCCTATATACCATAGGGTATGTACTGTTATTTAGTTAACAACACTACCCATGAACCACATGGTTCAAATTTCAGGTAACACTATCTATGAAGTGTGCGAGACTAAAACGCAGACTTGGCAGTCAGCCCTTTGGCCCACAGACCACTATATAAGTAACAGATGAGCATCAGGTCATTTCTTTCAGTCTGTTGATGATCAGACACTGGATATCTGGGATTCACCTATAAAAAGGGAAGTGTGTAGTTGTATTGCTCCCTGTCTCCCTGACATTTTATGAAGAGGAGTAATCATAAGAGGAAACTGGCCAACAAAGACCTAAGTGTAGCAAAGTAGCAAAGAAGTTGTAACAGTGGAAAGTCACTCTACCATAAAGGTAGTTGTAGAAACAGTTGACTATAGGACAGTGACCTTGGCGCTGAGACACTCCAGAAACAGAGCACGGAGCACAAAGGAGGAAAGGGATGGTGACAAAAAGGAAAAAGACGGCCCAGAGGAGGTGAGGCTGACAAAACTTAACATTAAAACGTTCTTTAGACTCTTCCCGCCTCCTCTTCTGCAATGATCCCTGAGCCTTGGAAGGCAGAGGTTTGAAATAGCTGACCTACTCAGGGATAAGTACTCTGTGGTCTCTTGTTTTCCACACATTGGCTAATTGTGGGTCTCTGTGTTAATCACCATCTGCTGCATAAGGAAACTTCTCTGGTGAGAATTAAAATATACATTCATCCTAAGTGTAGAGGTTGCATTGAAGATATGTCAGTTAGCTTACCACAAGGAAACAGTCTTCTAGACAGCTGGTCATTGACTCATATAAACTCACAGAAATGGTGACAGCATGCACAAGTCCTATGTAAGCTCAAACTTGACAAAATCCCAGCATAGACATGGGGAAGTAGGTAAGAAAATCCTAACCCAACCTGATTACCAATGGAGTTCAGCTGGAAATCCCAGTCCCCAGGAACACACATGGCCTTTTCTAAAGTTTTCTAAAAACTTTTGGCAACTGGTAGCTACTGGGAGGGGGAGGAAAGACTGTCTTGCAGGATTGGGACTCTTGATTGGTCCAGTGGATGGATCCACACTGAAGGACATTAGGGGACACAAATCATACTCTATAGGCCATATTTTATATATACATACACACATACACATCACATCACATATATGAGCATTTGTTAAATTGGGTGGGGTGGGGGGGAGGTGCAGAGAGAGGAGATCTAAATGCCATCAAACTATATTGTATGAAAATCACAAAAATTCAATTAAAAATGAAAAAAAAAAGAAAGAAAGAAATCCTTTAGAGCCATTTCACAACATGGAAAGCACAAGGGACAAAATGTTGGTAGCTCATCCAAGCTCAGAAAGGAATACAGCAATTCACCAAGGCCCAGGAAACACACTTATTCAATAGTCAGTTACATGATGGGAGGAAGAAAGCTAACTAACAATGTTCCAACTGCTTTTTAAGTTGTATTTTTCTTTTTATTTTTTAAGATATGGGGATCAACTCAGGGCCTTGGGTACTGTACATAGGCATTCTACCACTGAGCTACATACTCAGGTCCCACACTCACATCCCCTCCCATTCCTCGTTTTTTGTTTGGTACTAGGAATTGAAGCCAAGTCACCAAGGTACTAGACAAACTATTTCTTATGTTTTATAAAATAATATAATTATGAATGTCTCTAATGCTTTAAATTATAACATGCTAAATAAATATTAGTTTTAATATTTGTCATTTCCTATGTATTTATAATCATCAGTAAGAAAAAGTTAAAACCCTTTCAACAAAAAAAGTTTAAAAATCAGGGGAATTAGCATAATTTTCCCTCTGATTACTAAGATCACTTTGTATGGTTTCAAGTGACCAGGCTGTGTTTATGGCCCCCACATTATCACATAAAGAGAGCCTTGAAAAGTATTCAACATGTAGTACAATTTATAGCATCACATGCAAAGTTCTTTTATTTAGTTCTGATTCTATTGGTGCTAACTTAAAAATTCTATTTTACTGTGGGTAAAATTGAATAGAAGCTCAGCTTATGGGTAGCTCTTACCATCTGGGGGGAATTAAGGGATCATTTTACATTTATTTATTCAGAAGAAATTACTACCTTTTGGAGTTACCAGTGTGCCATGGACTATGCTACAAGATGTCCTGATAATCCCTGGAGAGATTAGATGCCCTGTTTAATCACATGCCACAGTTGGACATGAAAGCCAGCTTTCCCACCTCTAAATCACATTTTCTGCTCACCCCATCACAATCTGCTTGCTGTCCTCTCGTGGGGTGGATGGTGTCTCTCACTAAGGATAGTCCCAAATTAGAATTCATTACAACAATGGCAAGACATGGGGATATCTATATGAGAACACTGGCATCACGGGTGCTTAGCCAATACCTAGCAGATCATTATCCACATTCAGTCTTTTACAAAGCAAAAACTTTGTTCTAAAAATGTACATTACTTTTTTTTCTGAGTTTTCAAGATTCATTTAAAAACAATGGATATTGAAAGGTGTGGTGGCACACACCTTTAATCCCAGCACTTGGGAGGCAGAGGCAGCCAGATCTTTGGGAAATTGAGGCCAGCCTGCTCTACATAGTGAGTTCCAGGCTAACTGGGGCTACAAGGAAACAGGGAGATCCCATCTCAAACAAACAAACAAAAGACAGGTATTATTCTTTAAAGTCTTCCCTTATCATCTGCTAGATGGACAGCCTATTAATGTTCTCCCACTTCAGGAAGGACTTTCACTCAAAGCACACGTTAAGGGGTGGGAGGTGGGTCAGTGGATAAAAACTTGCTACTCAAGCATGAGGATGGGAGCTCAGATCCCTAGCACCCACATCAAAGCCATGTAGAAGTAGTAGCTATCTGTAACCCCAATGTTCAGGATGCAGACACAGGATCCCTGAGGCAAGCTCCAGGTTCGACCAGAGATCTCAGTAAATAATGTGGAGAGTGATTAATACACACATGCACACATGAGAAAGCTTTAGTGGTTTGGATGTTGGTTTTGCTGTTGTTTCAAGCAGAGCTGCTAGCCAGGCTGGCCTCAAACTCCCTATGTAGTAAAGCATGAATTTGAACTTCTGATCCTCAGACTTAGACCTCTTGGGTGCTGGGAGTACAGGCATGTGCCACGAAGCTCAGCGTTATGCAGTGTTAGGGATCAAATCCAGGGCTTTGTGAATGTTAGATAAACACTCTACCAACTGAGCTGCATTCCGTTTCTATCTGGTTTCTCTCTAGCACACCCACACTCACATTTCCTGTCCCTGTGATTCTTCCTTTTTACACTGAGCTTCTTTAAATTCAATCTGCAGGTCTCTTATAACAAAGAAGTCCTGTACTGATTGCTCTTATTATTCCATTTCATATCCTTTGCATTTCTCTGATAATGTAAAGGCAAAAGGTACAGACTTTCTTAAGTCTCAATACACATTTAATGTCTTTGGTGTACTTTTACTTACAATAGAATCATATGCACATCACCATTTGTTCCATGCCTTGTGGGGAACATGTTGCCTATCGGAAACAGTGGAAGATTGACAATGATCTGTGGAAAAGGACTTTTCAAAGGCTACATAGAATAAAGATAGGGCTGAAGTACAACATGTTGTATTTTTCAATGATACCATTTGTATTAGTTACTTTTCTCTCCTGTGATAAAACACCATGACCAAGGGAACTTATAAAAGGAAGAGTTTAGCCGAGTGTGGTGGTACACACCTTTAATCCCGGCACTCGGGAGACAGAGGCAGGCAGATCTCTGTGAGTTCGAGGCCAGCCTGGTCTACATAGTGAGTTCCAGGCCAGCTGGGGCTACTTGGAGACCCTGTCATGAAAAGACCAAAAAAATAAAAATTTTAAAAAAACGAAGTTCATTTACCTTAGGATTCCAAAGGAATCAGAGTCCATCATGGTGGGGAGGCATGGTGACAAGAGGTGGCCAGGGTAAAAAGAGGAATGCTCACATCTTGAACCAGGCACAGGAAGCAGAGAGTGACTGGAAATCTTCTGGCAGGGCTTAAGAATTCCTATGTCTGCCTCCAGTGATATACTTCATCCAGCAGGGCCACACCTTCTAAGACCTCCCATAACAGTGCCACCAACTGGGGACATTATCATTCAAACCACCACATCATTTATAGTAGTGCTTAGGACCATCTCCCACATAACTGAGGGAAAAATACGGATACATTTTTTTTTCATGTCACAGGGCTATATTTATGACCCTATGGCACTGTTCAAAGAGAGGCATCAAGCTCCACTTGGTATCAATTTTCATTTTCAGGTATATTAATTTTAAATATCTTATTTGATAGTGTCCATAAATAAATCGGTGCCAGAGTTCATGTAATAATCATGCCCAGCATCTCACTTTCACACTAACAAAACCACAAAATGCTCACTAAGAACTAAGTCTGTTCTCTGCTGTCCTTCATTCCCAAACATTTCCTCCCCCAAATTCTTCCTCTTAAAGCAGATATTTATTGCATCCACCGACTTATAACAATCATCCAGGTATAAATTTCCAGTAAAATAGACATGAATCTGTGGTCAGAACTGACCACAGAGGCAAGCAAAGCTGTTCTGTATATGACCACACAGATCATGAGGATCCTACTAGCTGAGCTCAGACAGAACAACCAAGGGAAGGTTGAAACTCAACCCCAAAGTACCACATAGGAAGATCACTTCAAAGTCTTAGTCCCTGTAGCAGTCTCCATTTGGTATCAACAAACAATGAAGAATTTGCTAGGTAGCCCTACTGTATATCTATGAGTTCAGCATTTAATAATATTAAGAACGTATATAATGACTTGGCAGCTAATATGAACTTCATACATAAAAGTTTGGCAATACTCATGCCAAAAATTAATATTCAATTTTGGGCATGGAGAAGAATTTTTAAGACTTACACATAAATAAAATTCTCCTCCCCAGTGTCACTGTGTTGCCCAGGCTGGCTGTCACTTCCCAGGTTCAGGAGATCATCCTGCCTCCCTCTGAAGTTTTGGGACTGTGGGTAAAAGCACTGTGCCCAACTTGAATAAGAACATTTCAAAAACTGTTCTTCAAAAACTGTTCTCAGTACTCAGGAGGCAGTGGCAGGTAGATCGCTCAGAGTCTGAGGCTAGCCAGCTCTGCACAGCGAGTTTCAGGTCAGTCAGGGCTACATAGTGAGACGCTGTCTCAAAAACGAAAAAACAGAAAACAAAACAAAGAACGTTTTTCATGAAATGCATCGGGATAATCCTAAAATCTGCTCAATCAGGCCAAAGCCAGAGCCTACTTATTCTACGGCAGGATTTTTGTTTTTTACTGTGGCACCAATTGATACCAGTAAGCCACTTAGTAATAATAGCACCAAAATTTACTATATGAAATTTTTAATCAAGAGCTAAAGAAAACAAAAAGTAAATTGGCTATCAGAGTGGTTGGAATAGTTTTCCTTAATCTATTTCAAAAATTTATGGAATGAATATTTTGTACTTTAATAAATTCAAGCATTTCTGAATATTTGCAATACTTCCCAAAGATTTCACCACCTAACCTAGATTGTTAACTGTACTTACCCAGAATTTCTATACAATGAATAATACTCATTTCAGAGAAGTCTGAAGCCAAAGAAATAAAAAGTTGTGTAAATAAATAAATGTTATGGGTGTGCAGCTCAGTGGCAGATCACTGTTTAGCCTAAGGCCTTGGGTTCAATCCTGAGCAGTTTACAACACACGCATTACGTTTTCTTAGGTTAGAAATGTCAAGAATATTTTAACTATATTTCAAATGTTTAAAAACACTATTTTATTTGTGAAAATATTACTTCATGAATGTTTAATTCATTTAATTCATCATGAATTAAATAAAACCAAGAACCGCTTTCATTTACCTATTGCTGATTTTTACAAAAAGATACACACACACACACACACACACACACACACACACACAGGTTACTTTTTTTTTCTTAACTGTGACCTTTCGGGTTTCTGTATGTTAATACCCACCCACTTAGCTAGCAGATTTTTTTAACAACATGCCCTTCAAGAAAAAAAAGGCAACACAATTTGAAAATGGACAATAACAATCTATGGAGGGACAGAAGAGAAATAAAGGGACTAAGGATGGGCTCTAGACAGACAAATGCAGACAGACAATGCTTAGGAAACCGCTTCCACCCTGTCTGGGGCTGCTCAGCTCATCAGGCAGGTATTCAGCTCTTCATGTCTGCAGACTTGCTTAGCATTGCAATAGGCTGTCTGCCCAGGAGGATGAGGTAATGTCTAGGTTTAATGCCAAAATCTCTCTAACTGGCAGGACACATCGGGTAAATATTTCTACTGCAGGAGACCACATTCATTTGATGCTCCTGCCAGTTTTATTGTTGTTATTCTTCTCATTTACATTCATTCTTAGCCATCATACCTACTTAATACCGAAGATGGGAAAGACTGGATTTTTGCTGAAATCATGTTAGCAAGTGCAGGTGGAAAGAGCTCCTAAGACTCTCATCCCACTCCCCAGCCCTAACCTTGCCCTTAAAAATGGGGGTGGCAGTACTGGCCTCCAGCAGTCCCTTCAAATACCCTCAGCTACAAAGACCCCCACAACTCACTCTCTAGGTAGCTGTAAATCTGGAACTGATCAGATTTCCCCCTATTTTATCACATCATAAGGATGGCTGAGAGGTGGGCAGCAGGCAGGAGGGGTTCGGTGCCCTCCTTCAAGCTACCTTGCTAGTGGTAAGATTTGGAAGGATGGAATTTACTGGTTGGATTATCGATGTTTCTTCTCCCTTTAAAAAAACAATTCTAAACTTGTCATGCCACTTATTTTTTATCATCTGCTTTATGTCCTCACAAATTATAGGCACTGTCATGGTGACACCCACCAGGTCTAAAGTGTTCTCTTGAGCATCTTGCCTCTGTGGTTACTGTCAACAGTCCTCATTTAGCAGATCATCACAGGAGTGTTCAAGGCTTCTTCCCTTTCATTTAGATTTCCCCCTAGATGAGAGCCTCTGTCATCAGCCTCTATTACATTTTAAAAGACAGGATGTTGGGGGTCAGGGGAGTCAAGAAGAATGAGAACTTTACCTGGGTTCACAAAAGACCACCTACAAAGGGCAGTCATAAACTGTCGAAGATTGAATCTTTCTCAAGAGGGTTGGAAATAACACTGCCCTCTGGGCATTACTCCAAGAAGGGTGTGGAAGCATAATGCCAAGGTAAAATCTTCACAAACAGAGAGGGGAGGGGAGGGGAGGGGAGAGGAGGGGAGAGGAGAGGGGACCTGTCCTCCTGGCCTCAAGGGAATGGAGACACTCTAGAACAATTGAAGGCAATATGCCAAAATGTGGGGAAAATCTATGAATTCTATTCCTGTGCTACAGTAGGGCCAGGTTAACCCAGCTATTTGCTGACTACACAATGATTCTACAATATCAGCTAAATATTTTGTGTGTAATGTGTGGTACCAGGGGTGGAACATCTTGGTTAACATAGCTACACCAAATATTTTGTTTGTAAATAGGCAACAGCAAATCTCTGTGACTCAGGAAGCTTTAACAGACATGAAGCAAGGAATGAAATGATGGTAGTGTCTCCTGGCGGTGAGAATGGAAAGAAGTAGCTGCCGGTCCAGAGAATACCTGGAAGGAAAGCTGAGAGCCAGAAAGGAGAGGAGCCATGCAGGGGTGTGGTCAGAAGGCTTTCCTCAGTATCCTCCTCACCCCGGCTTCCCCTCGCTGTGACAGCTGTCCCTATTCTCCCAGCTGACAAAATGAAGCCTTGGTTTTAAGAAGCCACCTTCCTTCTTCTCAAAGGGGAGGATTTGTGTCACAGACGAGAAAATTAACATTCCCACACATGTTCTAATCTGATTAGGTGACATGAAAGCCATTTGTGCCACCTCATCATAGGAGCAAAAAAGAATAAAAATGTACCATTGTGCCAGGCATGGTGGTACATATCCCATAATCTCAGCAGTCAGGAGTCCAAGGCAGGAGACTAGAGAACTCAAGACCAGCTTAGGCTATATACCAAGGCCCCGTCTCAACAATAGTCACTCCTTTTAAAATAATATATGACCTCCTTTTGGTTTTAATAAAAAGACAAGTAAGATTTCTCAAAGCTAAGCAGTCTCAACTTTAAACTACAGAATACCCATTAGGAGTAGGGGAGCAAATTGGATGAAAATGAGTAATTAATAGAACATTGTAGCTTTAAAATACATTCATTCATCTTACTGCATTTCCTTCATGTTTTTTACTTTCCATTAAACTAATAAGGACTAAATCTTTAAAGATTATCAATGGGACGATTCTAATTCTCATGCCGCTTTACTGTCTATCGTTAAGTCCACTGAGGTGCTGAATGTGGGGCTGGCTGCCTTGAGATTTGTTGGAGCAAACAAACATATGAGTATGACATTTTATAGGTCATTTTTATTTGGTCTGCATTAGTGCCGTGGTTTTTGTGGTAACTGCCACAAACCATGAAATCACACCCTTTTCCTCCCAACTCCCAGGCCCTTTATTAACCTAAGGTATGGAGGACTTTAACCAAAACCAAATTTCTGTGGTGTGCTTCCCTCTGACACCACTGAATGACATGACCCAATTCGGTGCCAATTCTTGAGTCTCCCTCACTCCCGACACTCTAAATTTAACAGGATATCTGAAAGGTGGAATTCTGATCGCCTCTGTTCTGCATCTCCACAGGTGATATGGCTTAACAGAAAAGATTTAGGTCAGATGAAAAGATAGTATTAAAGTCTTCAATAAAAGATGTGTTAAGCTTCAGACTAGTAGGAGTGCTGAGTGGAAAAATCTCAAAAATGCCCTGAAAAGACTTTTAATATAAGCAGGAAGATGGGGCTATTTAGATTACTGACTCGTTTCAAGCAAGACCCTTAGAAATCACAGAAGTCACCTCACTGCTAAGGCATGTTTCTTGCTTTTCCAGGGAAACAGATTCCACCATCTTACTAAACCATCCATTCTAGTTCCTGACAGTCTCCATGACTCAAGATTCATTTCTTTATGTTCAACCTAGATCTTCAAAGCTCTACAGTGCTCATTTCTCCTGAGGACTCTCAGGCAGTAAGTAGTAGAGAGCAGCCAGTGCCTTCCTTTTGCATAATGACATTTCCTTTTCTTCTACATGCATTCAGATCTCCTCAAAACAAGGATCAGATGCTGAAGAGATGGGATTTACTACAAAATGAGTGGATATAGGGACTATGGGATCAAAAATTCAATAGGAAAAATGCTACATAAAAGTTGGTGGTCAATGGCAAAGGCAATCTGAGATAGAAGATGACAGGTCTTCAAGTTCACTGATTTTTGTGGCAAAAAAAATGCTTATGATTTTGCTTCTGGGTGGTATATATTCTCTCTCTAGGATTCAGCTATCATCTCAATACACAACTATTACCTAAAGACAAAAGAGCTAGGCTCAATGACCAGTCAGAAACATCCATTGGCTGAAGGCAGCCTTCAAAAAACAGATAAGGGGAAGAAGTTTACAGTTTCACTTATCAGTAGAACTTTGCCTCAAGGTTTGCAAATTTGATTAATATTGGGTTCAATTCATTTTTCAAATTCATAATGCTCTCCCTCACATTTACTTTTGTGACATGAAAATTTTAACTATTTCCCAATCTATGAGGCCATTAGACCAAGTAATTTGGAATTTCACTTCTATGATGTAACTATTTTTATGGATAGTCAGTGGAATTTTAATAGCTGTTCCTCAGAATCCTATTATATGAGCCCTTTCAAATAGTCCCACACATTCACATGCAGAGGCCATCTCAAACAATGATTTATTGACTGTGGAAACTTGTGAACCAGAAATCTCTCCACTCTATGAGCCATCCTAACTGCGAGGACAGCTAGGACTCAGATGACATTAAATTTAGTCTAAGACCATTAGATTCACTCTCACTGTCATAGGACCAGTAAAGGTGACCGTAAAGGACATGTACTCCATTATCAGTCTTCTTTAACAATTGTTTAGCCAGTCATTGACAAAGCCCATATCCTGGGAGACCATGGGGACAAACTTCTTGCCAATTATATACGTTCTTTAAGTTCATACTATAAATGTCATCCATTTCACATATTTTCTATAATGAGTATATGTCAAAGCCTATTGTAAGAGAAGACATATTTTATGTGTTTTATGACAGAGACTTCAGAGAAGTCTTTGGGGTAGAATTTCAGTGGGCACACTGCATTGTGAATTCATTAGAAAAATGTCTTATAGGCTTCAGTTCCTAAGCTCTCCAACTGAGACCACACTAGAAACAAATCCTATTAAATTTCTTTTTAACTGAGCCTCTTCAAGCAGAAGTCTGATACATATTTTATTTCTTTTTTTCAGAGAATATATGCTTTTGTGTGAGACAAGTCAAAGGTAGCACAGATGGAACACAGTAAATGTCAATATTTAATCTGTGCCTTCCTTTTCCATTTAAAACCACAATGCATCATCTCAGCATGATTAATAACCATTCTATGTCTCCAGTTGACTCGGGCTCTTTTTGTTGCTAGGTAATGTTTACAGTCAGCTGTCTTCCACAGGATAGATGAGCAATCAGGTGACAGGAAGGCCAGGCTCTTGATACTCACTGCTTTATGAGCCCTCCACTCCCCAGTGCCCTGTGTTCTAGGTTTGGAACCACATCATATCACACTGCAGGGTACTCCTGACACCTTCTCAGGAGGCAAGAGCTTCCTGAGAACCATTCACACAGATGAGGGAAGGAGAACCGATACAATACACATTCTTCATTGGACCATGGGGTCCAAAGACAAGGTCTAAGACATGATTGGACTCTCATGCCCTTTTCCTTCGCCTGTTCCATGGACCTTTTTCTCTAAAATACAACAGTAAACAAAGGTGGACAAAGTAAAGCAGCTGTGCTTGACCCCCATACCTAATGATGGGGTTTCCTGGTTTAGACACAGGAAACCATTTTATTTCTGCTCACCTCAATTCTGGGGGATGAGATCAAAAGCCTCACCCCAAAGGTAAGGCAGGTGACCCTGAAGATAAGACAGTGGGAGCTCTACAGATAACAAAAGCCCACAGCTCTTCAAGCTTTGAATGTACTTGATAAGACAGTGACTCCTCTGGCATAAGGGGTCATCAACATTTTCCTAATCCTCATGTCTTGGAGGACTGAGACCAGGTGTCATCTTGAGAGGGGATTTATTATTTAAGATTGAGCTACTCTGGGAGCCTGAAATCAAAGAATAATCACAAGTCAGGGAATCTGGAGTCAATTTGTCATAGGTCCAGAGTAGGAAACAGTTATGGAAGGAAGTCATAGAGAGTCAAAGGGCCAGACACTACTGGTTCAGGCAGCAGGAACTTCTGCTTAAGCAGTGAAGGGTATGACATTCTATAGCCCCTCCTTCAGTGGATAAGAGATGAGCTCATCTCCTGGAGACAACTGTGGAGTCGAATAAGTATGAAGCTAGTGGGTAAACCAACCTCTGGTGCTGCCTATTTGCCACTAGATTCACAGCCACCTGAACTAAGAACTCTCAGGTTCCACTGGGCTACTTGAATTCTATAGCCTCATTCCTCCAACAGGGTGAGTAGTTTTGAAAGTATGAAGACTGGTCTGCCTGCATACATCTCAGTGCTATGTGTGCTTCCTCTCATCCCAACACACACTAAGAAGGCATCCTGAGGTTAGAACGGTGGAGTCTCAGGAACGTGGGAGAAGGTGCTCAGCCCACAGATTACAAAGCTAAGTTGGTGTTCTAGTTTTCCTTCAATTGTTCTGACAAAAAACTCTGACCAATACCAACTTGGGGAGGAAAGAGTTTATTTGGCTTACATCCCCCGGGTCACAGTTCATCACTGAGGAACCCCAAGGAAGGAACTCAAGGCAGGAACCTGGTGGCAAGAGCTTAAGCACAAAGCATGGAGAAAGGCTACTTACTGTAGCCTCATCTGTGCTCAGTCAGCTTTCTTATACAACACAGGACAACCTTCCTAGGGGTAGCACTTCCCACAGTGCGCTGGGCCCTACACATCACTCAACAATCAAGAAAATGCCCTACAGACATGGCCAAGGAGGCATCCAGTCCAATGGAGGCAGTTCCCCAGTTGAGGCCCTCTCTACCTAGGTGTGTCAAGTTGACAACTAAAGCTATCCAGCACAGTTGGCTAGAAGAGACTCCTGGTACTCAAAGAAAGGAAGCCACTAAAATGAAAAAAGCTTGGCAGGACATCTGACCTTCTCCAGTCCAGGCTCTCTAGAAAGACAAGTCTCCAACTTCAACTGACCCTCACCCATTCCTCTGCCTATACCTGGCTGCCTGCATTTTTTACAAGACCCTGAAAGAAACAGCTCTAACACTTTCTATTTCTTTTGCCTTTGTGTTTCATCTTTTCTTTCTTTTTATGTACTTTTATTCTGACTTTATTATTTAAATTTTTATGTTTTAATTGTTCATTCTTCTTACATTTACATAATTTTGTTTATGCATTTTCCCATTGAACAATTAATATATCAATATATGTTGATACATATATATGTATGTATATACAAAACCTCATGCTCCATTTTTCTTCTTTTCCTTTTCTTTCACTTAACCTTGCTTCTCCTTTTCCTGGCCACTTCCTTTAACACATTCATTTGCCATTTTTACATTTACCCTAGTAGTTTTTAAGTTCAAAGTACATTCTACCCTACTTTTCACATTTTATGGCCTATGGACATTGGTGGCTTATTAGCTGGCTTTATTTGATTATAAGCATATTGTTTATATCTTGTTCAGTTCAGGTTTGTGCTTCAATAACCACTTATTTCCTCTTTGCCAAGTAGTACTGAGAGAGAATCGGAGTCTCCCTAAGAAAGATCCAGAAATAAAATGTGAAGAGATATCCAAACCAACATATGCACAAAATGTAACACAGAAACACAAGAAACATGAAAAAGCAAGGCAATTCCAAGAGATGCTAAGTCCTTAATTATCAAATGCAAAGATACTGAAATGGGGGAAATGTCAGACAAAGACTCCAAAGACTTCATTCTAAAAATAATCAATGACTTCAAAGAAGAAACAGATACATAAAATGAGGGGAAAAATCTGAATCTAGATAAGAAAATAGTATTGATGAGAAATTCATCAAGGAAATTGAAATAATAAGAATAAAACCACACCAGAAATGAAAAACTCAATGAATCATCTAAACATACAGTAGAAAACAACACAAATAGACT
>NW_008360327.1:6353598-6359701 GCF_000622305.1 Nannospalax galili
AATTTCTCTTCCAAGGGAAGTATTATTTCCAGTATCCTCTGAAGAGCTGATTTGGTGGATATAAATTTCCTAAATGTGTTTTTAATCATAGAAAATTTTTCTTTCTCCTACTATGAGAGATAGTTTTGCTGGTTATAATAGACTGGGTTGGTATCTGTGGTCTTTGAGAATTTGTAGAGCATCAGTCCATGACCTCTGGGTTTGCACTGAAAAGTCAGGTGTAGTTTTTATAGGTCTGCCTTTATATGTGACTTGGTCTTTCTCTCTTGTTGCTTTTGGTATCCTTCCTTTATTCTGTACATTCAGTGTTTTGATTATTATATGTCATGAGGAGTTTCTTTCCCAGCTTTGTCTATCTAGTGTTCTGCATGTCTCTTGGACCTTGATAGGCATCTCCTTCCTTAGATTTGGGAAGTTTTCTTCTATAATTTTGTTGAAAATATTTTCTGTGCCTTTGACCTAGGTTTCTTCTCCTTCTTCTATACCTATGTTTCATAGATTTGGTTTTTTAATAGCATCCCAAAGTTCCTGCACATTCTGCTCATGGTTCTTGTTTTGTTTGTTTTTGTTTTTTTTTAGCATTTTCTGTGACAGAATTCTTCTACCTTACCTTCAAGACTTGATATTCTTTCTTCTGTGTGATTAATTCTTCTGGTGAGGCTTTTCACTGAGATTGTTATTTTACTGATTATCTCAGTTCATTTCAGTTTGCCTTTTCTTCAGAAATTCTATTTCTTTATAAAATTTTATTTTCATATCTTAGATTTCTTTTATTTCATTCACTTGTTTCTATTTTCAAAGTCTTCATTGAGGAATTTATGCATGCCCTCTTCCTATTTTGAAATCATTGTCTTCTGTCTCAAATAAGTCACTCTTCAGGGAGGCATTGTAGTAGGTATAATGATTTCTGGAAGAGATGTACTGTTTTGGTTATTCATATAGTTTATGTTTTTTGGACCTAGGCATCTGAACTTACGTCATTGGTGGTGTTTCCTGATATGGGTATCTAGTCTCACCTTTGTTGAGAAATACTTTAAGTTGAAAAATAGATATTATAAATGGGTAAAGAGAAAATGTTCAGACTAAACATCAACGGCAAAAGATAACCGAATCACTTGGATACCTGATGCTGCTGTGCCCTGTCTTGTTATTTTGCAAGTAATAAGGGTTGTAAACTCTCTTGGAAAAGACACCACTTACATGCTGCTCTGACTTATGTGGGAGGGGTAAGACTCAGCCAAGGAAGGTCCATTAGCCTGCACTACAAAGGTAATTATTGAAAATGCAATAAATGGGAAGTTTAAGGAAGAGAATCTGTAGGAATGACTTAGAATGGACAGAATCTGGACTAATGACTTTTATTCAACCTCGCACCAAAAAGCTACTGTTTATAATGCAAACAAGATCACTGAGCCTTGTGGTCTTATCACCTGGGCACCTGATCTTGATCCCTTAGGACTCCATTTTGCTTTCCACCCAAGAAAGTGAATGAATACGGATGTGCTTGAATTAGCATATCAAAGTGCTGAAAGCAGCATATTTGTATTTTCATTAAAAGCAGTGAGAATTGAAGAGTATGCCTGACATTCTGTGTATGAGATATTTTAGGGATCAAAGGGCAATTTTCTCTGATAAGGGTGGATTCAAGCTTATGGTTCCCCAATTCATGCTGGAGAAAATGTCTGAGTAAAAGTCTGAGTGAGTCCTGGCTCATGAGCACAGTTCCGTGAGACATTAAAAGGAACAAACTCTCGGAGTAAGGGGTCCATTCTTGGCCTTAAAAGTCAGGCTGATTCTTTATTTAGGTACAGTCATAATGTGGCTTAGAAATGCCTTGAGAATCAGAACATGATAGAAACTGGGAGCAGCTTTAAAACTTCATGTTATGAAAGAGAGGTTACTTACTGACAACGACAGAGTTCTAAAGCACGCTTACAATCTCCTCTCCCAGAGTCCCACCTCAGGCTCTTCCCTTCCCTACACCTGAGTCACCTTTAAACACAGAATGGCAGACATAGGATGCAGCCTAGGCTCATTAGGTCCTGGAAACCCAGTATATCCAAACCCAGACTACTCACCCACGCTCCACAGTCCCTTGTGCCTCCGTCACTGCTGACTCTGTCCTTCCATGAACTCAGCCTGACCACCTGAGGGCAATTCTTTTCTCTTATTTTCACATTGCACATCTGATCATCTGCAAGCCCTGCTGGCATTATGTGCAAAATGCACCACCATGTACTTTCTCCACAGCTACTGTTCTGAGGTCCATACCACTAACACTACCTCCTGCCTCCCTTGTTTCCATAGCTGCACAGCTAGACCCCCTGCTCCCACCCTTCCCCTTAGACAGTCTATGCTCCATACAGCAGTCACGCAACTCTTCCTAAACACAGGTCACATTACATCTCTGTTCTGACATTTCTGGTGCCTCATTAGAAATTAAAACTCCTTTCAGTGGTTTATGAAGCCCTACATGGATCTGGCCCCTCAATTTCCTATGATGCCTCTCAACTACATCAGTCTCTGCCTTAGGGCCTTTTTACTGGCTGGATCTTTCTGTATTTTTGTACATGCTACTCCTCTGGCTTTAGATGATGACACAAATGTTGCATCCTCAATGAGGCCTTCCCTGGTGACTTATTTATAATTGGAACACCCTAATATTTCTTACCCTCCATTCCCTTCTTTTTCTCCAAAGCATTCATTAACTTTTAATACACCACTCAGTCAGTTTAGTGGCTCTTTCCCTGCAGCAGAGCACAAACTCCATGGGGGCAGATGGAATATATTTTGAGTATAGTGCTGGCACACAGGAAGGTTCTCAGTATTTATTTACTGAAGAATGAGTGGTGTTTTCACCTGAAGACTCCATACAGGACTTATACGCTATTATATTGTCCACTCGTAGATTCTCGTGACCAAAGAAAGGCAAAATCTAAAGGCCAAATTCTTCAGCATCATGAAACTAATATATAATTAGTTTTCTTCTCACCAGTCCCTTGAAAGGTCTTTTTAAAAATTTTTATTTTATGTGCATGAATGTATGGCCTACATGTGTGTAAGTGCACCCATGTCTGTGCAATGCCCAGAAGTTGTCAGATCCCCTGGAACTAGAGGTACAGATGGTTGTTCCCACCATGTGAGTGCTGGGAATCAAACCTGGGTCCTCTGTAAGAGCAATCAGCACTCTTAATCACTGAGCCATCTCTCCAGCCCCAGAAAGGTCTTTTTTAAAATAGAAAAATCTACTATCTGACTCCTCTTGGTCTGCTACTCTGGATCCTCTCAACAAACAGGCTTCGCCAGCCACATTAGCTCTTTCATAGGAAGCACTTGTTCAGTGGACAAGCTTTGAAAAAATACTTCAGAAGTATCCATTTTTACTATGTATCTTAAAATAGACCTGAATCTGGTCAATATTCATCACACACACACACACACACACACACACACACACACACACACACCTTGGAGATAGGGAGTGTACAACCATTTAAGGGTTACCAAAAATCGGGGGGAAGGGGGTTGAGAAATGTCTCAGTCAGTAAAATTCTTGCTGAATAAGCAAGAGGACCAGAGTTTGAATCCCAAAGTCAGGCACAGCAGTATGTTGCTGTAATCCCAACACCGGGGAAGCAGGAAGAGGAGGCTCCGTGGGGCTTTCTGGTCAACCAATCTAGCCAAATTGGCAGGCCTCAAGTTCAGTGAGAGATCCTGTCTCACAAAAGAGGTAGAAGCATTGAAAAACACACCCAACATTGACCTCTGGCCTCCACACATAGTGCACATATTGGCATGTATACCATACACAGATGCACACACGAAAACATGTATGTACACACACACACATCTGATTGTTAGCAGTGATGAACTACTGATTCTTTTGGTTTGAAAATACACATAAACTATCTGAACCTCTAGGAAAAATTTGGAAGACCTCACTCAGGCTTTGTAAAGAATTTACACTCAGGGTATAAATGAGTGATGGCTCAGCAGCTAAGAGCACTGGCTGACCTTGCAAAGGACCCTGGTTCAATTCCTAGCACCCACAAAGAAGCTAACAACCACCCATAGTCCAGTTCCAGGGAAATCCAACACTCTCTTCTGACCTCCACAGGTACTGCATGACATGGTCACACAAATATGCAGGTAATACACTCATACACATAAAATAAAAATATTTTTAAAAAAGAATTTACACTCAATGCTTTGAAAGGAAGAAGAATTAACTAGCTGAGGGGGTAATTTATTTTATGTGAAATTAGACATATCAGTCCTAATCATTTGAGGGTTCTAAATGGTTGTAAAACTTGAAGATCATAACTTGGCCTTTTATAAATAGAAAACTTTCTTCAATGTTACTCTAAAATAAATGCATGTGCCTCTAAAATAAAAAGCAGTTCTTTCTTCTCTAAATTTCCCATCATTTGGTTATTTGCTTTTAACAATTTTGTTACTTGGTTTTATTTGCTTGTCTCAATGCCAAGCGCCCTTCTCCACAGAGCAGCCCTTCTGAACCAGGCTCTGGTACTCTCTCACTGCCTTCAAGGCTTGAAACCTCATAAAGTAGCAGCCAATACTTGTTTTCCACTTCAGCTCCAACCTCTTCTGTCTCTTTTCCTTCATCTCCACAATGCTGTCTCATTCCATTAGGCTACTCATTAGGTTCTTTAGAGCTCCTCAGGACTCAGGTCTTCTCCCCACAGAGACATGGGTTGCAGCAGGTCATCTTTCTTGCTAGGCAGAGATAGGCATTTCCACCAGGAGCCAAAGGTTAGTAAAATAGCCCAGGCCCACGGTAATTATTACTGGTCCATGAGAAACTGACAAGCACCTTCTCACCTTGAGCTGCCCAGCAAGCCCAGCAGATACCTCATAACACGCTGTGATCACCTCACTAATCACCTGTAGGAACCATCTGCTCCACACACAGGAAGCCTTCTACTATGGCCCTAGCACTGTTCCTTCTACGTTCCTTCCAATTTAGACATCCTGGCACTGGATTTCTATTTTTGTGTTTAAGAGGAGGTGGGGAGAATTTAAATATAAATATTTACATATAAGCCATGCCTAATTGTTCAGTGAGAGTGGTGATTTTTGCCCAGAAGAACTTACTTCATTCATTTTGCTAATGGGAATCTGTATGGAGGAATGTTGGAACTGGACATGGTGTTCATAAAGGACAACAATGTGGTACTGTCACAGTAGGTCCCCACAGTAGGTACCTAGGCTTACCCACAGAGCCTCACCTGCCATGAACAAAGAAAACAGGTACAGAAAAATCAAGAGAATGGGCTAGGGGTCAGCCTGTGATGGGCACCTGGAGGTGGGTTAATTTAGAACTGGGTCTCTGCTTGAGGATGGCCTCACACACTGGCTCTTGTCTGTAGACCAGATCTCTTTCTCTTGAAGTGCACTGTGGACCTCTCTGCACTCTCTGTTCTATTCTATCAATCCATTTGCCTGTTGTTTAGTAAACATCACACTGTCTTGATCACTGTAATTCAGAGTAAGCCTTAGAGTCAGGTAGTATTACTACTCTGACTCATTTTTGTACTTCAATATCATTTTAATCTGGATCTTTTGCATGTAAAGTTTAGAACCAGTTTGTCAGTGCGTACAAAGTAACTTACTAGCTATTTTGTGTGTGCTAGAGATTGGTCCCAGGGCCTAATACATGCTAGGCAGGCATTCTGCTGTACCTAAACTACATCTCTAGAATGCTTTTTGTTCAGGATCCTCCTGCCTCAGCCTCTCCAGTGCTGGGACTGCAGGTTTATGCTATTACATCTCATCTTGCTGGGAATCTGATTAGGACTGCAATCAATATACAAATGATATAGGAAGAAACTGATACCTTAACAATATTAAATCTTACTGTCCTTGAAAATGGAACATCTCTCCATTTGGTTATTTGGTTTCTTTCATCAGAGTCTTACAGATTTCCTCATACAAGTTTTAAACATAATTTATTCCAAACTGTCTCCATTTTTACATACTAATAAAATGGTTTTTTTAAATTCAAATTTCTACTTGCTCATTTCTGGTAAACAACTGTACACTAACCATGTATTTTCAAATCTTGTAATAACCATTTACTGGG
>NW_008360327.1:6359900-6397790 GCF_000622305.1 Nannospalax galili
TAGGTGCACTTACACACATGCAGGCAATACACTCATACACATAAAATAAAAATAACAAATAAAATATATTTTTAAAAGAAAGTAAATAAAGTACTAGGGAGGCAGAGGCAAGTGGATCTCTGTGAGATTGAGACCAGACTAGCCTACATAGAAAGTTCCATGGCAGCTGAGGCTACAGGGAGACCCCATCTCAAAAAAAAAAAAATATCCAGAAGAAAAAAAAGAAGTAATTAAACTTAATTTTCTGTTAATATACATACTTCTCTTTGCACCCATTGCACCCTCTTCTTGCCCTGTGCACCCCTACACACCACAACTTCTGTTATCAACACAGAAATATTCCTTAAAAGCCTCCAAGCACCCAAGGCCTTCCCCTCCTCCTTTCCTTCCTTCATTACCTGGCCAATCACAATGATCCACATACATTTCAGCCACACCCTTAACTGACTTCATAAGTGGCACACTTACTTTATGAAAACCATCTTCACCCATTAATGCAGCCTGCTAATCTTCAGAATGATATTTGTACTGAGCTATAAGACTTCCCAGTATTCCATCACACCAACATTGACTTACTACCAAACATATACTAAGAAACCTACTGTGTAGAGAACATTACAGTACGCACTGAAGACTACAAGGTCAGTCACTTGAGAGACCATCAGTATCAGGGCACATGAATGACAGATGGTATGACACTTCCCAGAAGAAAGTCTGAGCAGCATTTTATATGAGTAGCAGAATGGGGGGGGGCGGTGTTCGAGTGTGTTCAGTATATGGAATCTGCTAATTGTGATGAAGTGGACTACTGGGGAATGGAGTGCCCTTTTCTGCTACTGTTCCTCATTGGCTACCAATTCTGATGAGGCTACCCTCTTGAGCAAACTTACACTTCTCACCAAAGTGCATCTTTCTTTCCTTAATTCTTTTGGCATTGGGTCCCACCATTAAACACATATTCAGGTGAAGGCCAGGACTTAACCTTCACTCAGACTATGGATTTTCTAACTCCGTAGCTTCTTGTTGGAAGGCCAAGTGAGGCATAAAACAAATCCTCCAATGGTGAAAATCAAAGCATGACTGCATTTTCTCATCTCTGGTATACCCTTTCCAACTCGACCTCAGAAAAATTCTATCACAATTATTAAATTATTAACTTAAGTGCCATATCCTATTGGGTATAATTTAACAAAGAAAACTGTTAGCCAACAGAGAACATTTTCATACAAGGCTACTTTAAATATTACCAAATATTTAAATATTACTACATCATTCCATTATCTTGCTCAAAACAGTAGCCCAAGCAAACATTTGCTGGGTATCTAGGAACAGACATGATCACTGCCAGATGTCAAGCTAGTAATGTCATTGAGTAAAGTGGTCCAAGTGTAAAAATACAATGTGATGGTCCCCATGAGATCCTTGAAATACTCTTGGCCTGTGTGGAGAAGACAGTGGGAGCCATGGGAAACCAAAAGATGACTTAATCAACAGTCATCAGAAATGTGTCCCAACTGCTACTGCAGTCTTCTATTTTTCCAGAGACATTTGGCAATACATGTCTTAGAATTACATATATGCATCATATAATTAGTTTGATCAAAGCTAGTCCCCATTCCTTCCCCTTCAACTCCTCCCCCATCCTCCACCACCAATGCCTTCTCAATTCCATGTGTTCTTTATTTTAAAACACATGAAGTCTACTTAGTTCTGTTAGTATGTGTATGGGTATAGGGGCATCTACTGGATCATGAGGAGCTTCCCAGGAGCCCCATCCTTGAAGAAATCAATCTACCTCCCCTCCTCCCCCCAAGAATCATCAATTGCCAATAATTCCTCAGCTAGGGGTCAACTTTGTGACACCTCCCTCCTCCCTGCTGGGATTTCGTCTGGCTTGATCTATGCAGGTCTTGTGCACGCAGTCATAATTGCTGTGGGTTCATATGTGCAACCACCCTATTGTGTCCAAAAACTGTTTTTGCTGTATTTATCCACTGTCTCTGGCTCTTAGAATCTTTCCACCTCCTCTTCCAAGATGATTCCTGAGCCTTGGGCAAGGGCAGTGTGATACAGATGTTCCATTTAGGGCTGAATCAGCACGCTCTTGTTCTCTGCACATTGACCAGTTGTGGATCTCTGTGTTAATTGCCATCTACTGAAAAAAGAAGCTCCTTTGATGAGGGTGCAAGGAAGTGATTCTGGGGAAGCAGTGTGGCCTTGCAGTGTGGGGAAAGAAGGTTCTGGAGAAGCCAAGAGGCCTATGGGGTGGGAAGGAGCAGGGCCTACCTAGAGGTTTGGGAAAGGGCGAGTCTGGAGGTGAGAAGTATACATTCAACTTCTCTACCTTTGCAACAAATAGTTATTGAGCACCTACTTGTGATATACACTATTATTTACACAAAAAGTACAGTAGTAAACCCAGATAGACGTGGTTCATGAATTCCTGTTGGGTTTAAAATCTAATATAGCAGCAGAAAATACTAACAAATAAGGAAATAAATGAAATGCAAGAAGGACGCCTAAGCAAGGTGTCATGATCCCCATGGTAGAGGCTCAGGAATGAAGACCATACTATACATACAGGATGTGTACAAGGAGATGATACTTGATACCACAGATATGCCCACAAGCCAACCTGATTTAGATAATTTCCCATTAAGACCCTCTTCCCAGTTGATTCTAGTTCATGTCCAGTTGACAGTTAAAACTAAGCAGTAGCACATGAACCATGATTAAAACATTGGCAGTAACCTACAAGATATAGGTATAGGAAAGGACTTTCTACATCAGACACCAGTTGCTCAGGAATTAAGGTCAACAATCAACAAGTGGAACTTCATTAAGCTAAAAAGTTTCTGTATAGCAAAAGAAACAATCAAGAAACCGAAGAGAAAATCCAGAGTGGGGAAAAAAAAATCTTCACCAGTGACACATCAGACAGAGGTTTAACATCCAGAATACATAGAGAACTCAAAAAAACAAAGAATCGAGAAAACAAACAACCCAGTTAAAAGATGAGCTAAAGAACTAAACAAGAGTTCTCAAAGAAAGAAATAAAGATGGCTAAGAAACAGCTTAAAAAGTGTTCAACATCATTAGTAATTAGGGAAATGCAAATTAAAACCACCTTAAGATTTCGTCTTACCGCAGTCAGACTGGCTAAGATCAAGAGAATAAATGATCCCAAATGCTGGAGAGGATGTGGAGAAAGGGGAACGCTCATTCACTGCTGGTGGGATTGCAAACTTGTGCAACCCCTATGGAAAGCAGTGTGGAGAACTCTTAAACCTACCATATGACCTGGTCATACCACTCCTTGGCATATACCCGAAGGACTCATCCTATTGCAGAGACACTTATACAAGCCTGTTTGTTGCTGCTCATTTCACAATATCTAAAAGATGGAAGCAACTTAAGTGTTCCTCAACTGATGAGTGGATAATGAAAACATAGTACATTTACACAATGGAGTTCTACTAAGCAGTAAAGAAAGATGAAATCATGAAATTTGCAGGTAAATGGATGGAAATAGAAACTGTTATACTAAGTGAAGTAACACAGACTCAGAAAAACAAAAGACGCATGTTCTCCCTCATATGTGGATACTAGCACCAAAGCCTTGTGAGTGCATATCCTGATGTATCTGCAGGAACCAGGAATATGGAAGGGAACCAGGGAGGTAAAGGGAAAGAAGGAACCCGAGAGAGAAGAATAGTAGGAAAAAGGTGTTACTAAAGGGAGAAATATGTAAAAAGGGGGTAGTTAAAGGGGAGGAGGGAAGGAGGGCTATACAGAGAACTATGGGAATAAAGGGGGGAAAATTCTCTCTATACACAGTTTTTTTTAAAAAAAAAGCCTTAAACCCTATGGGGTTTAATCCAATTTATACCTTATATTCCCCAACAAACACTCCATTATAATAAGACAATCTTCTCTGTCTCCATGAACATAGTATTTTCATCTCTTGACCTTTGCACAAGTTCTTCTGTTCTTCTCTAATGTCCTCCCTTCTCCCTTCCATTCATGAAGTACAAGCACATTCCACCTTTCTATGCTATTTTCCTTGACTACTTTGTTGAATACATTATTTATTATTAAAGATATGTAACTTAGCTTATAGTCATACACGTCCTAATATTGTAAGCTAATTGTTTGGAATGCATTCATGTTATTTCTGATGAGTTTTAAAAAAAAGGGTCCAGGTCTTATTCCCTATTCATAAGGTTTCATATGTTTTAAATAGAGTAATGGGAGTCCACATTCATCATAAAATACAAAAGCAGTTGAGACATTGGCCATAAAGCACAGTACCTTAGCTGATTTAAAACAGACTAGCCACTGCCAACCTGGCATTCCTTATCCTGGGAGAATAAAGGGTTGTCTGGCCTAAAAAAAAAGGTCTAATTAAGAAAGTGCCAAGAACAGAGTTGAAAACAACTAATGCTCACATTCTTAAATTTGTCGGTCTGTTCCGCTTCCCTTTGTAGTCAAGAGAACGGTTTACTGGTCTAGAGTTTACCTGGGGGTTTTCCAAGAACTGGGAGGACTTTGGGTATGCAATCTCAGGCCCTACACTGCAATTTCTAGAGACTCACTTTACCTCTGATCTACAAAGCATCTTATCCCCAGACCCAAATAGGACTTTACTCTCACCAAGCACAAGGGTGACCCCCCCCCGCCAGCTAACCGTACTGCCTGGAGTCACAGAATGTTTTCCTACATTATCCTCAGTCCTTTGTGACTGCCACTAGAAAACATGGTCCAGACATATCCAACCTCACGTCAGGAATCAAACACCCATTAGAGTTTTCTGTCTGCCTGGCTGTGATTATCTATTCAGAAACACCTGAACTATAAGATAAACGACCAAATGCCTGGAGAATATGGAGTGGGCATGAGAAGACGGGGAGGTCTATTCTTCCTTCCCTCATAGGATGGCAGACTGGGCAATATGAGGACATAGCTTTAAAGTCTGTTTTGAAGCAAAGAAAGCTCACCTGATAGCCAATCTTAAGATTATAATTAGGTCTGCTTTTTGTGGCTTCAAGTATTTAAACCCATCTTATAAGCAGGTAGGGCAGGAATTCACTGTATTCACATAAAGTATTTTCATTCCAGTTGAGAAGCTTAATTACCTTCAATTTCTACAAACAAATGCTTTTCAAAGAATAAGGACATATTAAGATTGTGAGTAAATTAAAAATCAACACTATCTTTGAAAGTTTATAAACGATAGGCAGATATATACATACCTGCAGTTGTTACTACATATTAACACAGAAAAAAGATGAATTTTGAGTTGCATAGTCCATCTGTGAAATATGAAGCTTTTCCATTTTAATACAATTGAAATCAAGATGTTGTCTGTTTGTAGAGTAAGATTATTCATTAGACAATAAAACATTCTCTAGTGTTAACTAATGATTTATGTGATTCAAATTATTTATGAATGGTCTTATTGACCATTTTATTGCACTTGACCTTAAACTGTTTCTCTGTAATCTTAATCTTTCTGCCAACTTTAAGACCAGGAAACTGTAAATGAAGGTAAGAGGACAGAGAGGACGAGGGCAGAGATTGAATAGGATGAAGGAGCCTGGCAGGTGGATTTTTCATTAGCTCAGAGGACGCCCAAATCCTCAGACTTGGCTCATTGCCTGGGCAGGGTCAGGATCCTGCAGACTCCACAGTGTTCCTCCTTTGTTCTTATTCTAATGTATTTTGCCGTGCAGAACAGAAGCTACACTGTTATGCTGTAAGATTTCATGAACCTCAAGTCTTTTATCTGAAACTGAAGCCTAAATGACTTCTTTTATCTGCCTGGCTTGCTAGCCATCCCCTTCTAGTGCCTGAATGAAAATGAGGAAGGCCTGTGCTGTCACACTTCCAGGTTTCAATGAACTCCACAGCACCAGAATCTCAAAGGGCAAGGGACTGATTTTCATAGCAGGCCTTCAGAAGGCAGCTCCACAGATAGATGGCAAGGTGCAGGAGAAAGTGCGTCCTGCAGAGAGGCTTTAGCCATGGCTGGTCTAGATGAAGATAGCAAGTGCTTAGCGGCCAAGTCTTCCCCCCTCGTGCCCATGGGTTTACTACTGGAAGGTGTGCAGCTTCCATTCAGTAGCTAAGATTACTTCACCCAAGCTAAGAGTCTTTTAAATCTCTTATAATATCAATTGTTTAGTAAATTTTTCTTTAGTGCCAAAGACTAGAAAAACAAACAGCACTGTTCTTTAAGAAAACTGTGGCCTCATCAGCAAGTGGTTAGTACAGAACTGAGGAGATTCCAGGTTATCTGAATCCACAGGGGCTGAGCCCAGCCCAGCTGGGAGGTGTATACTCTGCCTGGACTCTGCTACAGTGTATTTACCATAATACATCATGGAAAGTTTCTGGTCTTGTCTAGTTGATGTCTTTTGTATCTGCATGGGCATCTGTTTCTCTAGTTATGGGAAATTTTTTCTATGATTTTATTGATAATATTTTCTATGCCTTCAGTATGGTAATCTCCTTATGAAGAAGCCAAGAGACAAAACATTTCTGTATCCTCATCTCTATAAGTTTGCAAAGGTCTGCAGGTGCTCTTTTGGATGCCAAGGATTTGGCTGAATATCATTTTCATATGATATATGGTCATATCAGGGGGCATCTATTACATAACATCATCTGATACATGGACTTCTGGGACATTAGTCTCAAGAAAGAGAAGTGCAACTCAACAATTTAAATTCCTTTCTAAATAATTCTACTAATTTTTTATACTTTTTACTGTGGTAAAATACTACAAAATTTGCCATTTTAGATATGCAATTCAATACCATTAATTGCATCTATACTGCTGTAAAATCATCACCACTATGTGTTTCTAAATCTTTTCTATCACTCAAAACAGAACTCAGTAACTATCAAGAAATAAGTCCCCAGGACCCCACCCAGATCCTAGAAACCTCTCTGATTTACTTCCTATCTATGACTTTGTCTATATGAGATATTTCACACAGGTGGTCACTGGCTTCCTTCACACAGCCCAATATTTTCCAAGGTGCGTACATGTTATAGCATGGATTCCTGATTAGGGCTGTACTATTTCATTGTACAGAGGGGCTACTTTTAATTCATCATCTATCTACAAATATCTGTTCTAGAATTTCTTTTCAATTCTTGAGTATATACCAAAGAGCTATGATGAGTCTCTGTTCAGCTTTATGAGAAAATATCAAACTGTTTCCTACAGTACCCGCACCTACTATAAATGGACAAGTATGACAATTTCTCTATATTTGTCACAGCTTATTTTCAGACTTTTACAAAACTTTTTATACTAATTCTGTTGACAGTTTCATAATGTAATGAATGTATTCTTATTACCTTCCTCCTACCTTCTTACCTCCCTCCATTCCTGTCAATAACTGACACCCATCCCTACCAGTCCCTTTACCAGATTTATGACTTTTGGTTTTGGGTTTTGTGACGCATTTGAATTTAACCAGGGCCACCTGTGTGACAATAGGATTGAGTCATCAGTGGGTACATGACTGAAAGCAATGATTCCCCTCTCCCCGAATCAGAAGTAAATAGTAGGCAACCAAGGCTGCTATGAGTTTGATTGGGAACAGCTAGGCCTCACCAGAAGGTGTATCTTCACAGCTCTTGTCCTTACATCTCAGCTCTTACATTCTTTTCACCCCCTCTTTTGCCTTAGAGAGGAAACTATAAACGATTTCTTTAGGACTGAGTATTCCTGTCACTACTTTTCAGTACCCTCTGCAGACATGAACCTCTGCATTCACCACCACTGGCTGGAAAGAAGGGCCTTTTAGTATAGACCCTCTCACAGGTGCAAAGTGATAGTCATTATGCTGTTATTTACATTTTCCAAATGACCAAGGAGGCTGAGAATCTTTTCATATGTTTATCAGTCATTCGCACATTGTCTTTGGAGAAATGTCTGCTCCATTCTTCTGCCCATTTTTTTAGTTGGGTTACCTTTTCACTGTTGTTTATTTTCTCACATTCTGGACACTAAACTCTTATTAAGCATATAATTTGTAAAAATCTTCCCTCACTCTAGAGGATGTCTTTTCATTTTCTTAAGACTACTTTAGGCTAAGCCAGGTGTGTAGTGCATGCCTTTAATCCCAGCACTCAGGAAGCAGAGGCAGGTAGATCTCTGTGAGTTTAAGGCCTGCCTGGTCTGCATAGCAAATTCCAGGCCAACTGGGGCTACCAGGGAGATCTTGTCTCGAAAACAAAAGACTGTCTTGGGCTTGAAATTGAGTTGGCTCAGTGGTTAAGAGCACTGACTGCTCTTAAAAGGACCCGGGTTCAGTTCCCAGCACTTACATGGCAGCTGATAACTGTCTATAAGTCCAGTACCAGAGGATTTGACACCCTCTTCTGGCCTCTGTGGGTATTGCATGCATGTGGTGCATCTACATATATGCAGGCAAAACATTCGTACACATAAAATAAAAATAAATAAATCCTCCCCCAAATTTCTAAGATTCTTTAGATATACAAAAGTCTTTAATTTTGATGTTTAATTTTTTTAATTTCTTGCACATATTTAGTGTCGTATCTAAGAATCCACCTCCATGTACAAGACCACGAGAACTTATCCTATGGGTAAGAGTTTTGTGGACTTAACTCTTACATCTAACTCATTAGTCTACTTTGAGTTAATTTATGCATGTGATATAAAACAGAGGTCCAATTTCATTCTTTTGCTATTGCTAATAATTATGCTGCCATGTTGAAAAGACAATTATTTCCCATTTGAGTAGACATAGCATCCTTCTCAAAAGTCAATTGTCCATAGATATATGGATAGACATTTTTGAACTCCCAATTCAATGCCATCTTTCTATACATTTAACCTTATGTTCAGACCACACTATAAATTTTGAAATTGAGGCATATGACTTCTCCAACTTGATTTGTTTTTAATTTTTATGTATTTGGGGTGCTTTTAGATTCTATATGAAATTGGAATATTTTTACTCAAGAACTCCTGAAAACTTCTTAGAATTTTGATAAGGTCTGAATTCAATCTACTGATCACTTTAGGTAAGACTAACATCTTAGCAATAATAAGATACGAACTGCCTTCCCATGTAATTAGGTCTTCTTTAATTCTTTTAGGAAATGCTCTGTAGTCTTCAGTGTACAATCTTTCCTCCTTGGTTAAATTTAGTTCTAGGTATTTTATTCTTTCCGATGTTATTTTAAATGGAAATACTTCCCTAATTTCCCTTTCAGATTGTTCACTGCACATGTAGAGAAACACACTTGATTTTCATATTTTGATCCTGTTCCAAGCAACTTTGCTGAATTCATTTATTAGCTCTAGTAGCTATTTTATGGATTCTTTGGGATCTTCTGTACATAAGATCATCATTTCATCTATACACAGGCATAACTTGTTTTCTTTGCAATCAGGATAACTTTTATTTCTTTTTCTTGTCTACTCACCCTGGCTAGAACATTCAGTACAATATAGACTATCAGTGGTAAACTGATAGAACATCCAGTACAATATAGACCATCAGTGGTAAAGTGAGCACCCTTGTCTTGCTCCTGACTTAGGGTGAATGCTTTCAGTCTTTCATTATTAAATACAGTGTTACCTCTAGGATTTTAACAAATGTTTTGCTATATGGTGAATTTTGGGTCCCCCCAAAATCCATATGCTGAAAATGAATTCTTAGACAAGGATATTAGGCGATAAGGCCTTTAAGAAGAGACTGGGTCACTGGGGCAGAGAACTCCTGAATGGAATCAGTGATCTCATTTTAAAAGTGAGACTCCAGGAGCTAGCTAACCCATTCTACCATGTAAGGATACAAGAAGATATTGTCTAAACCAGCAAATGGGCTTTCACTAGACCATGAACCCAACAGAAACTTGATCATGGATTTCCCAGCCCTCAGGGCCATTAGAAATAAATTCCTATCATTTATAAAGCGTCTAATATATTTTGTTATAGCAGCCTGGGTGGACTAAGGCATTCCCTGTATCTTACTGAGGAAGTTCATTTCTATTCTTGGTTATTTTGATGCATCTATCAGTGAAAGGATACTGGTTTTCAACAAATGCATTTTGTGTATTTATTGAGATGACCATGTGGAGTTTTCCCCTGCATTTCATTAATGTGGTACACTACCTTGTTTGACTTTATATGTAGCTGCAACCTTTCTAAAAATAACTTTAAAACTAATTTCAAAACACATAATACCATTCAAAAAGTATTCTCTGGGCACCATCTTACAGATTCGTTGATTATTGGATTCAACACGTATTTATTTTGCTCACAGACACTAAGTATCTGCGACATCAAAGTATTAAAAGCACACTAGTAAACCAAACAACCATTCTGGGGGAGGCGAAATAAGCAAGACAAGTGGAATTATAGCAGGTTAACTACTGCTGAGTCTAAGGGAAAAACAAGGCAAGAAAGGGAGCAGAGAGTGTAACGAAGTTGTGGTATGGAATAAAGAAGCCCTCCTAAGATGCACTGTGACTGTACATAACTTAGCATTACTTTAGAAATGAGAAAAACTCCCGCAGTAAAGAGTAAGCAATTGCCAAAACCAGCCTTAGTATTTCTGCCACAACAGTCCTCTGCCAAACCACAAGCCTAACCAGGAAATCCTATTTCCTTTTGGCTGTCTGTCCTCTACCAACAAATATGGCCCTGGGGCCAAATGCTGTGTGGTTTTGGTGCTGGAAACCAATGAGGGCATAAATCAAAGCAAATATGGCCTCTCGGAGCAGAGCAAAGTTGCAAACTCCATCAAGCAATAAACAAGTATTAGAAGACCAAATACTGCAGCAAACATACTTAACCTTTCTAATTTTCATCCCCTTCACTTTGATAGCTGAAAATATTCAGGACTGTGCCTCCCTCTGTATCTCTTATAGACCCCAGCTTCTTTTTTAATTGAATTTTTGCAAATTTCATACATTTTGATCTCTCCCCTATCTGCAACCCCTCTTAAAGTCCCCCCTCTGAAGTTCATGTATTATGTCATATATTAAAGCCTACTAAAGTCAAGTTTGTTAGACCTCAGCTTCTTAAATTGTTAGTTGTATAACTGAATGTGAGGATCACAAAGAATTTGGCAACAACTGGAGGTTTCTGAATGTACAACATTTGAAAGTTAAATAAATAGCAAGTGTGTAATGCATCTGAGGTGTTTCTGGCAACATCTGCCCACATTGCATCATGGAACTTCAGTGCCTCCTTGGTTCTGAACACACAATGTGCTCACTCTATATGAGCATGCCTTCATGCCACACAACACCGACCAATCCTGTGAAAGAACCTCAGTTCAAATTCTAGAGGACTATGTTCTAAATTATAGTGTCTTCCCTCAGGAGGCAGACAGAGGCAGGCAGATCTCTGTGAGATCGAGGCCAGCCGGGTCTCCACAGTGATTTCCAGGCATGCTGGGACTAGGAAAACCCTGTCTAAATAAATAAATAAATAATAGTGTTTTGACTGTGCTACAAAGTTTCTTGCTCTAAGAGAAGCATAATAATTTAATTATAGGAATCAAAAATTTTTAATATTTTCCTACCATTCCTCAGCATGTACCAAACTAGTGTATCTTTGGATCATATTGTGTTAAAATATTTGAGTTATAAATTGCTGTTTGAGTTGTTCAACTGAGTTTCATTTTAAAAAATGTTAAATGAGTTTTGGCCTGAGATTGACCCTAAATGTAATTCTGCTATGTATTTATGTATGTATTATGTATTTATTCAAAGTGGCATTCTTAGTGTTGATTAAATAATATTGATGATTAAATAATATGCTTAAAAACATTGATGCTCTATATCCTACAGTATAAGATTTAATTTAATGAGATAAGATTTAATTCTTTAAAATATGTATTATTTATTTTATTTTTATCTGTATGAGTGTATTGCCTGCATGAACATAACTGCATCAATGCCATGTAATACCTGCAGAGGTGAGAAGAGGGCATCAGATCCCCTGGAACCGGAATGACAGATGGTTGTTAGCTACCATGTGGGTCCTGGGAACTGAACCTGGGTCCTCTACAAAAGCAGCCAGTGCTCTTAACCACTGAGCCATCTCTCCAGTCCTCAAGATTTAATTCTTTATGTACAAACAAATACACAAAGATTCAATAAAAAAATAAATAAAAAATAAGCACATCCATCTCATTATTAGTATGAGGTTTGTTTTCATCTTCAATAAATGGTAAAATTACATGTATGCCAAAGAGTTGTTCTAAAATAAATTTATGATTTATTATCAGTAAATGTTTGGTTTGTCTCCTATTTTATATAGCTGTATACCTGGGATCATGTAAGAAGTCCTTCTATAGACTAACTTCCTGATATTATTTGACTCTAAAAGAACTTATAAACTTATAAGAGTCAGGTTGAGGAAGCTCAGTTGCTAAAGTGTTTATTTCACAAGCATGGGGATCCGAGTTGGATCTTTACATAAAAATCAAAATGCCATGTGCATACTGCGCTCCTGTAATCCCAGCCCTTGGAAGGCAGAGACAGGAGTGTCCCTGGGCTTAATGGCTAGCCAGTCTGACCAAATCAGTGAACTCCAGGTTCAGCAAGAGACACTGTCTCAAAAATAAGGTGGAAAATGATTAAGGAAGACACCTGATACCAACCTCTGACTTCCACAGGTATGTGCACAAACACAATGGACACGGACATGAACACAGACACAGGTATATAGAGAGAGAGAGAAGAAGAGAGGGAGAGAGGGAGAGAGAGGTTATAAAGATTTCTTTCTTCATTTCTGATCCAACATACTGACAGAATTTGAAGATATTCACCTGACCCACAGGATGAATGCAAATATGGCATGAGAAAGAAAAGAGGGCATACACCTGGATAACGGACTTTAACAAGTAAGCAACCACTGACTGTGGCTCAACCAAAGAGGAATCACAAGCAAATATATGCAGATTTTCAAAATCAGATATTCCACACATTAAAAAAAATGACCAAATTTAAATTACGAAGCAGCAATATATTTATTAACAGCTATGTGGGCTTTATAGAGTGCTTCCTTGAAAAAGATACTGCTTGATGTGGCGTCTAGGAGGGTGCCATCTTGGGCTTGAGCAATGTTTCTTTTAGCTCCATTCACTTCATTTGCCTTTCTCCCATCACCGCTGACAGGAAGCACTGTGTGAGCAACAGGAAGCCTACACTTCCTTCTCTTGTGCCCCAGCCAACCAATTAGCATGTTACCATGAGGGGCAGGTGCACATGAATATGGAACATAGAACCTCATTTTTCTGTTCAGTCTGTCAAGCTATGAATTCACTAATCCAGTTTTATCCTAAAATCTTGGGGGTTCAAGTGGGGGCTGAAGGGAAAGAGTACTTCAAAAGCTCCATCGATAGGAGTGTGAGATTCAAAAACACTCAGGCCCTGTCAGCTACTGGAGAGCACTCCTGACATCATTGGCTTTCTCTACTGGGCTGCGCTTCCTGGTAGAAGATGCTGGGTAGTGACTTCAAATCATTATTACATACAATGCCAGTGTCATGTCACTCCTTTAAATTAAAAAGGGGAGGCCTTGATAGAAGATTTTTGAGCCTAACAGACAACAGGTATAACTAGGAATTTAAGAAGAAAACCCAAACCATTGAAATGAGATTATTGGTTTACATGAGCCCAGATAAAATTAGGGAAAAGAAAATATGTAATGTCTAATTTTATTTATCGTATTATAGCAATTGCTATAGAAAATGACTGTTCTTTGTTCATGAACACACTTTAAGATAATGTAAACACATTCCGGTTTCCACTGTTCCCAAGGATTTCTCTGCTGGGTTATTAGTTGAACTTTCTTTTTATAAAAACCATAATAGAAAATGTGGCCAAACAGATAGATGGAGTGTTCCCAGCAATATGGAGAAACAGTTGTGTTTTGCAGAGATTAGTCTTTCAAATTGAGAGACCTCCAAAGCTCCATTTGTACTTGAAAGGCTTGTCTTTTTGTTAACCAGTAAATAGCTCATTCATATTCTACAAAGAAAGGCTCTAAATTGGGAGAAATAGCCATATTTAACATTAGGTAGGAAAATGGGGCTGAAAGCAAGAAAAGAAGTCTATTTCCCCCAGTTGCTTCAGCTAGATTAAAGCTTTCCTTGATTAAGAAAAAAGCCTCTGCTTTCACCATATATAAGAAGCAGAAATTTCATGAAAGGCTGACAAGGATTACCCATAAATGCAGAAATTATGCCAGAGAACAAGTAAAGAAACACATTTCAAAAGAGAAATCTTGGGTCTTTTTCTCTTATTCGGCAGTGCATATTTCTTAGCTAAGATACTTCCCCAACGATGGAGGCTGGTTGTCAATATGGCCTGAAACGCAGTGTGCTGCGCTTGATCTCCCTGCCAGGACCATCGTTCCTGAAGCCCAAAGGTGCTCACCAGAGTATTTTGTGGCAGCTGGAATGTGATTTCTACTTAATTATCCAGAATTAGGAATAAACATCAGAATTATGTGAGTGGAGTGGACACTGGAAGATATGAATTAAAGGCACTGAAAGAATTGAGAACATGTGCTAGTAACTGTTTTTAGGCCTGTTTAGGCATAAAGTAGTAGAATGGAGCTACAATGTTAACAGGCAACAATGGGACGGAATCCTGTTCCTGTCAGTAGTCATATTTCCATGTGACACTCATGGGCTATCCTCTTCCAAACTTGATCTCCCAGTGATACAACAAGGAAGTGGGTCTAGTGAGCAGTGGGTTCTTTGACAGAAGAGAAAGGAAACAGAGAGGACCCAGGAAAAATAAAAGAATCTGAGAGTCAATTAAGATGTCCATGGATGATGTGGCCACATAGGGGAGGAGACACCTCTCATACATCATACCTCAGTCTGAAAATCCTGTCTTCAGGGAATCAGCAATTATTTCATGGAGATTTTGGATCATGGATTTCTAGAATAGTCACAAATAGAAAAGGAGAGGAAAAAAAAACCTCCCACTTCCCTTTAAGGCCATCTACAATTGTTGTCACAGGCAGCATGGACTAGCCTGTTAGTTAAGATCCCAGGGAACAATGTCACACAATGCTACCCAAAGTGTCCCACAAACACTTCTTATAGAACATTAAGTCTAGGTAGTAAGCTGCTTTGTGCCAAAAGGTTAAATAGCTCTGGCTCTTTGACTGTAGATAAACCTCCAAATAGGGATTCATGTAGGGTCTTTGTACTCCTGAGCTATTGTTTTACTTTCTCTGATCCATCCCATACAGCTACCATTGTTAAGCCTTTTGTCCTGGACAGCTTTAGTGTCAACTTGACACACCTGGGTGGAGGGAGCCTCAACTGGGGAATTTCCTCCATTGGACTGGCCTGTGGCCATGTCTGTGGGGCATCTTCTTGATTGTCGAATGATGCAGGAGGGCCCAGCCCATTGTAAGTGGTGCCACCCCTGAGCAGGTGGGCCTGTGTTGCATAAGAAAGCAGGCTGAGCAGGGGCCAGGGGAGCAAGCCAGTAAGCAGTGCTCCTCCAGGTTCCTGACCTGAGTTCCTACCTTGGCCTCCCAGTGACCTGGGAGACATAATACAAATAAACCCTTTCCTCCCCAAGTTGGTAGTGATCAGAGTGTTTTGTCACAACAATGGAGAAACAAACTAGGACACCTTCCCTGGCCTTTTGGACCATCTCTCTACTATATTTATATATTTCCACCTTAGATTTTTCAGGGGCAGAAAAAAAAAATTCATCAGTTAAGTAAAGAAGACAAATCCTAATTACATAGCTCCCAGATTTTTTATAATCATTAAATTAGTTCCAAGATCTAATGGCTTATTGAGACACTAAGTATCTCATAGCCCTATCTAAAATTCACCTTGTATTAAGTCACACTTGGCATCTTAACAAAAAAAAATGAATCCCCTCCAGGATTACCTAGTTTAGAGAATCACATTACCATTTACCCAGGCTTGACACCTAACACTGGCCCACACCTCTCCCCCTGCAGCTTCATAGTCCATCAGTCACCTAATCTTTAACATTTTAGAAGCTTTGATTCTTGGCCTTACTGCTGCCATTCTACTGAAACTAACTCACAGTTCCAACAATGGTATCCTCCATGTCCAAAAGGACCACAATTGACAAAAGTCTTTTTTCTTTGGGAATGGTAAAATATTCCATAAGCATTGGTTGTTGTTCAATTATTGTAGATATTAAGGTATATGAGCCTACTGCTTATAAATTTTCTCCAGTTTCTATAGAATGAAGCTGAGTCCTGTTAACCATATAACTCACCCAAACCACTTCTGAATCGTGACATTTCCTTTCTAACAAGAATCAGCCCTCTCCTTCAGCTGAGCTGTTCTCACTGTCCTTCAAGCCTTCCTTGCTTTTGTTTTGTTCATAGTGTCTCCCTACTCCTCTCTGATCGCTCCCAGAATTCCATAGCTCTTAAGGTTCCAAATGGACTCTCTGGTACGTAGCTAAAGGAAGCTCTGCTATTTCTGATTTTCTACAGTAGTCTGTCATCCATGAATACATTCTTTCATGCATTTGACAGGTGTCCATGGACACTTTCTGAAGGCAAGTCCTGAGGCAAACAGTAGAGACAACTCAGCCTCTGCTCCTACAGACCAGAAGTAATCCAGTCCATTCCAACAGGAAGCAGAGTGAGGTCAATACCAAGGAGGCTGTAGAAGGTTCCCGGGGTCCACAGAAGACATACTACAGCAGGCTTTTCCAGAGCAGTGCAGTGTGCTCTGAGTGGTGTATCCCCGAATGGGATTGACTTATTTACAGTGGAAGAAAATATTATCATTTTTCTATAAAATAAGTCATTTTGTATTTATATTATGGAGTTTGCAATAGTACATGAGTATTAGTTACTTCTCTCAATGTTGTGACCAAATACCTGACAAGAATTAATTTAAGGGAGGGTCTATTTTGGTTGACTGTTTCAAGGTACAGTCCATTATAGCAGGGAAGGCAAGGCAGCAGGAGTGTGAGGCTGCTTGGTCACAGCTTGGTGGATCAGGAAGCAGAGATGGGCTATAAACCTCAAGGTCCACCCCCACCTCACCCCCACCTCCACTGACTCACTTCCCCCAGCAAGGCTCCACCTCCCATGGTTGGAGAACAACAGTACTACCAGCTGGGACCAAATCTTCAAACATAACAGTTCCTATTCCAGCTATAACAATATGCATATATTTTTAAACAATCAAGTACACAGATAATCAGGATTATCCCCCCAATCTTTTACCACAAAGGGGTCTACATTTCAAAAGTCAGGAGCTATAAATTCCTATATTTAACATTCTTATCACTAAATGTCTTTTTCTTCTTCTTCTCAAGAGTGGTATCTCCTCCTAAGATACAAAAGTTTTTCTTTGTTTCTTTACTCAACACCAAATCTATCATCTAAATAATAAGTAAACAAATAGGAAGAGGGACACTAAGACATTTGTCAAATGATATAGATATACTGCAATGGACTACTGCAATACAAAACTATGAGTTAAGGAAAATAATGTTCATTTACTGCTGTTCTGAAATCTATCTCTACTCTTGTAATACACTAGATACTCAGCAAAGTACCTCCCTTCACATTCCTCTTCAAAGAAAACCCCTGAGAAACTGCCCACTTAAATGACAGCACTTGCAGCAAGGACTTAGGAGACTCAGGTTCTAGATCCATTTTTGCCACTAGCTGAATGACGCAAACCATGTGCCAGAGCTGGAAGAAACCTAGGGAACATTCATCCTATGAGTACTCATCTCTAAAACCTAAAGACTTATAATGAAAAGATCAATGAATGCTCCACTTGAAGTATAAATATCATCAGAGAAAATGGAGACCTGGAAAGATGTTTCTTTAATACTGTTTTATATGCAACATCTTCCGATTACTGCCATAAGAAATTGCTACAACGCTGCATGTGGTAGCACACACCTTTAATCCCACTACTTGGGAGGCAGAGGCAGGCGGATCTTTGAAATAAAGGCCAGCTTGGTCTCCATAGCAAGTTCCAGGCCAGTTCCAGACCAATTAGAACTACAGGGAGACCCTGTCTTAAATTAAAAAGAAGAAGAAGAGGAGGAGGAGGGGGAGAGTGAGGAGGAGGGGGAGGGGGATGGAGAGGGAGGAGAAGGAGGAGGAGAGGAGGAGAAGGAGAAGAAGGAGAAGGAGGAGGAGAGGAGGAAGAGGAGGAGGAGGAGAAGGAGGAAGAAGAAACTGCTACAAACTTAGTGGTTTAAAATATAGATTTAGTATCCTACAGAGGTCAAAGGTCCAAAAATCAAGGACTGACCAGGGTATATTCCTTCTCAGGGCTTAAGTAGAGAATGTTTCTTTGCTTTTCTCATCTTCCAGAAGCTGCCTGCATTCCTCGGCTTCTGGCTCCTTCCTTTATTTTCAAAGTCAGCAATAATGGATCAAGGCCTTTTCACATTGCATGTCTATGACCTCTTTCTGTGGCAGTTCTCCACTTTTGAGGATTTACATGTTTAAACCTATCTGAGGAGACCAGAGTAACGGTAGTTGTATCTGTAGAGGTCCTTTAGTTAAGTATGGTAAAATGTTGATAGGTTTTGAGGATTAAGGTGTGGACATTTGGGGGCTATAAAAAATGTATGCCATTGAATAATACAAAACAATGGAGTGAATGTTTGAGCATATGTGCAGGTCTGCTCTGCTGGATCTGCGTTCAGTTTTCACTGGGCTCAAGATCTAACCTGGCCCTGAGTCACATGAATTTTCAAATGGGAAGTCCAGGATATTTCTATAAATGATATGTGCATAAGCCAGACTCATTCTCAAGGCAGAAAGTAATTGAGGAAGATACCAAACATTACCTCTGACCTTCACATGCACACGCACACGTGCACACACGCACACACACACACACACACACACATACACACAAACACACATACACCCCTTATTCTTCTTCCCCCACTGAGGTAGTAAAGTTAACCTTCCACTCACTAACAAACAGCACTTTTAAAGGAATGTGCAACTTTCCTTCCTGGCTGCTAAATTTGTTTTGCGTGAATGGCATTTTGAATATCTCATCCCACAGAGTCAGCACAACTGTGTGGCTCTGCTCCACTGCTCTTGCCGCAGGCTCCTTCCTCACACTGTCTAAATCTCTGACTTCCCTGTTCTGTGTGCTGCCATCTGAGTCCAGTTGAGACACTTACCATTACTATACTTTACAACAACAACAAATTAATAGATCTACAACTCTCACCATTTAGGAAAAACAAAGGAATCATTTACCAGGACCAACACTGCAGTGCTGAACTTCATGGGCGTGTTCTCTAAACACACACTTATTAAGCAGCAGTTGTGGTCACGACTCTGTGGAACACACAAGGCTCTCTAGAGTCTGGCTCCCTGCCTCCAAGGAGCCTGCGACCATGCATGGCAAGGGGAATAAAGAGTGAGGTAGTGAACTTCAGAGGGGAAGGTGAGGCCTCCATGACAGAGAAGAATAAGCAAATCTTATAGCAGAGTACTAGGGCTATGGAGGAATGGGTATCAGAGTGGGGACATTGATGGACAGTGACATGCGGGTCTTGGAAGAATTTTAAGTCATTTTAAATTAAAAAAAATTTTTTTAAACATGTCAAATGCAGAGGATAGCTGTCTGTAAGACGCTCTGCCCTAAGTGACAAATTTTCAATGCAACCTCTGCATATAAGATGAATACATCTTTATACTCTCACCAGAGAAGTTTCCTCATGCAGCAGATTGTGACTAACATAGAAACCACAACTGACCAAAGTACAGAGAACAAGAGGCTGCGGAGTACTCATCTCTCGTTAGGACCCCTCGTTCAAACTTCTGCCTCCCAAGGCTCATGGATCATTGCAGAAGGAGGGTAGAAAGATTGTAAGAGCCAGAGGTGGTAGATGACCACAGAAAACAGAGTTTTCCAGTTACTCATATGAGCTCACAGAAATGGTGGCATCATACACAAGATGCACATAAACTTAAGTCAGACAAAATCCCAGTGTAGACATGGGAAAGTGGGTAAGAAATCCTATCTCAGCCTAAGGAAATTTTGGCAACTGATAGCTGTTGGGACTGGGGGCAGGGGTGCGAGGAGACAGTGTCTTACAGGGATGGGACTCAGTAGGTTAACCAGGTTCCAGTGGATGGACCCACACTGAAGGACATTTGGGGACACAAATTGGACTCTACAGAGTCCATGCCTACTTTTGCTGCCAGGGCCACCTCAGCATACACCCAGGTGGGAACTTTGATGAAGGAATGAATGAAGTGACCAGAATCTGCACCTGTCAGCTCAGGGTATATGATGTTCAAAGGCAACACAAAATACTATTCTTCCCAGTGTATGTCATAGGAACAGTGTCTCCCGATCTCCAGCACCTCCTGGAAGCTAGGCCCCACCACACCTATGCAGGTTCCACACACTGTGTCTTAGGTGAGCTCCACTATGGGCTGGACATGTCATGCTGCCCTCCCTAAAGAAACAGTTACCCTTCCTTCAGTGGATAAATGCCACCAGTCATTGGTATTGGTAGATGGTCTCTGGCTATCTACTCCCTGAGTCTGTATTTCATCTTATTGATTTCTACAAAGTGAGAACAAGAGAAAGCTTTCAAGTCAGAAATTCAAAATGCCATTCTATTTGTCATTTAGTGCTATACACTGGAACCATCCTTTTAATATATTTGGAATTTCTTTTGCACAGCCATACAATATATGTAGGACCTCTTTTTGGTGTTCAGAAACTCCATCTCAAATGATAAACAGGAAGTTATTTTAATTCTAATTTATTTTAATTGAAAGCCTGCCTTCTATCATCCGCACTAACATTTTTCTTCCACGTGTACACTGTACTCGCTTGCACACTCAGTCAGATTAAAGAGTTCTTCCATCATCTCAACCCCCAAAGGCAGCACATTTCAGAAAGCATGTAGGATGTTCCTTTGGATAACAGCCCTGCTAAGAACAAAAGCTAGTTCCAAACTCTGGACAAGAGCAGCAGGCTCCCGTTCTGTCCCTGCACCCAGCAGCACCACCAGAATGCACATCTGCAGTGTAACCACAGCACCCATTAGTTCCTGCAGCCTGTTAGCATATTTTAATGCTGTGATCACAGTTTTCTATTTCTATCAAGGTGCTACAAGGTGCCAGACTCTGGATTCACACATTTCGTCATTATGGTCCCCAGTGAACAGATTACACAGCAGTGCTGGGGACAGGGTTGAGAGGTAATGAGGTTAACAGTGGGGAGGACACACAGAGCTCCTGTTATGCTACAAGGAAACGATGAGCCGCCACAGACGGGAGGGCTCTGGTTTTAGCAGGCACTGCTACGTGTTTTGTGGCCTGATGATGAATCCTTCTATTGAAAAACCTTAAAATAGTCACATTATTTACAAAGAAGTGTCTCTCTTGGCTAACTGTTCTAACCAATATTTACCTTATTAAACTTACCAGAAGTCAAGTCACTGGTTCAGAATACTTTCTTGAGTCACAAGGGAATCTAGGCATCAAAAGCATCTTTCTTGCCAGCAAACCTCAGCCCATGGTGTTAATGAACCAAGGTCACTGCAGAGAGGAGAGCTACTGATAATTCATTTTAACTCATTCTTTTGATGCAAAGAACATGTAAATCCAGTGTGGTCCAGGATACAAACAAGCCAGGACTGAGCCTGGACATCATTAAGGGTTCTATGTCCTCTGAACCTTAAACCCCAAGTTTATATACTACACAAAGATAATTCACACATCCATCTTGTGATTTTCATAATGCATCCATGTACTCAAATACCCACAAATAGAAACCAAAGCAAACAAAATCCGCCTTCATTACTTTCCAAAGGGCAGAAGCTAGACCCCATATCTAGTGACCCTGTCATTACTCAGTCTTTCTATTCATGTGTCATAAAGATTCCATGACTTACATGTTCACTCACACGCATACCCTCCTTCCACAGTGAATGCCTCTGGAAACTAGCCCATCTCTCTTGTCTTTCATGCCCACTGGCCATTTACCTTTTGGAACAGGCATTTCACAGCTTTGTCCTGGGTGCAATCCCTCACTTGTCCCTGGGATTCTTTTGTGTCTGGTCTCTGGAGGCTCTCACAGAGAGTCAGCTCCCAACTTACAACCACAGTCTCAAACTGGACACACTGCTAATGATTTCTTTGACTACATAGAGCGGATACTAGAAGTTCATACAGCATCTGGTGGTTTTGCCAATTAAGTAAGATCAATCAACTACTCAGCACTTAATAAGTACTCAAGCTGTGCAGTTGTTGAAAGAGATGCTCGCACACGTAAAAAGCATTTTTGAAGGTTATAACGTACAACCAAGATACTGACTGTCATGAACGGATCCCTTTGCATCAGTGTATTTTCCTAAGCATCAGCCAGCTCATGGCAGATTTTGACTACCCTTCACTGTGACGGTCTGCCCCACAGGGTGAGGATGCCTCTGCCTGCCATCCTCAGCTATATACCATCATGTTCCTGCCCAGGTGTCCAAGAAGGAGCTCCTTCCCTGTACTATGCTAGACTCCATCCCTCAGAGACCTGCTCTTGGTTCTGCCTCCTACAGTGTCCATCCTCACCCTGAGGCATCCCTCAGCTCTGAAATGCAGACTCCACCCTTCCTTCTTCCTGTTTTCCTCCGTGCCTACAGCTTCTCACTATTGCAATCCACCACACTGGGCTCTAGGGACACAGAAGTCACAGGTGTCCTGAGAGGTCATACCAGCCTGAACACTGGGGCCCCTCTGAGCCAAGGCACACTCTGACTTACCCTCCTCTCCTCTCCTCTCCTCTCCTCTCCTCTCCTCTCCTCTCCTCTCCTAAGGTGGCTTTCACCCACATTCCTCCAAGCTCTGTTTTTATATAATATTGGCAATAAGACTATCTTTAAGCCCTACTGAAAAGATACCACTATTGATAAATGTGCTGAGGTCTTCCACTTTTGATAACCTTCCTCATTGTGTCTCTGCCCCTCCTCTCATGGGGCTCACATCTAAAGGCCATAGAGTTTTCCTAAACACAGACTCTGCAGGAGAGGGTCCTTCCAGGGGACTCTTATTCTTCATCTCTCCTTGTTAATACCTAACCCAGCAAGTTAATGTGAGAATTTCTACAGAAAAAAGAAGCCCAAGAAATAGAAACTATGGTGGTTTGCTCTAAATATCTACACACACACCAAGAAAAAACATAACAAATTCAGGGCTGGAGAGATGGCTCAGTGGTTAAGAACACTGGTTGTTCTTGCAGAAGACCCAGGTTCAAATCCCAGCACCCACATGGCAGCTAACAACTGTCTGTAACTCCAGTTCCAGGGGATCCGACGCCCTCTTCTGACCTCTGCAGCATTGCATGACACACAGATGTACTCACATACATGCTGACAATACACACAAACACATAAAATAAAAATAATAAATTTTTAAAAATTAAAAAAATAACAAATTCATTTGCTGAAATTCTAACCCCAAGGTGTGGTTAGGTCATGAAGGTAGAGCCATGATGAATGGGATTAATGTTCTTATAAAGAGATCATCGCAGGGCCAGAGATGGCTCAGTAGGTAAAGGTGCTTGCTGCCAAGTCCAACAACCTGAATTTGATCCCCAGACACACGATGGAAGATGAGAGCCAACTGCTACTACAAATTGTCCTCTGACCATCACATGTGAATCATGGTGCACATGCATGTGTATATGCACACACATAAAATGAGTAAGTGAAATAACATAAAATAGACTGCAGCTGAACATGGTGACCTATATATGCCAGGAATCCCAATTACTATAGAGGCTGAAACAGGAGGACTAGCCTGAGAAATTTAGCAAGCCTCTGTTTCAAAATTTAAAAAATAATAAGTAAAACAGATGGGGGTATAGCTCAGCAGCAGAGTGTTTGATTAGCATATACAAAATCCTAGGATCAATCCTCCGGCCCATAAAAAAGAAAGCGGTAGAGAAAGGGAGGCAAAGAGAGAGCGGTAAATCAGACAGATGCAGAGAGAGAGAGAGAGAGAGAGAGAGAGAGAGAGAGAGAGATCCCTTGACCCTTCTACCATGTAAGGGCACAAGAAGGAGGTGCTTCTGGGAAATGTATTATCAACAGACACTGAATCTGCCAGCACTTTGATCTTGGGCTTCCAACCCCCTGCCCTCAGATGTATGAGAAACTTATTTCTGTTGTTTAAAGCCTCACAGTTGAGAGATGGGAAGACAGCTCAAGTGGCAAAGTACTTGCTTTGCAAGCATAAAAGCTTGAGTTCAATGCCTAGAACCTAAGTTTAAAAAGCCAGACATAGTAGCATTCCAGTAATCTTAGCACCAGGAAGGCAGACATAGGACAGATAGAGCCCTAGGGATTTCTGGCCAACCAGACTAGCCTACTAGAGGAGTTCCAGGCCAGTGAGAGACTCTGTCTCAAAAAAGGTGGGGCTGGAGAGAGGGTTCAGCAGTTAAGAGCAATTGCTGCTCTTGTAGAGGACCCAGGTTCAGTTCCCGGCATCCATATCAGGTGGTTCACAACTCCTATAGGAGATCTGACACCCTCTTCTGCTGGCTTCTGCAGGCCCACAGTACACATATATTTACTCAGGCATACACACTTATACATAAAATAAATCTTTAAAAAAAATAGCACCTGTCCTCTGGCCTCCACAAGCACATACCTGAGCATGTACTAACATTCCTTCACATGTGCACACACACACACACACATTACACACAACACACACATACACATATAACACACACACACACACACACACACACACACACACACAGAGCACCACAGTTGAGGTATTTTGCTTTGAAGCCCAAACATACTAACATACATATTAGGTTATGAAATTGAAACATTTCAACTCTCCAGTGTTCAGTTTCATTGTCTATAACATAGAGTGCAGGACCAGGTTACCATTAAGGATCTTCCAGCATAGAACGGTCTTATGTATTTCTCACCTTCTTGCTCAAAACTTTCCATGACTTCTTCAAGACAGAAACTAGAAACTATGTGCTCTGACATGCCTGAATTTCCAGAATGTTAGCCCACTCGCTTTTCCAGTAATATTTTTGCAAATCAACCCTCATCTTCAAACAAGCTAGTGTATCACAACAATTCCCATATCAAAACCTCTGCTCAGCCATTTCCCCATCTATATCAGGCTACTCAGGAGAGCAAGGATCCTCCAGACACCTTCTCCACATCCATGAGGACGTCTTACACATATGCTGAGACTCAAAGAGTTCTCCCTCTGTCTCACACACTAGGACTGTAGACACTGGTCTGTATCCTTATGAATCATCTCAAGACGTCTACTATAGCTCTGAATGGAAGAAAGCTGGAACACAGAGAAATGTCCTGAACACTCGGCACTATCCACAAAGCCTAGCTCTGTGCCTCTTACATACTCAGTACACAAAAATACCTTCCATGAAACATACTTCAAGATGAGAAACTGTCTACTATTTTCTGCCTGTAACCACCTCAATCACATTTTTGTTTTTGCTTTTGCTTTTTCCTAGAACACTAGCCAGGTCCTATCCAGAACTACCTTTCAACAATTATTTCTCTTTCAGCAACTTCTGAAAATAATTCAGTCCTAGAATCTTTGTTTTATTGTTGTTTTCAACTAAAAATTCCATAATATGTGAATAAGACACAAAAAGCATGAAGGCACAGTGGCCACTGGCTCCCGATGACCTTGCAGAGAGGTCAGCAAAATGCAGGCAAGTGGAACTGAAACAGGGGGGACTCGGTCTTTTCAGGTCAGCCTGGCATTTTCAAGTGAGGTTTCACCCAATTCTCCTCTCTTCACGTAACCAACACTCAACATTTCAGTCTTCTAGCATGTGAACCAGGAGAGAAGTGTCTCTCTGAGGTACATTCTTGTTGATTGACGTTCTATGGAAAATCATACTAAGCTGTAGACAGGCTCACTCCAAGGGTTAGCTCTGCACCAGAACAGACATTGCTGAACCAAAGCTACCACCCAACTACAAACCAAGTCCGGCCCAATAGGATGCTGCACAAGCCCACATTATACTGCTACCTGTCTCCAGTTTAGACCCAGGATAGGAGGATATAAAAGGTTTAAGTCCACTTTTTTCCTCCCAATTTTAAGAATAAAACAACAAGCATTAAACATCCCTGCTGAAGATAGAGAGGCAACACCCACCGTGGGGCTAACCACAGCATACACTGCAGCTCAAGCTCAGATGCCCTTTATATAAAGAATACACGTGTGTCCACATAAGAGCATGCATTTTTCTCTCATAAAGGGGGGAACAACACTATACTTCATGGTCAAGGCACATGTCCGAACCTAGCAGTCAGTCACTAAATTCCTAGAGTCTTCCACACGGGCAGGTGTGTGTTAGGTTCCTCTTATCAGGAGTGAGCAGAAGCAAGAGGCATTGGGTTCTGCCAAGTGTGTGGTGCCACACCTACCCATCCGGCCCATCTCACTGCCATAAGTGTTGGTTCCCATCATCATCTGAAGGGCGATATGGTTCATACCCTAAGTGTGAGAGTTTGGAGCAGACAGCAGGCAAAGATTTAGGAAAAGAAATCTTTCTGTAGATTGCTGTACCTTCTGGACAACTACAGTGATATTTTTGACAAGAGCCATCTGGAACAAGGACAGACTTGCTCGCTCCTTCTAAGTGCAAACTCTTGAAACATAAGATTTCTTTCTTTCCTCTCCAGTGATTGTCTACCTAAGAATATTTTTCAAATGTTGGTTTCCTTTTTCTTTCTGTGAAGAAGCAAAGAACATTTTCTTTTTCCCTGTGCTATTAGTTCTTGGCTCATAACAGGAATGAACAGAGTGAAAAATGATTATTGGCAAATTTAGGTTGTTAGTTTTTCCCCTATTAAAGCTTATGCTGTGCCTCCATTGAGACATGACTAAAATCTACCGCCCCCAATGGCCAACTCAGAAGTTCCGCCTTGGGGATTATTTCTACTTCTGCATTAAATAATACATTACATGACAGCTTTGAATTTTACCTTATTCAAGGATGATCCCCTCCAAACTTTACTATATATCCTTTTGCATAATATTTGAAGCAAAAATATGACCAAAGACCTCCAAACCAAACAGTGAAGTGCCTCGGAGCAAGCTGAGTCACCATCTGGCTGGCGACACCTAACCCCTCACCCCAGTCTCACCCCATGCCACCCCCCCCACCTACCACATTTACATGAAGAGTCATCATCAGAAAAGCACACTGACAGTATCATTAAATTTCATTCCTGGTACCCAGGAAATAATGAGCAAAACCATCATAATTATTCCTGTACAAGCACAGCCAGGCAGAGTGCTTATAAGATTCTTACCCAATGTCTTACAACACCAGGAGTAGAGCTATCTGTTATGGGATCTGGCTTTGGAAGGTACTCAGAGAGACTCATAAGGTAAGGCAAGCCAGGTGAGTCTATAAACCCTTCCAAATTAAGAGACTAAACCCCAGAAAATGAAGAGTCAGAACCAACAGTTTCCACTAGAGCTGTGTACCAAGTTCAATATATACAACAGCACAGGCCGGCTGATGGCCCACATTCCTGCTTAGACAGCACTGAACGAGTCTTCCTTTTCGTCATAGCTCTTCTTTGCCCTTTGGGGCCTGGGTCTGTGGAGGAGGAGTTTACATCAATAGTGCTGTCATCTATAACTGTCCTTTCACACTGTCCCTAATGCTTAATAATTGTCAAGTTTGCACTAAAATTGATCAGTAACAGGGGGCCTTTTCTCTTAACATCCCCTCCCCATATAACCTCCCATCAACTCCTGGGCCTCCCTGAGGAAGCAGGAGCTGCATTGATTTCTATCTGATTGCAGGAGAGCTTGCCCTGACTTTCCCCAGTTACTTAAGCCGGCGGGCGTCTCACTGTGTGTCCTTAGAGACCAGGGCTTTGCTCAGGCAGAGAACGTCTAGACGGTATTCATGACCCATCTGTCTGGCACGGCCCAGCGGATGGCAAACTCTATTAGAACTGAAACCATTTTAACCTCCTCCTCCTCCCATCCTTCTTTCCCTTTGCGAAGCAGGAATCTGACACTGAAAATTACTATCATTGTTGCAATTCTCAAAATAGCACCACCAGACTTTCATTAACATCCACGCTAGACTACTAAATATTTAAAGAAGTGGATAAATTTCATCTGAAGTAGGACAGCCCTGTACACATGAAAGCAGCAACAGAATCAAAATGTAAATCTAAGAGGTTGTTTTTATCTGAGTAAATTTAGCGTCACAGCAGGAGAAAATGATTCCTGGCGTTTATTAAAACTTTCCCCCACATTTGTTCTCTACCTTTGTTTATTTGAAAAGGCAGAATTACTGTTCAAGACCCTGTAAGTTTTTAATTGATCTGAAAGCTCTCTTGGAGAAATAAAGGCAGTGAACAAAAGGGGCTGGGAGGGGAGCACAGAGGCCAATGTCTGATCCCTCGTGGTTCACCCAATCCCCACCAGCACCCAGGTAGAAGTCTGTCGCCCATAACGACCTGCTGCAACCTGATCCAGCACAGTCTCTAAGCCAGCCCAAAGAACCACACCTCCTCATCTTCACCTTGCTTTAAATGTTTTCTTCGATCACTGGCACACAAGTCTGTAGCTGTTTTGCCATGGAGTCTTTTTTCTTTTCCTAAGTTGAAAAGGAGACAGGGTTCCTGGTCAAAGAACACATGCTGCTCTTGCAGAACAGCTTGTTTCACTGCAAGCAGTCTCTGCTACTGGCTTGACCAAAGTAACACACAGTTAAGCATTAAGCTTCATAGGCCCCTTATTAACCATGTTTGGATACAACACGACAAACCAGAAGACCCTGGTCCATGCTCTCCACAGTGGGGGCCAGGAGGCAGGCAGCCTGGCATTCTTCCACTGACACACTAAAGAGTGAAAGAGACACAGCACTTAAGCAAGTGCCAGAGAGACATTAGGGGTCCAAGGCCGAAAGCTCCTGCTTGGCACAGTAGGCTCCAAGGGACAGGGATGGTTGAAGGAGAGTCGGCCCACCAGGCTGTCTCATATTCACAGGGCGGTTCCCAAGAAGGAAAGTGAAACAGGAAGGGAACTGACTCTCCTGGGTTACATAATAGTACATGGATGGCCAGAACCAGGACAGGACAGCACACCAAATGGCAAAGCAGACTCCCATGAACTCAACAATCAATGGTCCCTGACACACTGGGGCTGCTGGGTCAATTTTTCATATTCTTGTTAAAATCCAGTATGAAAATAAGATTATCACAATCCATGAATCAATTACTCTTTATCACATAAACAGTTGTTCTTGGAGCACTCTCTTCTATGGCCCTTCAGAAATGTACAATTTGATCTCTGTTCCCCCCAAACTACAAACCTTTTAAGAATTAATTAGTAAATCCTTATTATAGTAAAAACAAAAACAAAAAACAAACAAAAAACCCAAGATACCATCAGGAGGGAAACGCACGCACGCACACAAGCATGCACTAAAAACACAGCTGAATTCAATCTCTCAGCAGCAGCAACGGGTTCTGGCTATGTGACTGAAGTAATTATCTAATCTCTCTCTGAGCACAGTGTCCCTGTGAATGCCTTCTAGGATGGTTTTGAGAGATATAAATGAGATGATGTGTGTAAACTGCTGGCCTTTGTCAAATGGAAGCTCCTTTCCTACTTCATTCCACACCCAAGAAGCTGCAGACCTTTAGATAGATGATATTTATTGAATATTTACTATGTGCTAGGCATTACTCAGATTGCTCTGCACTGTTTCATTAAATACTCAAGCTTCCCTTTGAGTGAGAACTAATAATATAATCCTCATTTTATAAAGGAGAAAAATCAAGGTATGAAGAGCTAAGCAAGTGTCCTAAAGTCACAGTGAATAATGACTCCACAATTGGAAATCAGAACCTAATATTCTAAGTACAGCCTGGGCACTAGTCATTGTTTGAAATGTCAGTTGAACTGTGCACATAGGAAAGCATGTTCTTTCAGTCACACTATGAAACTCAAGATGCAAGAAATATCCTATCAGGAAAGAAGAGCTGCCAGGTAGGAATAATCAGGCAACTGAGGCCACATGCTCACACACCTCAATGCACACTTCACAAAGATTCTCACACATTCACCCTCTCACAGACACACACAGTCACACATTCACACATCACAGACAAACCTGCATACTAACACACCTGTATATATACATACTGCATACAGACTCAAACATTTATGCATGAGCACACCACACAGAGATTCACACACATATGCACACACATACTTCTTTATGACACAGTGAGAAACATTTCACATTTTTCACGCATATGAAGCAATCCTACATATATCAGCATTTGAATATTCAGAAACTAAAGATTTTGTCCTTCAAGAGTTGCTGAATTGGAGAGCCTGATCCAGTCATAAAGCAGTCTGTCATACTATGGGCCACAGAATAAATGCACCAGAGTAGGCTTATACTTTGGTTAGTTGGGTATCTCTGGTAACCGAAGACACATTTAAGGACAGACAACTGGGAGAGGACAGATGTGTCATCTTTTCACTGTCTTATCATGCAGGCTGCCAGGATGGTATAGATATTTTCAACCTCCAGTTCCACTAGCTATGGAATATTCACAATAGCTGTCTTATCCTCTGAGCTGACTTGAATTTTCTAAAATAATAACTTGGCCAGTACTCAGCAAACATTTACAGGGCCATACCTTACATACTGCATATGACATATATCATGGTATAAGGGTAGCTGAAGCTAAGGCCCCAGCAGAAACCTTATAGGCCTGGTACTCTGAAGGCCATACGAACAGTACGCTGGGCAGTAACAGAGGAAAGATAACTTCTCAAGTGCCTAATATGTATAGTCAGTGCTCTGTAAGGAATATCATGTATTATAAAATTGTAGGCATAGCTCCTGTCATCCAAGAACTTAATATCCTATGATAATTAAACTTGTACCCAGGTTAAATATCAAGAGAACAGACACTGCCTTAAGGGCACAAAGTGCTACAGGATCCAAGTAGGAGACTATATTTCTGGTTATGGGGTAGAATCAGGAAGGATGACCCACTTGACCTAACTGGTGGAATCAAAACAGTAAGATTGGCAGCAGCAATACAGGAGCTGGTCTAGGAGGAGGAGAAATGAGCAGCAGGTCAGTGCTGGGTGCACAGAATCTGAGAGTCTCCTAAAGAGACCTGACAAGCAGCTGCATATATCAGTCTAGGCTGTAGAAAGGAAAGGGGAATGACTATGACTATGTGGTGTCTAGAGAAGCCAACGGCAGAATGGGATACTTGTGAGGCAGGCAAGTTTTGGCAGCTGGAGAGCAGAGGAACTGCCACATGATGAAGTAGCTGAGGCTGGCCAAAAGATCAGCCAGGGCCTGATCCTGTGATGTCAAGTAGCACGGTCGTAAACGGACTAAACAATCCTATCAACTGTGGAGAGAAGATTGGTCAAAAAAGAAAAGAAACAAGAAAAAAATGTCCACTGGGTTTGGCAGTGAACAAGTATTTCCAGCAAAAGCAACTACTAGAGAGCTGTGGCCACAGAGGAAGAAATCCAGGCAGGGAGAGGCATCTGGGAGTCAAGATAAGCAATGAAAACACGAAAGGGTTCTGACTGGGAAACTGGAAAGGTGCTGGAGGCCCATGCTGGATAGAGGGAAGGCCCAGCCCACCCACAATAAGGTGCCAAGGGGCAGCCATAGGTCTCTGGGAAAGAACTAGAAAGCAGAGTACAGGGTCTGCCAGGTGGGCTCAGCAGAAGGCAGTGAGCTCAGAATGAACAGAAGAAAACACTTGAGGGGGCTAGAGAGATGGCTCAACAAAGAGCACTGGCGGTCTTGCAGGGGACCTGGGTTTGAGTCCCAGCACCCACAAGGCAGCTAACAACTGTCTGTAACTCCAGTTCCAAGGAATCCAACATCCTCTTCTGACCTCTGTGGGCACTGCATGACACAGGTGCACTTACATACATGCAGGCAATACACTCATACACATAAAATAAAAATAATAAATTTTAAAAAATTAAAAAAGAAAACACCAGGAAGCCACAGGTAGGCAAGCAAGGAAGGAACTGGAAGGCAGAAATTAATAACATAAACTTGTGAAGTTGTAGGGCAGGTATGAGGGGGTGAGCACATGGCACCCTAGGGTGCTAGAATAGGGAGGCTAGAATGGGATGAGACTTGGGAGCTGGATACCCTAGAGGAGCAGAATGGGCTTCTACAAAAGTTCAGAGTATGCATCAAATTTGTTTTAACTGCTCAATTCATAGCAACATAAAGAAAACCTTATTGATTACCTCTGAAAAAATGGGGAAACTGCTCATATTTAAGTTAATTCACCCTATGTGATATATACATCAGGGTGATCCCCACTAATTAATAGAGGAAAGGAAAGAATTAGACAGATACACCATGCCTGCTGAGGGGAGACGACTGCACCTTATGCATACCCATATGTATACAACATTCACAACAGAATCTCTCCAGATCGCTCAATCTACCTACCAAGAAACAGGAATTACAAGCAACAAATGTTCATAGTCACTTAGAGCATGGGAAAACAGTCAGAAAAATCCAGTTTGGAAATTCTACAAAACAAGTAATTTAGACCACCAAAAGTCACAACAGGATGTAGGATAAGGAAGAGGAAGGAAAAGGAGGCTAAGAAGACTAAGACTAAGAAAGCTCTTGGGAAACATACAAATTCATCACAGTGCTTTCGAACTTGGACTCTTGTTCAAACAAACTGTATGCAGAACATGAAAACACGTATTTGAAAGTTGAAGAGGAGCCACTGGAGAAGGGAAAGAACCAGCAGGAGGGAGACAGCGAGTGGGGGCCAAGAATGAACAAACATGAAGTTTATATGAAAATGCCTTACTGAAGCCCTTTACCTTGTACGCTAATTTTAAAAACTAATAAAGAAAAGCAAAACCCACTCACATTTATAAGAGAACTGGAAAACTGTGTGCATTCTAATATTTGATGTTACTGGAGAGCTATTTTTAAGGCTTACTGCAATCATTATAGGAAAAAATAAAGGTCGAGCAACTGGAAGCTTGGTCATGATAGGTTTTCTACATGGTCCAGAGTTCTCATAAACAAAAATACTTGGAAGATGAGAAATCGCCAGTTTAAGGTATAGTACATAGTAGTCTCCGCTTGGTGCCTAAAACTTCGTAGCAGGTAGGGTACCAGTCCTTACAAGAAAACATAACTGAAAATGTGAGAAAAGCTGGCTGGAAGAAGCAAAGCAAAGAGCTTAGATTTTATCTCATGTGTTGTTAATATTCTAACTGGCCTTGAGGGGAAAAAGTTTCTTGCTGAAAAAGTTTCAGAGTTAAAATGTGGGCTTAATTGGATATGCTTTGTTAGCTTCTTCTTTGTTTGGCTGTGACTCTGTTTTATGAGGCCACCTAGAAGGAAAGAAGCTGCTTCCGCCATGGGTGAGGATGGGAGCAGCTCCACTCCCCACTTTCCCTGAATCAGATCCTTTTAGTTAATTGGAAATTCCACTGAAGCTGAAAATGAAAAGTCATTCTGTTGACAACTGGTACTTTTCAACTCTGGGCTTCCTTGTAAGGTCCGGTGGCACAGATTCTTTAGTAGTGATTGCTTAGGGAACATCTGTTCTTGCCAAGACTTTGAGTATACACAGCTCTTTCCAAATTGTATAGGCTACAACTTGTAGGAGGCCTTAGGAGCTCAGCGCTTCCCACTGAGCTGCGGTGAGGGGGCTCTGACAGTACAGTATAGCTGGAAACTTGTAGTTGGGCAGGATGGTATGTTTGCTGAGGAAAGCCTGGGTGCATCAATGACAGCCAGTGTCAAGCATTGCAGACCACAGAGCACAACAAACTATAGGGCACAGTACACCATGGGACACAGTGGATCATGGGGCACAGCACACCATGGGACACAGTGGATCATGGGGCACAGCAAAGCATGGAGCACAGTGGACCATGGAGCACAGTGGACCATAAGTATGCTGGCTCCTCCCTGGGCTCTGCCCAGTTTCCAGTTCTGTCTCATGCTGTCCCAGCCACAGTGGTCCCACCATGTCAAGTCAAGCTGTCTTGCTTGTGTTCAGAATGGCAATACCTTCATTGCCACCTTCACATGTGTTTTGTTTGTTTGTTTGTTGTTTGTTTTTTCCACGTTTTTGCTGGGCGAAGTCCTGACAGTCTCCTTCCCTAACCATCAGGGATGCATCCTCCTTGAAGTCACCATGATGACGAGTGCAAGTAGAACGATTCTAACTCCTAAACCACACACCGCTGGGCCCACTCATTCCTCTAGACCCACTTTCAGTTACCGTTGTCTCTCCATGTTCACATTCCCTGACTGGTAACAGGATCCATTTCCTTATTCTCCCATAATGGCTAGTAGAGTGATCAGGGAAGGCACGTAATAAATAATCTTATTTTTATGTTTAGTGCTCAGGAGTATAATATTTTGATAGAGCAGCCAAAGAAAAGATATGAGAAGAGCTGGGAATTAGACTGTCAGCATATTCTCTCTTCCACAGAAAGATGCTTGTGGAAACTCCATGAGAAAAATCAATGCTAATCAAACTTCCACATCTGTGCAAAACACAGTAACATAGACTAACCTCAGTAAAGTAAACTAGTCTCACAGTAAAGTAAACTAGCCTCAGTCAATGCGTATCTGACCATGGTTAGCTGGTACAGAGGCAGATGAAACCAGATATACCTAGATCTAGGTTCCAAGATACTTTCTGAAGGGCAAAGCTGTATAAGGGCTGTTTGTATTGCTGACTTTATGAATAACAGTAGGATTCTCTTTCTAACCTTTCATGCTAAAATTTATCAAATAACAAACAGATAGCCAAGACATCTGAGCACTGGTGCACACCGGGAGCCAGGATATAGATGAAAATTTAGTCTAGTTCATATGGATATCCAGAAGATACCACTTCACTCTCATTATTCAAATTATCCACTCTCATATTCAAATAGTAGAACAGTCACTTTGTTCCTTCAAGACAGAAGCAGGAATTCCAGGCTAGCTAGGGCTACAGGGAGACCCTGTCTCCAAAAGCAAAAAAACAAAAACACCAAAAACCAATAACAACAACAGAAGGAAGAGGAGAGTCAGGGTCCCAATATCTCCTGCAAAAGGCAAGTCCTGTTATGACCAAACTAGCTCAAAAGAGGCCCCAGATGTAAAATTCTAGCACCTCACAATAGTATCCAGGGTTAGGGACCAAGCCTTTAATATTAAATGTGGACCTTTGAGGAACGCTTATCCAAACACAGTACTGAGGTGTGCTGCTGCAAAAATAGTCTCATCCTCAACCCACTTCACTTGGCTCAAGGAAAAATAGAAAATAATCTACTTTTTCTAAGAACTCAGTAGTATTAAAAGCTTCATTCTTTCTCTTTGTCATAAAAACAATGAGCTCAAACAAACCAATGAATTTCAAGTTCTGATTTCATCTTTTCAAGTTCAAGAAATGTTCAAAGTCTCAACTTTGGAGATTCATATATGTAAAGATGTCATGCAAAATTTATTTCTATCTAATACTTAATAGAACTACAAGAACCTTTAAAGGTCTAATCTAAGTTTTTCTATTTTCTGGGTTAATAATGGACCTGTCTTCACTTATCTAAAATTATTTCTGAAGTTGTGCACTCAAAAAATTCTATAAAACTTGTGTGAAGAATAAAAAATATTATTTCTTAGAATTAATCAGGGCTCCTCAGATCAGCAGCAAAGACCTATTACAAAGCACAGTGTCAGGGACCATCTATGAGAGCACACTGATTTCTCTGTCTTCATCTACGCCTCCTTTCTATCCTAGAAGAACAAAGCATTTCCTTTATAAAAATGCAAGCCCCTTTCCTTAAACCAGAAAAGACCCTTTCCACTTCCCAATGATCCCACCTCCCATCTGCTTCAAAAACACCATCAGATACAATATCACCAAGGTGAGTCAGAGGGACTTACAGTTGAAGATGCCTGGCGGTGGATGCTCAGTCACCAGGAGACAGTTTTCTTCATCACTGTTGTCCCCACAGTCATTCTGTTGGTTACAGACCAGTGAACCAAGATACAAGCATTTACCGCTGGTGCAGGTGAATTTGCACTCTGAAAAGGCACAATGTAAGGCATGAAGCAGTCAATGCATGCTCGTGGCTCTTAGGTTATTACTGTCATTGTCCCCCACCTCCCATTTGCATCCCATGATGACACGAGAACTGAGATTATCTGGAGAGCCTAGGAAACTGAATTCAGAGATGGGACCATCTACTCAAGATTGTTCCTGCTTTGAAACAGTACTCAGGTCAAATAGGGAACACAGATGTCCTCTTTCTTCAATCGCCTTCAGTGTAAGAGTTATTTCGCTTGAAAACATCCTTGACAATTTTCCATGTTCCACAGAGTAATGACAAGAGCTCAGGCAGAACTCAGGAACTCCAGTCTGATCCAAGGAGGCTCATAAATTTTACTCCCAACTTGTCATTGGTTTATGGCAAAACTCTGAGCAAAATATTTGAACTTTTTTGGTGTTCATTCATCTTATCTAAGGAAAAATTTAATAATAACAGGAGTAGCACTGATTTTATAATATAAAACATGAAAAAACACAGTGTGCTTTCTACTAACTAGGAGCATTGATACCAAGGACTACACTGATGAATTACAAAAATAACATGGCGCCCACACTCAACTCTTTCTTGGTCATATTGAACACAGGATCCCTGGACAGTACAAATTAATATTTGAAGATGGAATTCACTGAAACTGGGCTTTAAAATAAAATTTCAAAGAGCACACTACAATCATTTAAGCAATTAAGAAGAGCATACAATGAAACATAATCAGTTATATAAATACCCATGGATATCTTATACTGAACCTCTTCCTGTACTCTATGAACACTCTCCTCAGAGAACCCAGACAAGACCATCCTGCAAGGATAACTGAAGTCTTGAAGAGAATATTACTTGCCATAAAGAACAGAACTGGGCTGGAGAGAGGGCTCAGCAGTTAAGAGCACTGGTAGTCTCTTAAACGCTTCATTTTATTCACATTTGCCCTCTCCAGCCATGCTGAGTGTCAAAATCTACTTTTATGAATGTTTGGGATTCACCTATAATGAAGATGTCTACACACATTAACATATCAAAATATCATGTTTCCTTAAGTAGGCCTAGCATTACCCATGAAGGGCATATAGTATGCAAGTATTTAGGTAATTCTTAGATACAGGTTCAGTCTCTACAGCTCTCTGTAAGTGGTTATTTCAGAAATGTTGATCTATGTTCATATATGTGCTGCAGATGCAAGTGCAAGAAGTAATCGATGCATGTTGACTCCCAAAGTACATTTACCACATCAGAGCTAGGCAAAACTTCCAAAGTATAAAACTCAAAACAAAGAAAAAAAGACAAAGTTCTTTTCAATTAACATTTTGCCTATTTTTTTCGGAACCTTTTGAGTATTTCTGCCCAGCTAGAAGTTGAGGTAAATAAAGGATTATGAAATACTAGAAACATTTGAATAACAAAGTCAGAGTGATTTCACATGTATAATACAGAATGAACAACCAGAAACCTGTGTTTCCTTATGTAGCCACAGATTTATTAAAGTTGTTTATATTTAAATAATTTCTCTTAAAAAATAGGACTTGGGGCTAGAGAGATGGCTCAGAAGTTAAGAACACTGGTTGTTCTTGCAGAAGACCCGGGTTCGAATCCCAGCACCCACATGGCAGCTAACAACTGTCTGTAACTGCAGTCCCAGGAGATCTGACAGCCTCTTCTGACCTCCACAGGCATTGCACGACACAGGTACACTTACCTACATGCAGGCAATACATGCATACACATAAAAT
>NW_008360327.1:6397838-6402022 GCF_000622305.1 Nannospalax galili
TAAAGTTTAAAAAATAGAACTTTTTCAAATGAAGAAAACAGACTTACTTTCTACCATCATTCTGTTTGATTTCTTATAAAAATTGCTAGAATTAGGCCAGCAAGGTGACTCAGTGGGTAAAAGAGCTTAGAGCCAGCTTGATAAACCAGATTTCAATCCCCAGAACCCACGTGGTAGAGAAAATTGACTCCTGTAAGTTGTCCTCTGATCTTCACATGCATGCCATCTCTCTCTCTCTCTCTCTCTCTCTCTCTCTCTCTCTCTCTCTCTCTCTCTCATATGCACACACAAATACACACACAATAATAAAGTTTAAATTATTAGAGTCAACATATTAATAACAGAATTTTCTCCAAATTTGAGGTTTTCTTTAGTTTCTCTACATTTCTACATAAAACTGATGAATTTTTCTTATAATCTCTCAGAGAGTCATAGTCTTAATACTGAGAGGAACTTAGAGACATATCAGTCTAGTTCCCCATTTCAAGAGTCCATGGAATAACCAAAGTTGAAGAATATATTTTCCATCAAAGTGAGAGAAAACTCTTTTTATTCTGAGTGTCATTCTAATTCTTCATAAACTATTATTAACAAGCTGAGACATCCCATGTGACAGAAGAGAACAGAAATGAACAATGAAGAAAGAGTTTGCTAATATTTTGTTAACTTTGATAAAAAGAAATTTTAGAGACCTGACACCAAGATAGAAACCAAATATCCTGGTGTTTTATGTGAATTAAAAAAAAAAATTAAAAGAAAGAGCTGTCTTTAAAAGGGAGACAAAAACCTCAGCAGTCTAACAATCTGAACATTCTAAGGCCAAACACAGATAGGCTTCAGTGGTGACTGTTCAGTCTTGACTTCAGCAGAACCATCTGCTTTGCTTGGACTACATTTAATCCACTTGGTGGAGTCAACATTCTAGTAGTTAAAAGGCAACAAAAAGTTGTCCTCTATTTTTCCTACACTCTTTTAAAGCCTAGTTTTCACAGACAGAATCTCAATCACAAAATAAGGACCTATATACAGCATTAGATCTCAGCTGTAAAACCAGCCTTTTTTTGTGACTTGGCAAAGCAATCTATGTGAGCTATTTCTGTTAAAATTCACATAGCAACACAGACTCATTCAGTTCACACATGTACCATTCACAAACCTGCAGACAGAGAGATTCTGGCTCCATCACTTCAGACACCAAAGTCCATAACTTGTCAGTAAATGGGGATCTTCTCAATGTATTTACATTGTATCAGAGATCAGATAAATCTATTGATAAAATACACAAATTAACAAGTTCCTGGGCTCGAAAGATCTCTCAGGGGGTTGAGGCACTTAGCACCAAGCCTGATGACCTGCATTTGAACCTCTAGACCCAAAAAAACCAACTCCAGCAAGTTGTCCTCTGCCTTGCACTTAAAACACACACACACACACACACACACACACACACACAAAATAGGTAAATATAAAAAGGTTAAAGAATTAATAGTTTCCTAAAATTAATATGAAAAAGTTTAATAAGTCATGCTTACAGTTCTTACTATGGAAATTACAGTCATTTATGGAAAACAATGAGTAAAAGACAAAAAAAAAATACAGGGGAAAGAGAATAAAAGAACCATGAGTGAAGAGAACTCTCTCTCTCACAACTGGTCACTGAGATGAACTCTCAGCAAGCAGCTGCCTCTGTGCAAAGCACCCCAAGGCATCACCGTTAGCCCTTGCTGGCCCCTGGCAACAGGCATTCTAATTAATCAGAGACAGACATTCTCCTGCTTCCACAACTTCAGAGGATCTTTGCCTCACTTTATTAAAGGATGCTGGACAGTAACATGGAGACCATCTTAAACACCAATTTCATTTTAAAAATATTTTCATTTTATTTTGTGTTTGTGTGTGTGTGTGTGTGTGTGTGTGTGTGCTTTGCGTGCAAGTGCCCATAGAGGCCAGAGGCATCTGATCCCCCTAAAGCTGTAGTTATAGATGGTTGTAAATCACCTAATATGCATGCTGAAAATCAAGCCTAGGTCCTCTGCAAGAGCAGTTCACGCTCTTAACCCTTGAGCCATGTCCCCAGCCCCTTTTAAACATCAATTTTTGTGTATGTGTGGTGATGTTGGTTCTGAGGCTTGAATCCAGGGTCTTTTGTACGCAAGGCAAATACTCTATCACTGAGCTATATTCCCAGCCCAAATACCAATTTTATCAAAAAGGGCTCCCCAAATTATTTCCTACAACAGCTTTTGGCGAGGAGTATCTGCTACGCAGAAAGATGAAATAACAGCATTCACCAAGCAATGATTTACCCATTATGATGATAAAGCTTCAAGAATCTTCAAAAATGAGAATGTTTTAATGTTTAGGGCAATCCTTCTTGACTGTCAGCTCTTGATAGCACATGAATAACAAGGATGATCACACATACACACTCCGCTAAGAAATTCTTTAATACAAAGCAGGCTTGTCGACAAACATGTATGAGGCTTAATATTCAGTGCGCTGTCAACATCCATCTCTCTGGCATCCTGACAGAGAATAACACATAAGTTTCTCACACCTCACCAACCCTGCATGTCTGTCAGCAAGCTCTGCCAGAATAAAACACAAGGGCGGCAGCATCACCAACGACTCTCTCTGCCCTCACTCAAAGATGGGGTTGCCATTCCTGGTCATAAATTGGGAACAAAGGGCAATTCACTTTGAAGTTTTGTATTTGTATAATGCATCAAGTTGCCTCCCAAACATTTAATGGAAGTCATATCTTAGGAGGCACTACTGAACCACGGCTGTCCTTCAGATAGACAAATATAAATATTAGAAGAGTATTTGCCCATATAAGATTAACAGAAAAGATTTGCCTTGCATTAAACACACACACACACACACACACACACATACACACACACACACACACACACACACACACACACACACGTTTTATGATATGGCCAATTACTCCCAGTGTGGAACTGAAAACAAAATGTTAAATGTGTCTTAAAATATTGGAGAACCATAAGTAAAAAATGCACAGTGTGCTCTTAAGAGTTCAAAGCACCCCCAAGATTTGGACTTCTGCACCTGTAAGTATCCTTTGGCACAACTTGAAAAACATATCCAACTTTCCATCAAAACATCACTGGTCTCTTTCCCCCGTTTTTCTATTGAATTCTTGTGTATTTCATACAATATATTGTATTTAGATTCCCTCCCCTATCTGCATTCCACTTACTACACCCTGCCTGATTTCATATACTCTATTACATATATATATACATGAATGTATGTACTCTATTACATATGTATGTGTGTATACACATATGTATATATACATGTGTGTGCGCACATGTGTGTGTGTGTGTATGTATGTATGAGTGTGCCTATAGAGTCAAATTTCTGTCCCCAATCACCAGTCTTAATAAAAGTCTGTTGACCTTCCTCTGCTTCCCTGGGCCTGCAGGACCCCCTCAGACTTCTCTCCTACCTGCAGGCCTCTTTCCCAGGTAAGTCTATTGTGCCCTCCCCACCTTGACTCCCCTAGCCTCATTCACCCTCCCATCTCCACGGCCGGCCTTTCTCTCCTCTGAGTTTGGGCCCTGCGCCATTCCTTGTCTGGGGGCCCCAGACACCTGGGGAACCAATACTGCTAATACCCTGATCCTTTTCATCCAGGCCAACGTAGTGCCTTCTCTGGGCCCCAGGAGTATTGCTTCTGGGCCTGGCCCCCCGCCCTCAACTCCCTGTGCTTCCTTGGGCCTCCACCACCTGACAGCCTCTTTCTGGGACATGGGGGCTGACCTTTCCTCTTCCTGATCCTTTGCATCCACACCAACCCAGCTCTACAGTGCAGTCCCCAGGAGGCCTTGGGGCCTCCTCCCACCCCATCTACCTTTGCCATGGCCACCAGCAGCCCTAGACCAGCATCTTTCCTGGGCCAGGCTCCCAGGCCAGTGCAACCCCCAAATTCCTGAGGCTAAGATCATTCCTGGAGGGATCCAGACCTAAGGAGAAAGCCTGAGAGCATTTGACCCTCACCTGAATTGGGCCTCTGTGGGAACTCCTGAAGACAAAACCAATCCGGCCACTCCAATATAAAATCAAAAGAGAGAACCGGAAGCTTAGACAAACCCAAAAAGTCATGCCCAAAAAGTAAACCACAAAGACACATAAAATTCACAAAAAGAAGC
>NW_008360327.1:6402234-6403287 GCF_000622305.1 Nannospalax galili
ATATGATAATTCAATGAATTTAAAGAACACACAAAAAAAGAAATCAAAGAACTGAAGGAAGATAGGGATAAACTTATGAATGAATTCAGAAAAGAGAAATATTGAAGAATACTCAGGCTGAAATGAAGAAGGAAGTGAAACACTCAGTAAGCCTATCAGAAATGACAGGAGAAAGCCTCACCAATAGGATGAATGGAATGCAAAACAGAGTATCAAGACTGGAAGATAAAGTGGATGAACTAGACCACTCAAGCAAAGATTATGAAAAATTTAAGAAATCACAAGAATAGAATATGCAGGAATTGTGTGACACCATAAAAAGACCAAACTTATGAATCACAGGCATACAGGAAGGAGAAGAATCACAAGGAAACGGCATGGACCAGATCTTCAGTGGAATCATGGAAGAAAATTTCCCCAAGTTAAAGAAAGACATCCCCATACAAATACAAGAAACATATAGAACACCAAACAGACAGGACGAGAAAAGAAACTCTCCACGGCACATCATAGTAAAAACACTACATGTACAAAACAAAGAGACAATTCTGAAAGCTGCAAAAAAGAAACAACAAGTCACATATAAAGGAAAACCATTGGGATTACAGCTGACTTTTCATTTCAAACTGTGAAAGCCAGAAGAGCCTGGACCAAAGTACTCCCAGTTTTAAATGACCACAGATGCCAACCCAGATTACTATACCCAGACAAAATGTCTACTATAGTCGAAGGGGAAAGAAAAATCTTCCATGACTAAATAGGCTGAAGGAATTCATGTCCACAAAACCAGCCCTTCAGAGAGTTCTGCAAGCAATACAAAGAGTTGAAGAAAGGAATGACTATACCCAAGGGATTGCAGAAAGGAATACAATGAAAGCATAACTGTGGAAAGGTACAGCTATATCAAGAATGTTATCAAGAATGTAAACAGAAATAAAAATGACAGGATTCAATACCCATCTTTCATTAATAACTTTAAATATTAATGGACTGAACTCCCCAGTCAAAAGACACAGATTAGATGAATGGATTAAGAAACAAAACCCAACTTTT
>NW_008360327.1:6403499-6404226 GCF_000622305.1 Nannospalax galili
CCAGTGAGCCCAACTTCATAAAAACAGTACTACAGGACTATAAGACCCAGATTAATCCCAACTCATTAGTAGTAGGGGACTTCAATACCCCACTATCTCCATTAGATAGGTCAACAGGCCAGAGACTTAACAGAGAGACATCTGAATTAAACAAAACCATATATCAAATGGACTTAACAGATATCTTCCGAGTATTCCACCCAAACACCAAAGGACATACTTTCTACTCAGCACCCCATGGAACCTTCTCCAAAATCGACCATATACTGGGGCACAAAACAAACCTCAACAAATGCAAAAAGACTGAAATAATTCCATGCATTCTCTCAGACCACAATGCAATAAACCTTACACTCAATACGCGAAGAAGCCCTAATCGCCACATGAACATGTGGAGATTAAACAACACACTCCTGAATGATGAATGGGTCAAATGAGAAATTAAGAAAGAAATAAAAGTATTCCTGAAATTAAATGAAAAGGACAATACAACACAACAAAACCTCCTGGACATGCTGAAAGCAGTCCTAAGAGGGAAGTTTATAGCTCTAAATGCTTACATCAAAAAATAGGAAAGAACACAAATAAATGACTTAACATTGCTCCTCAACACACTTGAAAAGCAACAGCAAGTGAAACCCAAACCCAGGAGACAAGAAGAAATAACAAACATCAGGGCAGAAATTAATGAAATTGAAACAAAGAAAACAATACAAAGAATCAACAA
>NW_008360327.1:6404918-6406177 GCF_000622305.1 Nannospalax galili
AACCAAAACGGAAAACTATAGAGCCATATCCTTAATGAACATAGATGCAAAAATTCTCAACAAGATACTTGCAAACCACATACAGACACACATCAAAAAGATCATCCACCATGATCAAGTCGGCTTTATCCCAGTGTTGCAGGGATGGGTCACTGTACGTAAGTCAATAAACATCATAAATTATATAAATGGGTGCAAAGACAAGAACCACAGGGTCATCTCAATAGATGCAGAGAAGCCCTTTGACAAAATTCACCATGGATTTATGTTCAAAGTCCTAGAGAGAATTGGACTGGAGGGAACATACCTCAACATAATTAAAGCCATATATAACAAATCCACAGCCAACATCATTCTAAATGGAGAAAAAGTGGAAGCATTCCCATTGAAATCAGGAACCAGACTGTAGGAGGAAGTGCGGCCTGAACAACCTGCGCATGCACACTGCAAACGAACCAAAAACATCCAGCTGAGTCAAACCTGTGTTCTGCCAAAAGACACAGAGACGGCTGATACGAAAATGGCCTGATACAGAGAGCCAATGAGGAACAGACATGACCTATCAATGGACCAATGGGACACCGGGAGGAGGGATATAAGGGAGCCCCATATCTGCAATAAACGAGTCTGCAGCTGCTCACACTGCCTGCTTCTCACCTGACTCCCGGAGTCTGTGTCATTACTCTGCACTGATTCTACCCCTGCCTGGAGAGCCCCAGGACACCCGCAACACCAGACAAGGCTGTCCACTATCCCCACTTCTCTTTAACATAGTACTTGAAACTCTTGCAAGAGCAATAAGACAAGAGAAGGAAATTAAAGGAGTAATAATTGGAAAGGAAGAGATCAAATTATCTTTTTGCAGATGATATGATATATCTCAGAGACTCCGAAAATTCCACCCGAAAGCTACTAGAAATTATTAACACGTTCAGTAAAGTGGCAGGTTACATAATTAACCTACAAAAGTCTATAGCTTTTCTATATAGCAATAACAAGCAATCAGAGAAAGAGCACATGAAAACACTCCCCTTCACAATAGCTGGAAAAAAAAAAAAATATCTCAGAGTAAAACTGAAAAAGACATTTAAAGAGCTCTACAAGGAAAATTTTAAATCTTTAAAGAAAGAAATTGAAGAAGACATCAGAAGATGGAAGGACCTCCCATGCTCATGGATTGGAAGAATCAATATTGTGAAAATGACCATCGCCAAAAGCAATATATAGATTCACTGCAATCTCAATCAAAATCTCCATGA
>NW_008360327.1:6406393-6407060 GCF_000622305.1 Nannospalax galili
GCTCGCTGGCTGCCTCTGCATGAATGTCCCAGCAGCAGTCAATATGTGCAGGCCCAGTTTTGTTTGATAACTCCTTCCTCCAGCTCCTGACCTCACCTGCCATTGTTGCTGCCCTTGGTGAAGGGTTAACATTCTTCAGTGTGGAAAGACCTTCGTCTTACTTTGCAGTGCCTCCATTCTCTACATTTCCCACGATCAGATGTCATGTCTCTTGCCTTGTTTCTATTCTGTCCTTGTTAGGACATTATAGTAACCCTTTAGTCCCTCCTTCTGCCTCAGCACAAGCCAACATTGGTGGAGCCATGGTGCTCATGGTACTACCTCAAATAGCTGCTGTCTAATAAATGCTGAATCCTTATTTCCTAAGTGTCAGTGACTTTATCTGGTAAATTGAAAGGTTTGGACTAAGGAGCTGAACAGAGAGTCCTCAAAAGAAGAAGTAAAGATGGCTATGAAGCATTTTATAAGATATTCAACATCACTAATAATTAGGGAAACGCAAATTAAAACCACTTTAAGATTTCACCTCACCCCAGTCAGACTGGCTAAGATCAAGAAAACAAATGATACCAAATGATGGAGGGGATGTGGGGAAAGGGGACCACTCATCCACTGATGGTGGGCCTGCAAACTGGTTCAACCCCTATGGAAAGCAGTGTGGAGAACT
>NW_008360327.1:6407301-6407687 GCF_000622305.1 Nannospalax galili
TCAAGAGAGGTAGGACCATAGGAGAGTATTAGTAAGGGAGAAAGGGGGGAAATGGGGGCACCTTAAGTGGGAAAACCATGATGGAGGGGTGCAACAATGTGAGGTATAAACAATGCCTAGCTAGTTTTGAAAACCAGAGGGAACCATTACTCCTACAGCCTACTGATAAGTTATACATAGCAGATCAAGAAATAAATGTCTAGGTAAGGTTTATCTGAGAACAACTGGTCTTTGCCCAAGATTTATCTACATGACACACATTAATTAAAAGTACTAGAGTGGTGAAACTAACCTTCTTGGATGTTTGACATACTTTGAGGCCTAAAATAATTTGGTCAGAGGGACATAAAGGACAGTTTTTGCTCCTTGCCCTCCTAGGTTGACTA
>NW_008360327.1:6408435-6467404 GCF_000622305.1 Nannospalax galili
AGTAGATGTGAAAAACATTACCATTGAAATCTACCTGATGACTTTATATCCATGCTTAGATGCCAAGGAGCTCAGAAAGTAACCAACTGTGGCTAATAATAATCAGATATATAGCGATTAGAAGTGCATGTGCATCTTAGTGTCAATTGTATTGAAAATAATTTTTTCTGTATGAAACTGTGTATTTTAATAGTGAAATGGAGATCTTTTTTAAAGTTTACAACCTCACTTAATTTTATGTCTTATAGGGTTTATACAGAGTACAATATTGTATAACTGTATTAATCCAATTATAAACCTAAAAATTTACAGCCAATTTTGAAAGAGATGCATCTTAGCTCTGGAAATTGTTATTGAATATGTCAATGCCGTTGTAAGGAAATGCTTCTTCTAATTATATGGTTATTAAATGAATAATTTTTTTAAAAAGTCTTTCCTGAACAAAAAAAAAGTCTGTTAAGACTCAAAACAAGAGACGACACCATTTCTTCTCTGCATTTAAAACTAATGAATGAATGAAACTGTTTCTGTGGTTTTGTCTACATGGAAGGTGCTATTCTTACCAACTTCTTATACAGAACAGCTTATAGTGGGACAGTACCAAGGATCCTATTTCACAGGGATACTGCTGAGTAGGGCAGGAGCTGAGGCAGCTATACAGCCAGAGAGACTGAGGAGCCTTTCAGACTGCAGCTTTTACTCTGCCTGAGACAAGAATCATTATAAGATTTTTGAATTGGGGGATGGAGAGATGGTTCGGTGGTTAAGAGCACTGGCTGCTCTTGCAGAGGACCTGGGTTTGATTCCCAACACACACATGGCAGCTAACAACTGTTCCTAACTCCAGTTCCAAGGGGACTTCTGCCCTCCACAGGCATTGCATGACACAGGTGCCCTTATACACATATAGGCAACACACTCATACACATAAAAAATAAAAATAATAAAGATTTTTGAGCTCAAGGATAGGCTTTGACATTTATAGGAAAGAAATCTTTTTTGTAGCACAGTATACACCCACGTACTGATATATGAACACAGGTGTGCACATACCTTCACTTGCATTCTGACAATATCTGTTTGCCATGTGGGAAACATATCTCTTAGGGGAGGGACAGCAGCCAGTTGTGAAGAATATCGAGTGTCTTACTGAAGACCATTTATAGCTTTCCATCTATACTTTATAAATAAATGTATCTGGATATAATGAGAACCTGGAGCACTGACCAAACATTCTCCTGAATTGACCTTGTATAATCCTCTCCTGAGTTTGTTCTGCAAAGAAAACAGTGTAAATCAGGAAGCACAGGAGTTTTGAGCTGTCCACCTACAGGTGTCTTTTCTATATACATATGAGGTACGTGGATCATGAAAACCATACCCAAATATTAGGACAAACATGTACCAAGATGCACAGGTGTTTACAGAAGAAACCTGGGCTCCTATGTGAGGCCCATATCGTATAGGGTATTTACGTTCTGCCCAGCAACCACTGGACTACAAGATTGTTTCACCCTAGTCAGAGATCCATGCATGCACGAATTGCCCATCTGGTACTACTCTGGGTAAGGAGTCCAGCTGCAGGCACTGAGAGAGAAGTCGGCAGGATGCTGTCCTGAGATGAAACTAGCTTCTCTGCAGCTCTCACACTAAATATTTGGTTTATCCTCAAGCAAGAATCCTTATTTCCACACTCCTATTGGTAAAATGAGGCTCCCCGATTAAATCAGTAGTTGTTCAATGCTTCCTCTGAATAGCTTAGGTACTGCACTTGGGGGGCCTTGGGGTCCTCAGCAGAAGTGGGATGGCCAGAAAAGGAATCCTGGCAGGTACACTAAGATCTGTATCTGAGATCTTATGTAAAATAGGTGGCCTCCCCTAAACAGTCTGAAAAGTATTTATTGATTGGTTCACTGATTCATTGATTGATTGATTGATTGATTGATTGATTGACTGATTGACTGATTGGTTGATTGATTGATTCAGGGTCTTGTTATGTATCCCAGGCTGACCTCAAATTTATGACCTTCTTGCCCCCATCACTGGAATGCTGGAAATACAAGTGAGCACTACCACGTCTGGCTCTTTTATGTTCTCGAAGTCTTTTAGGGCATTTATTTCATTTTATTTTGTGGTATGTGGATTGTACCTGGGATCTCAGAGGTACTAAGTATTCATTATACCATCAAACATATCCTCGCCCCTTTAAATTTTTACAAATCCATTATTTTATAGAATGTTAAGAAAAGAGTGAGGACATGGTGACACACGCCTGTAATCTCAGAGCCTAGGAGGCAGAGACAGGCAGATCTCTAAGAGTTCAAGGTCAGCCTGGTCTATGTAGCAAATTCCAAGAAAGCCAGGGCTATATACACTTTGTCTATCAATAAATAAATAAATAAATAAATTTTTTGAAAGAAAGGAATTTTAAAGAATGAAATCCCACTTTAGTTCACTGGTATTTCAGCTGGTTGTGCTTAATTATTCCAAAAAGTATCCAACTAATGGTTAATTTTAGAAATTGTTTTCTCAATTTGGACATTCTGACATACTATCCTATCTTCCTGTCCCACTTCAGCCCCTTGGTACTTCTGCTGACTACTCTTAAGTATTCCAAAAATTATCCAACTATCAGTTAATTTTAGAAACGTTTTCTGAATTTGGAGATTTTGACACACTATCTTTTCTTCCTATTTATAACTTCTGATTCTACTATAAACAAATTCCAATTATGCTTCTAGTCCTATCACTGCACCGAAACACCTTGTCCAGGGTCACCAATGACCTACACATTAACCGCAGTGTGCACCAAGTTCTCATCTAACTAGATCACAACTGACACAATTGATCCCCCAACCTAGTGATGTGTTTCTCCAGCCTCACAACACTCCTTCTCGGCTCATCTAACTCCTGATCTCTTAACAGTGGAGGACAGGGTTCACCTGCCCTCTTATCTTTCCTGGACACTGCTTGTCCCTTGTAGTCTCCAGAGTTCACTGTCCCCTACCCCTACACTATATTGAACAGCTCCGACTCCCCCTGCACCCCAGATCCTTCCAAAGGTCTGTTCAGCACCCCCATGCAGAATAGACATTCAGTTTGTCATGTTCAAAACCAAATAACTCACTTTCCTACTTCTTTACCACAGAAGCTTCATGTCTGATAGAGATGTCAGTGGAGTGAGCTTTAATTGTCCTTTCTCTTATACTCCAAACCATTAAAAAATTCTGTTGATTCTACCCATCAAATACATCTGGAAAATGGGCATATTGCCATTTCACTGTAGTCATTCTAGTCTAATCTCACTTTAATCTACTGAAGGACAACACACACACACACACACACACACACACACACACACACACACTACTCCAACTTGGCCTCTTCATCAAGTCTCCAGTCCCTCTTTTCCTCCCTCTTTCCTTCTCTCCCTTTGTGTGAATGTAGCAACCTCCACATTGGTCAGTCCTATGACATAGGCTCACTTGCACTTACTGTCCCACTACACTCCTCCCCCAGCAAACGTGCTTTCTAATACTTCTCTCAGGCCTCACTTAAATGTCTCCAGTGAACACAATATCTCTCTCTCTCTCTCTCTCTCTCTCTCTCTCTCTCTCTCTCTCTCTCTCTCTCCTTTCCTCCCTCTCTCCTTCCTCGGTCTCATTTAGCCCAGCCTGGCTCCAAACCCACTATGTTGCCAAGGATGACTCTCCTCTCCTCTCCTCTCCTCTCCTCTCCTCTCCTCTCCCGCCCCCACCATTAGAATGTAAACCACATGAGAACAGGGACTTTCTGTTTGCCTGTTCTTTCTGATGTATTCCCAGGGTCTGGAACATGGCTTGGAATATATAATATGTAACTAGTAAATATTTGTTAAATAAATCAATGTCAAAGTAAAAGCTCTTGGGAGGCTCTTGCTTTACCTACTGGTATCCCTTTGAGGGAAGAAATTTTTCTTTAGCTGAGAAAATGTCCTCACTAAGAATATATGTATGAGAAATGAAAAGAGGGAGAGAGAAGAAACAGAAAAGAGGGACTAAAACAAAAACATATTATTAGAAAATCACGAAAGATTTTTTTAAGGTAAAGAATTAGTAAGTTGTTAGCCAAACAGTGTTTTTTAGCTGTATTCTTTATTTACGAATCATTTCCTCTCTAGTCCACAATGTCATAAATATTTAGTCTTCTCCCATCTGTCCCTTCCCAGTTAACCTGGCTTAATTCCTAACTCATAATGTTCCCTCTCAGTGCAGCACTCATCTGTTACAGAGAGCGCCCATTGTCTGGCTAAAACACTGGACTGTTTACTCAGGAAACAGCCAGCTCCTTCCCTGGCAGCTTCCAGCACCCCAAGAACTGGGTGTTGATACTGAGTTCTCCACCTGCCTCATTTCCTGTTTCAACAGAAACAATCTGACTGATCTTGGATGAGACAAAACTCAGAGCCAGGGAATGAGGCTGTTCTCCGTCAATCCTTGGGACTGCTGCAGCCAGCTCCAACTTCAGCAGAGTACCTTGTTTTGTTGCCTTGAGCCTTCCATATTGTCTGCCTAGTGTCTTTCATCTGTCACCCATCCTTGATGAAATTTCTTCTCTGGAAAATGTCTACCTTCCGAGACAAAATCAAAGTTGGCTGACCTCAACATGCCCAAGTGACAGCTACATAAATGCTTATGCGACCTAGGTCAATCCATGCTGGCATTTTAAGATGGCATCTTTATATTTTTCAAATGGATGATAATTTGATGTCCTAATACAAAAAGAATGCTGCTTGCCTCAAAACAAGGAAAGTTTGTTGAAATGAACTGTTTCTCCATCTTCAGACCGACATTCCTGGGAACTTTAGTGAATGATATCTGGTTTCCATAACTACCATGACTGGAAGGGGCCAGTGAAAAGAAATCCATAATGGTGTGTCTATGACATGTCATGCCTTAGGAAGAGGAAAAAGGTGGTCTTGCTTGGCTTTGGCAGAAGCTGGAGTTCCACACAGGTCTAAAACCAATCCTGGCCTGGGAAGAGGACACAGGCCCTCCAGCATTGTATTCCAGCTCTAGCCAATGGTGCTACTTTATTGAGATAAATTACTTACTTCTGACAACCTAAGTACGTTAGAACTTCAAGCTCCACAAAGACAAAATAGATTTTGTCCTAAACATGCCACTTTCGGGCATAAAAAACTTAAGTGAATTGTGAACCAATTAAGGATCTTCTGAATTCCTTTGCTTACTTCCCCAATAATCAAAAAAGTTTCTGACTAAGAGACTTCAAAATAATTTGATTAATGACCAGAACACTGACAAAATTCTTACCTTCTAAAATTAACAATAAATATATTTCTGCTCAATTCTCACCTCAAGGTACATGCAGTTAGGAGTGAGCTCCCTGAGCTGATAACCGAGGTCTCAGGAGCCTGTGAATCCTGTTGCTCTGGGTCATTTCTCTCGAAGTCTTTTCCTAATAGGTCCCTGGGCTCCACAATTTGGTGTTCATGGAATCTCGGTTTCCCCATCACAGATCACATTAACCTCAGCCTTTACCTGGCCTCCCTTCTGTCCTCCAGGCCCAACTCTGACAAATCAACATCAACTACCAAGGACTAGTTCACGGTGCAGCAGTCAAGGCCAGAGCAGGTAAATTAAGTCACAACAGCATCCATAACTGGATGTTGGATAAAACCATGGAAAACTCATTCATCCTCACTCCAACCCAAATGTTCTTATGAATACTAGTATTCTGTCTTGTTTTGTTCTCAATAAAGACAGAAGTAACTGTCCGTATCTACATCACCACCGCCTTCCCAAGTTCTGGTATTACAGGTATGCACCACCACTCCCAGCTTGTCATGTAAACCTTAAACAGCCCTTCACATCTCAGAATGTGGTTCTGTGGTTACTCTGATTTTTCTCATCTCAAACTGCCTGGAGGAAATAAATAAACTAATAGACATAGAGCCATGCTGATATTTCAGGTAGTCTAAGAGGTTTCCTTAACACTATTCCAATGAATAAATTTAGAAAATGCCAGTGTAAGTGACTAAAGGAGTCAAAAGTGCCAAAAGTGTTATAGAATCAGAGCCCTAAAATGCATATCAGTCTCTTTAAAATATAAAACCAAGTAACATTTCTTTATAGTCAAGTATAATAAACTATCTCTCTTTTAAAATATTTTATTTATTATTTTTATTTTATGTGTATGAGTGTATTGCCTGCACGTATGTGAGTGCACCCGTGTCATGCAATGCCATGGAGGTCAGAAGAGGGCTTCAGATTCCCCTGGAACTGGAGTTAAGGTTGGTTCATAGCTGCCATGTGGGTGTTGGGAATCAAATCCGGGGCCTCTGAGCCATCTCTCCAGCCTCAAACTATCTTTTTTTTTTTAAGATTCATTTTATTAATTTTAATTGTGTGTAGATGCATGTGAGTGTAGGTGCCCACAGAGGCCAGAAGAGAGTATCAGATCCCTTCTGATATGGGTGCAGGGACCTAGAGTCCTCTGCAAGAACGGTACACACTTTCAACCATTGATCAATCTCTCCAACCCCAAAACTTTTTACTTTTTGAGACAGAGTCTCACTCTATACCCCAGAATAGCCTGGAACTCATTCTATGGCCCCTAACGGCCTTGAACCCACAGCAATTTTCATGCCTCAGCCTCACAAGTTCTGAAATTACAGGCGTGAGCCCCAACCAAAGCTTTCAGTTTAAAAATGGAACCATTTTCATCCCCACATCACAGACTCTGTTCTTTGTTTTGATTTTTCCTATAGTACTCCCCACTTTCTGCTCAATCATAATTTCACTTTTTGTTTTGCTTTCTGCCACTGTTCACTAGAATGTAACTTCTTTGGACTGCAAAGGATTTTACATCAAAGCTAGGAAGCTTTCCCCAACATCTCTGCCTTCATCCAGAACTAGGTATGGCTGCCTCTCTCCTCCCATGGCAAACGCATTCCTCCAATACGTGCTCGTCACCACACTTTCATAATCTGTGTGTCTGTCTTGCCCATTAGCAAGGTCTCTTAATCTTTGTATCACCAATGCCTATCAGAGGAGGTTAATAATGACTGTTTCGATTTAACTGGAATCAAAAGTACTAGGGAAGAGAGAACTCTGGGGCTGAGCTCTGTCTCTTTCATTGTATTTATTATTTATGTTTCCACCATAGACATCCATACAGGCATAGAGACTAAAAAGGAGGTATTCTGCCAGACGTGGTAATGCACGCCTTTAATCCATGCACTTGGGAAGCAGAGGTGGGTGGATCTCTGTGAGATCCAGGCTAGCCGTGTCTCCGTGGGGAGTTCCAGACCAGCTGTGACTGCAGGGAGACCCTGTCTCAAAACAAACAACAACAACAACAAAAACAAAACAAAAAGGTGTTCTGAGGTGGAGGGTGGTGGAATAAAGACAAACAACACTGCCCTATATCCCCACAGACCTGGGATCTGGTAAGGAGGAGGGACTCTAAATTTGATTAAGATCTATTATAGGAAATGCACAAAATCTCAATCCAAAAAAAAAAGAAAAAGAAAACACCAGCCTGTGACAAAAAATGAGGTAAGATCTACAAAAGGCAAGAGAGGGCCACATGTAACAGCAGAACACAAGAAAACAGATAAAAATACAGAAATGTCATATGTTAGATTTACAGAGAGAACAGCAGACTCAAGAGTGTTCAATGGAACAGTGAGCAGGGGAGAATGTCTCCTCCAGCTCACCCCAGTTTTGGGGCTGTGACAAGAAAATCTACAGAAGTGAATTCTAGAAAACAAAATGTAGGGGCTGGAGAAATGGCTCAGTGGTTAAGAGCACTGACTGCTCTTGCAGAGGACCTGGGTTTGATTCCCACCACCCATACGGCAGCTACGAACCGAATGGAAATAAGAAATTCAGAACTGTTGCCTCTTGAATTCCCATGGCACACCCACATCTCCAGACAAGCAACAGCTACTGTGTAAATACAAGTGAGCTGAGCCTGACACAGACTTATTATGCATGCAAAGATACTCAGACAAGACCTGTGAGTCCTTGACAGAAAACCTTGACAGTCAGAGTTCAGGTGGGAAGAGAGCCTCAGCAGCAAAAGTGAACACAAGCAGGGGTATACTGTGCCCTATACTCCGGCCTTAGGCATTAGAAACCACAGATGGAAAACACAATTACCTGGCCCACCATAGAGAAGGCTCTGGGCTGGGAAGGGAGACACCTATGAAGCTGATAGGACACCTTTGCATAGGAACTTGACTCAGCAGGGAAGACATGACTGACTAGCTTATTCTGAATTCTATAAAGACCAGCAGTTCTTTCACCTGCAGCGTCAGCTGCAAAGGACAACTTAGTGGTTAGGGGAAAATGCACTCATCCCAACAAAGAAATATTGACTGACATCTATTTATCCTGCTTTACTCTGCATTTTAGTTTGTTCGCCTTTATGTTCTTCAGTTTTCTTTACCATGCTTGAATGGAGCTTTAAGAGCTCTTCTGTTCCAGCGTCAATTCTATCATATTTTCTCTATCACTTCTCAAATCTCTAATTTATAGATTCCTTCTCACTCCCACTTTACTCTTTTTTCCCTTTTCCTTTCCCTCCTCTTTTTACTTTCTAATGATTAATACCCTTATCTTGAAAACCTTTAAATTACATTTATCAGGACAGTATTCTACCTCCTGCCTTTGTAAGCCTTATTAGGGACGTAACTGAAGTAAAGAAGGATTTTCCATTGTGTTTTAACAGCAGCCTTACTGTCAAATCATTGGTTGTGTTACTACTGCCTGCTGACCCCCTCTGAACAGTAGTAGGGGTCATAAGCCCAAGAGTAGATTATATGCCCTGCCAAAGATTAATATAACACAAAACAAACGGGCAAAGGAGAGGGGAAAAAACCCGCAGGCATATCCATTCAAAACATATGCATAAAACACAACAAAGGAACGAAGGATGCATGAGGAAACAAGCCACTAGAGCATGCCCAACAGCCTACAGCTCCTCCCCCAAAGATAATGAAAAAGCCCAAATGCCAGAAAAACAGTTCAGGGTACTTTAAAAAACATGCAATGTACTCAAACAAGCAGATGCATGAAACAAGGAAATCAATTCAGAAACTACACAAGAACATTAGCAGAGGAGAGGCGAGGTCAGCAATATGAACGAAAATTCAAAATCATGAAGAAAAAAATTCATCAAGGAAGATGAAATTCTAAACAACAAAAAGAAATTCTGGAAATGAAAAATCTATGGCTCAAAAAACACAGTGGAAAATATCAACAGATAAGATTGAGCAGCATGAAGAATTTCAGGACTGGAACTCAAGGTCAAGACACCACAGTCAGACAACAATAATGAAAAAGAGCATGCCACAACTTCCAAGAACCATGGCGTACGATCAAGAGACCTAACCTAGGAAGCCGCAGTGCAGAAGGAGCTGAGATTTAGACACACAAGCACAGAAGTATCTATTCAACACAATTCCAATAGAAAAACTCTCAGATGTAGAAAAAAAAGTAAAAATCGAAACAGACATGACCAGAGAAGATGCAACATATTATAGTCAACATGTCAGAACTACAAAGTAAAGAAACAATATTCAAATCTGGAAGAAAAAAAGTCAACTCATCTATAAAACAAGCTTATGAGAACAACTTTAGACTGTCTCTTCAGCAATCATAAGAGCCATCAAAGCATGGAGTGATACACTTCAACCCCTGAAAATATATAACTGCCAACCAAGATTGCTATATCTAGCAAAGCTTTCCTTTAAATTTGGTAGGGAAATGCGGTCACTTCAAGACAAGCATAAACTGAAGCAATTCACGAACACCAAGCCAGCACTGAGATACCTGAAGAAATTCAAAACAAGAGAAGATACTTTCAATCACATGAGCACAGTAAAGACTCAATTTCATGAAAAGAACTAATGAACAAAGAAGAATCAGGAAGGAATCTATCATGTACAATATAGTAAACTGGCAACCCCCCAATACTAATAGAGGACAAAGGAAAGAATAAACAATAATCCAATCAGCCAGAAAAACAGCCAACAAAATGGCATGAGTAGCATCCTCAAATGTAATGGGCCACAAATCTCCAATTAGATGACAACTCTCCGGTTATGAGCTGAATAGACCAAAAATCAATTCTCCGTTGTGTCCAAAAATATACAGCATAGCAAAAACACCTGTAGACTGAGAATCAACATACTGAAGCCAATTTGCCATGCAAATGGAAGTCAAAAACAAGCTAGCCATAAAATCATATGAGCAGGTTCCCAGGAGTTTATAGGGTTCTGCTTCCCTATGAAATACACAAAAAATTCAATTAAAAATTAAAAAAAAAACAAGTTGGCATAGCTGTCCTGATATCTGATAATGTACACTCCAAACCAAAATCAGTCAGAAGTGGTAAAGATGGGCACTGAATATTAATAAAGGAACATTCATCAAGGAAATAGAACTGCAAAAAAAACCCAATTTAATAAAAGCAAACAATAATGCACATGAAAAGTCAGATAGGTCCTGATACAATGAGTGAATTCAATACCCTACTCTCATCTTTGGCTAGGTCATCCAAATTAAAAATCAATAAAGAAACTTCAATTAAACTATACTATATATTAAATGGACTTAACAGATATCTACAGAATATTCCATCCAACAGATATGGAATACATCTTTCTCTAAGTAGCTCATGGAATCACCTCTAAAATAGATATTATAGGCCGCAAAGTAAGTCTTAATGAATACGGAACAATCAAAATCATTTGTTATATATTATCATATCATTGTGGACTAAAACCAAAAATCAATAGCAAGAGAAACCACCAAAACTATACAAATACTCACAGACTGAATAATATACTCTTAAATGACTAGTGGGATGATCTAGAGAGAAAACGGGGAAAATGAAAAAAACTCCAAGAGTCAAAGGAAAATGAAAGCAAATGTTATTAGAACCTTTGGAGTACAACAAAGGTAATTCTAAGGAGTCTTTAGAGCTGTGAGTGCTTATGTCTAAAAATCAGAGATAGCTCAGATAAATGACTTATTGATGTACTACAAAAATAAGAGCAAGACAAATCCAAAAGTACTAGACAGAAAGAAATAATAAAGAACAGGGCAAAAATGAATGAAATGGAAAATAAAAAAGGATACATAGAAAAAAATAAAACAAAGGGTTGGTTCCTTGAAAAAATAAACACGATTTAAAAACCACTACTGAAACTAACCAAAATAAAAAGACACAAATTAGTAAAATTAGAGATGAAAAAGAGGACATTACGACAGATACAAATCCAATCCAGAGGATCTTTAAAGATTACACTGAAAACTACTATTCAAAACAACTGACGGGACTGGTGAGATGGCTCAGTGGATTAAGGCAGTTGCCACCAAGTGTGATGACCTGAGTTCAACACGCGGGATTCATGTAGTGGAAGGAGAAAACCGAATCCTCCAAGTTGTATTCTGACCTTCACATGCTCACTGTGGCATGTGCACATGTGTGGGAATACAGATAGACAGACAGACAGATAAATTTTTTGTTTGTTTGTTTGTGGGTTTTTTTGTCTTTTTTGAGACAGGGTCTCCCTGTAGCCCCAGCTGTCCTGGAACTCGCCATGTAGACCAGGCTGGCCTCAAACTCACAGAGATCTTCCTGCCTCTGCCTCCCCAGTGCTGGGATTAAAGGCGTGCGTCACAACGCCCGGCCTAACAGATGTTTTTTTTTTAAAAACAGAAAAGTATAGAAGAAAAAAATAAATTCCTAGACACACATGACCTCCCAAAATTGAATGAAGAAGCTATAAAGAACTGAAACAGGTCCTTAACAAGCAATGACGATGATAAACTCTCCCAACAAAGACAAGCAAGGAGGAGATGGAGTCACTGCCAAATTCTACCAAACTTTTAATGAAGAGCTAACACCAATGTTCCTTAAACTTCCCATAAAGTAAAAAGGTAAGAAGCACTATCAAACTTACTCTGAAGTCAATATATTACCTCGATAGGGATACAACATAAAAAGAAAAACTATGGATGAAACCTTCTTGATGAACAGAGACACAAAAATTCTCAATCTGACACCTGTAAAATGGATTCAAGAACACATTAAGAGTGTTGCACATCATGAAGTGAAGTTACACATCATGACCATGTTTGGTTTCCTTCCAAGGGATACAAGAATGGTCCATAGACATAAATCAATAAATGCAATACTGCACATAGACATAAGGACAGAAATCATATGATCATGTGAATACAGATAAGGCCTTTGACAAAGTTCAATGCCTCTTTGTGGCAAAAGCCTGAAGAAACTAGGAGTAGAAGAAATATGTCCTAAAACAATCATGGATATATATGAAAAACCCATAGTCAACATTATGCTAAACAGAAAAAATCTGAAGGCATTCCTTCTAATATAGGGAATGAGATAAGGGTGTCCACTTTTTCCATTCTTATTCAATATGATACTCAAATATTAGCTAACATAAGAAGGCAAAAGAGAGAAACAAAAGGAGACACACAAGGAAGGAAGAAATCATTATTTGCAGATAACACGATTCAATATTTAAAAGACACCAAAACCTCAACCAAAAACCTCTTAGACCTGATAAACACCCTGAGTAAAACAGTAGAATACAATAGTCAACATACAGAAATTAGTAGTTTTCTATATTCCATTAACAAACTTCCTAAGAAAGCAATCAGGGGAAAAGATTCATTCATGATAGGAAAAAAAAAAAAAATCACCTAGGAATAAACCTAACCATGGAGGTAAAAGATCTATATAAAGAAACTTTAAAACACTGAAGAAGAAACTAAAGACACTAGAAAATTAAAAGATCTCCCATTCTCTGGACTGGCAGAATTAATACTGTGAAAATGGCTTTTTTACCAAAGCAGTCTCCATCAAAATTCCAATAATATTCTTCACAGACTAGAAAAAAACAATCCTAAAATTCATATTTAAGTACAAAAGACCCTGAATGGCCAAAGCAATTGTAAGCATGAAAAGCAATGCTACAAGTATCACAATACTTGACCTCAAATTAAACTCTAGAGCCACAGCAACAAAAATAGTATGATATTTACTGGTGTAAAAACAGACACATAGACCAGTGGAGAGGATTGGAGAAGAGTGGGAGTCAGGTGGGACTGGACTAGACTAGACTAGACTAGACTAGACTAGACTAGACTAGACTAGACAGAGATCTATCCCCAGCTTCCATCCCTCAGATCCAGAAATAAATCCATACAGCTATGAGTGGCTAATTTTTGACAAAGGCATCAAAAATATACATTGGGGGGGCATCTTTTTCAACAAATGGTACTAAGAAAACTGGATTTCTACATGTAGAAAAACTAAAATTGAACCATTATTTCTAACCTTGCCCAAAAATCAGTTCAAGAAACAGAAAGATGGCTCAGTAAGTACAGGTGTTAGCCATATAAGCCTTGAAGTCAAAGCTTGATGCCTGGAACCCAAGTAAAGGTGGAGGGAGGGAATGGACTCCACAAAGTTGTCTGTGGCATGCACATACCCCCACGTCATACACCCACATGCATCGCACACACTAATAATAAATAAAATTTGCAAATATAAATTCAAAATATATCAGAGACCTTAATATAAGACCCAAAACTTTAGCTGGGTGTGATGGCCCATGCCTTTAATCCCAGCACTTGGGAGGCAGAGGCAGACAGATCTCTGTGAGTTCCAGGCCAGCCTGGTCTACACAGTGAGTCCAGGCCAGCTGGAGCTACAGAGAGACCCTGTCTCAAAAAGAACCACCCCCCAAAAAAATTCCAAAACTTTGAAACTGGTAGAGGAAAGCACTGTGGGGTACAGGTAAATAAAAATGACTCAAATCACTGAGGAAACAATGCCAGGAGTTGACAAACAGCACTGCATGAAATTAAAACTTTTCCACTTACCAATGGAAAGAAACTTTAAAGAGACAGTCAGTAGAATGGGGGAAAAATCTTTGCTAACTCTATTTCTGACAGAGGATTAATATCTAGATTCTATAAAGACCCCCAAAAATTTAACACCAAAAAAAAAATCTAACCAATAAGTGGGCAAATAAACCAAACAGACAGTTCTCAAACAAGAAACACAAATGACCAATAAATATATGAAAAAAAGCTCAATGCTCTTAACCACCAGGAAAATGCAAATTACAGTCAGAGGCTTCCATCAACAAAAGATGACAAAGGATGGGGAGGAGGTAAAGAGGAACTTTTATACACTGCTGGTGAGAATTCAAACTGGTGCATGCACTATGGAAATCAGTACAGAAGGTCCTCAAATCTAAAAACAGATCTACTGCATGATCCCACTATACCTGAAGGACTCTAAAGGAGCAAACTGTAGAGATAAGTGCACATCCTCTTTTATTGCCACAGTATTCACAATAGCCAACATATGAAAACAGCTAGATGCCCATCTACAGATGAACAAATAAACAAAATGTGGCACATGTACACGATGGAACTGAGGCACCAAGAAGAATGAAATAGTAATTTGCAGGAAAATTGATAGAACTGGAGATCGTCGTGTCAAACAAGTTAAGTAAGAGTCAGAAAGACAAATATCACGTTTTCTCTTAGATATGGAGTGCAAATTTAAATATGTATATATATATATGTATGTATAAGACATTAAGGCAGGAGGAGTATGAGAGGTGACGAAAAGCTCTAAAGGGACGACAGAGAGAGAAATAAGAGAATGATGGGAAGAGGGGCAATTATAAACTGTTTTCCCTCATATGCAGAATCTAGATTTAAATATATGCATATACACAGACACATATATGTATATATGTTTCAAGAGAATCAAAGGGGGACTATTTGAGGAGAAGGGATAGAGGAGGGATGTATGAGGGCAGTGGGGGACATGAATAAGAGCAAGATACAATGAATATATGTATGAAAATCTCATAATGAAATCCATTATTTTATACACTAAAAATTAATAAAAATAAAAATAATGACATAAAAAGGCACACATTTTAAAACCATTGGTTTCACCTTGAGCTGAAGGGTCCATTTGTCTTTGTTAATTTAAGCTATTAAAGCTACATAAACGATACAAATTAATACATGTGCTTCCTCTCCACTGCATGTCCAAATCAAGAGCTGACAAAACACTACAAAAAACTTAAGCATCTATTGTTACACTGAGCGAAAAATTATACACAAATTTTACACATACGTTATAAAATTTCAATGAAGTTGGGATTTCTGTGATGACATGAGGGACGTAGCAGAAAGTCCCGGAAAAGCAGATGTTGTGCAGTATCTTACATGAACACATTCAGGAAAGTCACCGAGTGTGTCCAGGAAAATTAAAGCAAGACAGCAGGAGAAATGGAGATGGAGATGTGCATGTGGGTAGATGCTCATGGATCAGCCTTCCTAGCTCCTGGCAGGAGGTAAAGTTACAGCTCAATGGGAAATGCAGGAAATGGGACCTTGCTTAAGTGTCTTTAAAGCCAGAACTTTCCCCTAGAGGCTACATTTTTCAGTGTTTCATAAGCAGTGGACTCACTACAATGGCACCAATATTAATGCAATAAAATATAGGCCTCTGGATGCTAGCATACAGGCCATCACACAGCAGTACCCACTGCAGGTTTAGACGCCTACAGGTTGTGGAAAGCTGGGATTAACAGAGCTTGCTAGATGCTACGTGATCTGCATTTACTGACTCCACGGCCACATCCCTTTTCAGTACCACCTTTTAACTTCTGTCACTAAATGATACATCACAAGGTTGAGCTGCAAGACGCTCCAGCCCAGTTTCACAAAGCAAATTAAACTAGAAATTTAGACCTGTTGTATTTAGGCAGTGGTGCCCAACACACTCTTCTAATGAAAGGCTGGTCCATTACTTACTGAAACAAAAAGAGGGGAAATAGATATGTTGTCCAAGATAGGCCAGAAATCTTTCAATTTTTGTGACTGTGTTTTAGAACACATACATTTACAAGTGTCTATTGAAAATAATAATCAGAAAGATTTCACTCAGCTTGAGAGGAAGAATTTTTTTTTGTTTTTTGAAAACTGAAGAGCTAAAGTTCACATGACCAGCTCCTAATTACGGTTTCCACACCCTGAGCCTAAGCACTGGCTTTCCACAATGTAAGTCCCACATGAGTTTAACAGTAATATATGTCTTTGAAAATCAAGTTTACTGTAATAGCTTATGGTATTATGTTACAAATAAACTACATTCTATTGTCAAAATAATGTTTTACTTTTTAATTGAATTTTTGCAATTTTCATATAATAAAAAGAAATTCTGCAAAGCTAGATATTTATCACAAGTGTTCATGAATCTTTCTTTTTCTAAAAAAAAATACATGATTTATTACCAAAGGAATAACAGGGTAATGAGAAATTAAAGATTATATATTGGAAAAGTTGCCACTAAATCAGCAAAATTTAGGGGTAAATAGGTAATTTCTTAATCATAACAAAAATTAGCAATGTTTGAAAAAGAATCCGTCCTCTTGACAGGGAGTTACATTCAGTGCACAATGGCTACCAACATATGGATCAGCCATTTTATTAGAATCAACTGGTTACCTTATTGCCTCAGGCCCTATATTTTAAAATATTTCAGAATGTTCATGTGTCCTAATACCTGCACTGATAGAGGTGTGCCTCCCTGAAGCTGAAGCGTGGCACATCTGTCTCCAGCGCTACTTAGGTTGTATCTGAGCATTAACGCCTGGGCTCATTCATCCACAGCTTTGGATAAGTTACGGTTTCCCTGCACTCCAATTTCCTCATCAGAACAACTAAAACAAAAGCAGCTATGTCTTCAACTTTACTCACACCACACCTCAGATTGTCCTTCACTCTCTTTTTGGTATCCCTATTGCTGCTTACCCAAGCATGTATCATTCAGTCAACAAATACTATATACCAAGTTCTGTATTAGGGGCTCTTTACATACAACTGTAGATGGGAAAGCAAACTTAAAGCAGAAGTCTAGTCACCTGAGGAAGAGCTCACGTAACCATCCCCCACCCACACCATGAGTCCTTGGACCCTCACCCAGCTGTGGTGTGTTAGTAATAGAGGAGCAGGAAGGGGTGCTCCCACAATGATGGAGTTACAGCATCTGCAGACTAAAAGAGAAGGGTCAAGACCCAGACTAGCTTTCTAAACCCCACATGTTCCCTGCCTGTTCACTGGTTTGGACACATCCCAGGACCATGATCTAGAAATAAGAGTCCAGATATATAAAAAGTATTCACACGTAGGCTCAGAAACACATGCCCATAAACACACCTCCTCACGTGTACACACAGAGAGAGACAAACATGCAACTTCAATATTCCATCCTGCAGTTATTCCCTCATCTCTACAGAGACTTAAGAAAAAGGTTAGTCTGTGATACTAAACGCAGGAAGATGTTTCTGCTCATGTTAATAACCAATACTTATTCCATCCAATAGATGACAACAGAACACATCATCAAACTAACATGTTCTCACCAGGCTGCACTGAATCCCATGTACACCGGGACATCAGATACTAAGGTACCTATAGAACTTGTGAAAGTAATGTCTTTCATGGCTCCACCACTTGCTAGCTGTGCAACTTTGTGCAAGTCACTTAACCTCTCTGAACTTCAGTTCCCTTGGATATAAAAGTTAGAAAGAGTACCTAATTCATAAGGTTGTGATAGAAATGAGTTGAAACAATGTAAGCAGTAATATTTAGAGTGGCAGAAGAAGCACTATGTAAGCACATGCTATGGTTGTTAACGATGCCTTCTATTAGAATCAATTCGGTTTTCCTCTTAAGAGTTTTTAAAGGGTCATATTTTTTATATTTCCCCCATAGTCCTTTGTACAGTTTTCTTTTAACTATAGCAAAAATATTATTACTGACTGGATGAGAACGGAATGCCCACGTTGCTCAATGCAGGCATGCACCCACGGCAGCCAGAGCCTTTCCAGTGAACTGTCATGTAACTAGCACAGCACGTCCATGATGAAGTCTGCTTTCCCCATCTATTTGTACAGCAAGGATGTGAGAATGAGCCCGCGACCTCCTGAGGGAGGAGATAATGGACCTATCAGTGAAGGCAGAGCCACAGCCACTGAAAACTACGTGACTATTATCGTTGGCAAAGGAAACTAACAACAAAACTAGGACTTCAAAAGGTGATGGCACTGAGCTGAGGCAGGAGCTGGAGCAGGCAGGGTACACTTTTGTTAGCATTCCATCCTGGTGCTCGTGGGTATAATCACAGAGCTGTGCACATCATCCCAGGGATGGCGCCACTAGGCAGGACCAAGAGGAAATGGAAGGTACTGACTGACACACCACAGCTCAGATCAGTCTGTGTGGTCAGAGTCCAGAATCCTGCCTGAGGCCTGAGCCTCCAGACTCTAGTATCCGCTCTGCTAGAAGCCGGTTATGTGGCTTGAACTCTCAGGGCCTCGGTTTCCACACTTGGAGAAAAACATGAAGAGACTAAACTATAAGATTTTTGAAGATCTTTCCCGCATTAAACTGAATTTTAAATTGCCCTTAGCAGTGGCTTCCTAATTATGTCCTGATAAGCGCAGTACTCCTTGCCTTAGTTCATAGCCCTGCTTCCCCGGAGGCCTGCTCCAGGTCCTCCATCTTTCCTTCAGTCAGCAGCTTGAGCATCACAAAGAACCGAAGCTCTCACGAGTCTCATCTCTATTGAAAACCTATCCAACTCCCACCTCAGCTGCTTGGCCTATGGGTCACTGAGTGACTAGTGTTCACCATAGAGTCTAGCAGCAAGGACCTGTCTTGGTGGAGGGGGTTATCCTTCTAGTAACCTGTACGTGCTGTTCATGTTAATGGATTAATCTCTGGTGATAATTGAAAAGCAAGTCAGCTCTCCTCAGTAATCTTCATACTCTGCAGCCCCTGAAAACATGGGTAGCATCCTCAAACAGCCCTGACCACGGAGGAGACGCATCCACCCACCCAATCACAGCTCCTCAGTCCCCAAAGCACACAGGCTCCAGTCTTTGCAAAGCAGTCTCAGGCCTTGGGACCTACACTGGGACCTTGGGACCTACCCTGCTGCTATACAGGAGCATTGTCTATACTATTAGAAGAATTTATATTAAACTTTAAGATATGGGCATTAAAGCAGATTTGGGGGATAGGGTTTTTTAGGTTTATTGCAAAGCAGAATGAGTTGCAGTTGAAACTCCATTGTTTGGATGCTATTTCTGTTTGTAAGTGGTTTTTTCTAGCAGCTGTTTGGGTTTTACCTTGAGTAAAATGGACATATACGGAAGTACTGCTGATAAGGAAAAGCTGTATGCTACATCATATGCATCAGAAACCTTTCCTCTGCTTCTTCCTTTTATCTTCTATATTTCTGACATACACGTAACTGAACTTTCTAAATACAGCTTAATAACACTTAGAACTATTTGCCTCATATGGGCTGGTGGTGCAAGCCTAAAATCTCAGCTACTCGAGAGGTTAAGGCAGGAAGATTGCAAGTTCAAAGATTTTGGGAGGGCTACAGAGCAAGTTCAAGGCCAGCATAGGCAAATTATCAGGATCCACTGTGGCAGGGAAGTAGGTGTAGAGAGAGAGGAATCAAGATTAACACAGGAGAGAAAAGGGTTGGCAAAAAGAGACCAGAATCTAACCCTTTCCCACCTGGCCTACATGTAACCAAACATGTGCAGGTAAAGCCTGCAACATATAAATGTGGGACAGGCAGGTGCTATATAAATTACCTATAAAGGACCAGAATGCATGTGATACTAGACTTGTGAGAATCTGTCTTTCCAGCTTACTAGCCCACTTCCACCATTAGGAGTTCCTCTTTTCTTAATAAGCTGCCTCTATTTTTATCGCTATCCATGCATCCCAGATCCATTCTCTGTTCCAGGACACCAGAATCTGAAAATCTATCTCAGTGGATCCACCCAGGAATCTGACTGGCACCTATCACAACTGGAGCAGCCAGCCAGGCCAGACATAATATCAATGCTATTTCCCCCTTCCATCCTTTCACTTTAAAATAGGGAGAAAGCTCCTGTGGGAAAGCCAATGATAGTGTGGATGCACCTCCTTCCCCACAGTTCCTGGTGCTCTGCAGCTAGGGGCCGAAGGTGTACCTGGACCTTCTTCCTTGCCCTACTGGGACACGAGATGAGCAAAGAAGAATGCATAGTGGCTAGCAAGCCAGCATGGCAGATGGGAGATGCACAGAGATGCCTGCCTACCGCCTAGGCAATCAAACATGCAGATGGCTCTGTAGCTGCTAATAAAGACAGCAGCGTCTGCATGGCTGCACCAGGTTCACCTCTGACTTAGTAGCACAGCCAGCATTCACTTGTCCACTTTTTTCCTGTTCCATTTTTTCTTCCACCTTCCCCGGTACCTGCCAGAATGACAAGAATGGCAGGTCGAGCTCCAGCACAAAGGACTGTGGGAGCTCTTGCCCCCATACCCTCCTTGAACCAGATATAGGTTCCTCAAAGATCATCTTGTACTCTAGGGCTAAAGGGTTCAAGGCCAGGAAATGATGGTTCTGTTGCCCACAGAGTCCCAAGATGTATCCGTTTTGCCTGCTGATCCTCCCAGGTACCTCCTGGTTTGCTCAGATTCAACTCAGGCCCACCAATGCCCAGCCCTGGTGGGGGTGGGGGTTTAAAAATCCAAGGTTCCATTTCCATGGGCCTGAACAACAGCCCAGTCTGGCAGGATGGGAAGCCAAACAGAATACTGGCCCAAGGTTAATGCCTCCCACTTTCCCACCTCTGTGTCTTGCACACCTCTGCTTCCTCATACACCACCTGCTCTCATTCTGTGCATTCATTTCTCTAGACAATCCTACCTGTGAGGGTATGAAGATAGTTCTACAGGGAGCAAGGCTTTCCCTGGAGCATGAGCTCCTAAGGGAGCGGGGAAAGCCCATTTTCAATTTTAACCTGAATGGCATTTTAAACCAAACAAAACAGCACCAAAGCTCTGAACGTAGCAGCCTAATAGCTCAGGATTTATTTATCTGTTTGTTTTGCTTTCTAATTTATTTATTTTAGAGCTTCTGGAGAAAGACCTTATTACATTGAGGGGAATAAAAACAATCGTGGAGATGCCATAGGAGGGACTAGCATCCTAATGCTGTAGAGCTTAGAACCAGGACAGGGACAACAGGCTCAAACCCCAGCCGGTGAGAGGGGAAGTCCAGAAGAATTTGGCAATGTAAACCAGTTTTTAACTCTTCTGTGCCTATGTCCCTCTCCCAGGGACACCTGGGTTGGACTGCTCTGGGAAAGATAGCTCTAACCCATCAAGTCTCTTTGAGGACTTAGAGTGGATGAGACAGACATGTCTACCGACTCCAGAGCCCCTGGTACTTGTCTCTCCATTTAGGATTATTCCTAGTACTCCACACAATGATGCAGCTTCAAGAACTGAAAGAGGTTGATTCTGAGACTCTGGAGAAAACAAGGCTAATCTGGCCCCAGCACACCTGAGTGATAGAGGAATTCAGTTCCAGCACAGAAGCATGACCCACAGCACCACCCCATGACTCACCCTACTTTACAAGAATCAAAAAAGTAAGGTATCTTCTATTCCAGTCTTCACAGCCCTCTACCAGGATAAGGAGTTACAGAAAGAAAAAGTTAAAGAAAAACAAAAGGGACACCTCTGATACCCTAGATAATCTCTGTTAATGCTCAAACCCCACCTCCTCAAAATAAATCAATAGGTAAGGGACTCAAAGAAAATATTTATTCCCATGTCACAGAGCCCCATGCCACATCTATATTCTCTCATCTATTGCAAGTTATCAAAAAAGAACTAAGTCCTGTGAGGCACAAAAGTAGCGATGCTTCATGTCATCCATCTACTCCTGCACCTTCGAAATTCCCCTTCAGGGAAACACCTGGACCCTTAGGGCTATTAGAGTCCTTGTTCTTTTTTCAATCATGATCTTTCAGCAACACAGGGAAAAGCTAGGAAGCTTCTCTGAGAACCCATCCTGACTCATCAGACCTTAACTTTAGCTTATGATCTTACATGGAAAGGTCAGTGCTTAGTCCTAAGTATAGAGTATGAAAGAGTAAAGCATGCAATACACAAATATGATGCTATGTAAATAACCTATAACACTCACGTGGTACAGGGCTTCAGAGCATCTGCCTTTCTTCCTAGCACTCTAGCCCACTTCCACCCCTGGGAGTATTTTTTCTTTTCTTAAGTTAACTGTCTTTATTTCTATCATTATCCAGGTGTCTCTGGACCAATTCATTCAAGGGCACAAGAATCTGGAAATCTCAGTGGATGCTACCTCCACTCTAATCCATGCCTCTTATTCTGTTTCAAAATAAGAAGTTAAAATAAAGGGAGTATAAGAGGGGTGCTGGGATACAGCTCAGTGGTAGAGTACTTGCTTAGCATGTGTGAGGCTCCAGATTCAATTCCCAACACCATGCCAAAAGAAAGAAAGAAGTATTTAAATCACCTGGAAAATAACTGTTATGCATATGTTTAAGAGTTCCCTTCCCTCACAAGGTCTTGACATGATTAACAAGTGACTTGTTGTCTTAAAGGTTATATCATAACAAATTTAAAAATATTTAAGACAAGTTTCTTATACACCTCTTAATTGTGTAGGTTTGATTTCATCCTGATAAATCTATTTCCTAATAAAAGGCATTTATCATATGAATTAATGCAGAGTAGCTAAATAAAGTTGGATAGTAACTCTAAGCACAAACATGGCCAAAATATTCCCAATAACCAAACATGATCAAATTTAGATAGTAATTACCAACGCCAGTCTCAGGAGCTGGTATGAAAATATTTGAGTAAATCTAACAGTATTTTGTTAAGGATATGTCTGTATTTACCCAATATACCTATATTTTTAAAAATTATTTCACCTCCAGTCAAAACAGGAAAGCAAATAAAAAAACTAGTTTAGAGTCAGACCCAGTGACACACACCTGTAAGCTCAGCAATAAAGAAGAGCAGAGAACTGGGTTTGAGGTTATCCTGGGCTACATAGTATGCTCAAGGCCAGCCAAGCTACAGAGTGAGCTTACCTCAAAAATACATATTATTACATTTACATGTTTAGAAAATATTATACTGCAACATACCAAGCAAAACTTGCAAATGTTCTAGAAATAATGATAAAATACTAACTGAAAACAGACTTTTAAGAATGTATATAAGATATAATGGGTTAATAGTTTGTTCTATCAGTGGGCTATCATTGTATCTAATACATGTGGGCTTAATCTTCCCACATGTATTAGCAATAAATAAGAGGCAATTACTTAATAATCTAGAGGCAAGATAACCACAAGCAATATGGTGAAAAATCATTTATTCTCAAAACAGATCCCTAGAGAACAATCAAGCACTTTACACAGATTCCCCACAGGGATCTCACATGACTTCCCTTCCCTTGAGGAGAGGCCTAAGGAGTGCCCCACCACCACCACCACCACCACCACCACCGATGGTCTCCCCACTTACTACCACGAAGCATGGTCCCACTGGAATCATGAAGGCAATCCGCTTACCTCCTTAGTGAAGAAACAGTGAAATTATTTCATGTTGGAAAGATAAAGCAAGCCAGGCATGGTATCATGGGCCTATAATCCCAGGACTCGGGAGGCTAAGACAGAAGGTTTGGGGCCAGTCTGTGCTACACAGCAAGGCCCTATGAAAGAAAGAAGTTAAACAGAGAACAGGCAGAATCTAGCACCTCACAGGCAATGTACAGGACAGAATTTCTACCTGAACTCTCAAAGATCTCTCTGTGCACACAAAGACACATGTAATGATAATGATTAAACGCAGTGATCAGGCCAGGACTGTAGCCCAATGGAAGAGCACTTGCCTGAGATACACAAGGCCTGAAATTTTATCTCAGCATTGGAAAAAAACGACAACAAAGTAATAATCATTTTGAGTCAGTGTTGTTAAGCTAACTCGCCTTGCTTCAAAACATTAAGAAAGAATGCTAGGATTAGAGAGATGGCTCAGTGGTTAAGAGCACTGGCTGCTCTTGCAGAGGAGCTGGGTTTGGTTCCCAGCACCCACATGGTGATTAACAACCATCTGTAACTCCAGTTCCAGGGGATCAGACACCCTCTTCTGACCTCTGAGGGTATTGCAAGGCACAGGTGCACTTACACACATGCAGGTAATACACTCATACATAAAATAAATAAAAAAAATAAGATCCATGCAAACTAGAGCAGACAAAAACCCAACACAGAAGTGAGGAAGTGAATGAACAGCAGACCCCAATCCTAGCTGAAGAAATATTGGCAACTGATTACTGCTGGGTGAAGAAGAGCTTATGATCTTCCTAAAACAAGGGATTCTAGATAGGCTAACTAGACCTCAGTGGATGGACTTGCACTGGGGAGTGTCTGGGGACACTGACTTGACACAATAGGCCTTAACACAAATGACAGAATGTATGAATTCAAGTGGGGGAGCTATGGAAGGGTGTCAGTGGAGAAGGGGGTATAAAGATAATTAAGGCTGACTGAGATGTTATGTATGAAATACACAAAAATTCAATTAAAAAAATTAAAAATACTAAAGTATTAAAAAGGAAGTGATGTTAATAGAAATTTTTAAATTTAAAAAAATTTTAATTAAAAAGAAAACAGTAATCTGCGCTCACAGCACAGAATTTACAAAACCAAGACAAACTTTCTATAAACTAAAGAAGGGAACAAAAGAAAAAAAGCAAAGCAAAAGGAAAATAACAGGCACCTTGGCTTCCTGAAGCAGCAAGAAATACTACTAGCCAGCCACATGTCACTGCTCCTTCCCAAACATGCTCCTGGCCTTCTGTTTTTCTTAATATGTCAGATTTAGTTGACTCTAAGGTAATATAACTGTAAGACACTATTCTACAGGACAATAAGAAAAATAAAACACAAGCAATTTTAAGTCATATGCCAGTTCTATAGATGTGGAAGCAGGAGAAGAAAATGCTTCAGATTAATGAGTTATGGGTTCTTAAGTTTTCCAAGTTATTAAAAATGCTTTCCCAAAACAATGAGTCTTTCTGCAAGGAACAATATATTCTAAAATGAAATGGAGATCTTTTTTAAAGGTTAAATTTTGTTTTTTTTATCATTCAATTTTATGTCTTACAGGGCTTATAGGGAGTTCAATACTATATAACTGTATTAATTCAACTGTGAACCTAGAAACTTGCACCCACTTGTGAAAGAGATGTACTCTTGCTCTGGAGTGTGTTACTGAATATGTTAAAGCTGTAGTGAAATGCTTCTTCTAATTATGTATTTATTAAAAATTTTAAAAAATAATGATTAAAAAAATGCTTTCCCAGCTTTTAGCAACAAGGAGGCCAAAAAGATCTGCCCTCCCAAGAACATTAGATCACACGGGCCTCCTTATCCTCCACCTCCCAACCCTCAAGCCTCTAAATAAAATGGTTTGATTCCTCCACACACATACACAAAATGCTTTCCTAGAATCAACTTTTAATGGCTTAAAATAGGTGTGTACATGTGACTATGTTGTGGCACTAGGGATCAAAAGTGGAGCCTTGTTAAGTGTAAAAAACATTTTCTACTACCGAGACACCCCTAGGCCCTGACTATATATTTTTATATACACCATCAAATTACCCCCCAAAAGTTCATTTGTTCAACTACTTAATATTTATTGAGTCCTTAATTTCTAGGAAGTGTTGGGGTTCCTGCCCTCAGGAAGTTGGGAGAGAGACACTAGTGGAAAAAAACCCACAAATTTATGACCAGAGATTACGATAAGGACTGGGTGTGGTGCCGTACACCTTTAGTCTCAGCACGTGTGAGGCAGAGGCAGGGGGGGCTCTATGAGATCCAGGCCAACATGGTTTACATAGCAGGTTCCATGCAAGCAGGGGCTATCAAAAAAAAAAAAAAACCACACACCCACCAAATTACGATAAGGGCTATAGAAAAAAAAAAAAGGTCTGTGAGGCATACAAAGTCAGGTCCACCACCCTATCAATACACAAGCCATATTTCATGAGACCCTGACCAGGAGCATTCATACCATTTAGATAGGCAGTGGTTCAGCTTTGTTTTGTTGTGTTTATTTTGTTTTGTTTTCAAGCAGAATTGGATTTTTATATAATGCTTTTATTAATTCTTTGAGAATTGATACATGCATACAATGTGTTTTGAGTGTCTCCAACCCCCACTCTTCCACTCCACCTAACTCCTCCCAGATCCACCCGCTATCCTCCCACACTCCCTCCTACCTTCATGTCCTCCTTTTTAAAAAAACAACCGAGTCCAATTTGTGCTACCTGTGTACACGTGGGTATGTGGTCCACTGGAACTGGGGAAACCTACCAAGGACCACACCCGTATTGAAAACTGACTCCCTTACCCAGCAGCCATTAACTATCAACAGATTCTCAGCTAGAGGTGGGGGATGAGCTCCTCCCCCTCCATGCTAGAATATTGATTGGCTTGATCTTGTGCAGGTCTTGTGCAGGCAAACAGAGATTGTGAGTTCATGAGTGCAGAGGTCCTGTCATGTGCAGAAGACACTGCTTTGCTCCAGTCCTACCTGACTTTTGGCTCTTACAATCTTTTTGCCCTCTCTTCTGAAATGTTCCCCGAGCATTGCAGGGAGCGGCTATGACATAGATGTCCCAATTATCTCTGAGCATTTATTCACTACACTTTGACCAGCTATGAATTTCTGCATTAACTGCTATTCACTTCATAAAGAAACTTCTCTGATGAGGACTGAAAGCTTCATTAATCTATGGGTATAGAAATAGGTATTTAAAGGGAAGTTTGGTACTATGTCCATTTAGCAAAATAATAGTAGTAGGTTCACCCCAATGGCCTATGAGCTCCCCAGCCACAGATTCTTAGCAAGACTTATAGTACCAGACATGCATTTCCTCTGGTGAGAGTGGGCCATAAATCCAATCAGAAAGCAGTTGGTTACCTTCATAACACTTATGCCACTATTGCATCCATGGGCATATCTTGCCATGTCAGTCTTTATTGTAGGTCATAGGATTCACTGATGGATACAACTGTTGATGACTTTTCCCCAGCAGCCTACACAGCACTTTCTGGTACTATGAAAGCTAACCAGCAGGAAGGAAGATTTCTAATCAACACCAACTTGATTTCTCTATGCCCTGTGACCAAAGTGTGTGATGTCTTCAGCAACAGGGTCTTACTATCAAGATCTGGTGGGTAATCAAGAGTCATAGCAATACCTAGTGTTGTCTGGTGGGGGTGTCTCTAAGCCATACTTAACCACCAAGGGTTAGAACTTCTTAAAAGATTTTTAAAATATTTTATTATTTTTTAAAATTTTATGTGTATGAGTGTATTGCCTGCATGCATGCAAGTGCACCTATATCATGCAATGCCTGTGGAGGTCAGAAGAGGGCATCAGATCCCCTAGAACTGGAGTTATAGATGGTTATTAGCTGCCATGTGGGTACTGGGAACCAAACCCGAGTTCTCTGCAAGAATAGTCAGTGCTCTCAACCACTGAGCCATCTCGCCAGCCATTTAAAATATATTTTTAATACAAATTTTTAAGTATGTGTGGGAAGAGAAAGAAAGATATTTATGGAAAGAGTAAAGTACACCAAGAACATGCTGAGGATCTGAAAAGAGATTTGCAGTTCATTGTTCTTTTTAATTTTTTTTTCATTATTTATATTCATTGTACATGGTACTGTATACATTAGGACACTTTCACACAAGTACACACTGTATACTGAACACATACTTCCCATAGTCCACTATCCTCTGCTCCCCTACCCTGCTCCCATTAGTTCCCTTTGCTCTCTTAGCTTTTAATTTTCATGACATACATGCATACATATTATGTACCTATATAAAAATCTAGGAACCATTAATGAGAGAAAATATACAATATTTGTCTTTCTGAGACTGGATTAACTATATACAGTAATATACAATTATCTATATATCTACATCTATATAGATAGATGTATCTATATATAAATCGATACATAATAATTTTCTTTATCCACTCCTCTGATGTTGGATACCTAGGTTGGTTCCATAACTACTTACTATTGTGAATAGTGCTGCAATAAATACTGATATACAAGTATCTCTGTGGTATGTTGACTTGGAGTCATTTGAGCAAATACCCCAGAGTGGTATACCTGGGTCAGAGAAGAGATCTATTTTGTGCTACCCATGTACACATGGGTTTTTTGAGGAAACTCCATATTGATTTCCATAGTGACTAGACTAGTTTACATTCCAATCAGCAGTGTATAAGAATTCCCTTTTATTCATGTCCTCGCCATCATTGGTTGTTATTTGTTTTCTTTTTCTTTTATTAATATTTTATTTATTATTTTCATTTTATATGTATGGGTGTATTACCTGCATGTATGTGAGTACATCTGTGTCATACAATGGCCACAGAGGTCAGAAGAGGGCATCAGATCCCTTGGAATTGGAGTTATGGATGGTTGTTAGCCACCATGTGGGTGCTGGCTTTCAAACCTGAGTCCTCTGCAAGAGCAGTTGATGCTCTTGCTCCAGTCCCGTTATTTGTTTTCTTAATAACTGCCATTTTGACTGGTAAGATGAAATCTCAATGTGATTTTTATTTTTATTTCTATGATAGCTACTGGGAGAGAACACTTTTTCATATGTTTCCTGGTCATTTACATTTCATCATTTGAGCTGCTCATTTTTATATCATTTATTGATTAGGTTGCTTGACTCTTATTTACATTTTTTAGTTCTTTGTATAATCTAGATATTAATCCTCTGTCAGATATATATCTAGCAAAGATTTTCCCTCAATGTGTAGGCTATCACTTCACTCAATAAACTGTTTTATCTGCTGGGTAAAGCCTTTTAATTTCATGATATTCCATTTGTCAATTGTTGACACTGTTTCCTGAGCAACTGGAGTCCTATTCAGAAAGTTCTTGACTATGCCTATGCCTTGAAGTGCTTTCCCCACTTTTTCCTCTAACAGTTTTTGGATTTTCAGGTCTTACTTTAAAACTCTTTGATGCATTTGTACTGATTTTTGTACAGAATGAGAGGCAGGGATCTAACTTCATTCTATATGTAAATATCAAGCTTTCTCAACACTATTATTGATGAGGCTATCTTTTCTCCAATGTATATTTTTGGCATATTTGGCAACAATCACATGTTATAGCTGTGTGGATTTATATCTGGGTCCTTTATTCTATTCCATTGACCTACATGTCTGTTTTTGTGCTGGTACCATGCCATGTGTGTATGTGTCCATCCCCGTCATGTACATGTGTGCATCTATCACTCTCTGCCTTATTTTTCAAGGCACAGTCTCTCACTGAACCTAGAGCCCAGCGGTTCAGCCATGTTAGCCAGCCAGCAAGGTCCAGTAATCCTCCTGTTTCTGTTTCCTCTGTGTGAGAATTGCAGGCATGAACTGCCACACCCATCTTTTTATGTGGGTGCTAGGGATCCAACCTCAGGTACTCATCCTTTCAAGGCAAGCACGTTTACCAGCTGAGTCATCTCCCCAGCCTTATGCTGTTTTATTACTATGGCTCTGTAGTATAACTTGAAATCAGACATTGTCATACCTCCAGCATATTCTTTTTGTTCAGAATTGCTTTGGCTACCCAAGTTTTTCTTGCTTCTATGTGAATTTTAAGACTTTTTTTCTATTTCTGTGAAGAATGACACTGAGATTTTGAAGGGGATTGTACTGAACCCTTAGATTTGCTTCAGCCATTCCACAATATTAATTCTTATGATACATGAGCATGGGAGTCTTCAGCTTCTTTCTTCAGTGGTCAAAGTTTTCATTGTAAAGCTCTTTCATTTTCTTGGTTAGGATTATTCCAAGGTCTGGCTTTCTTTTCTTTTCTTTCTTCCTTTTTGGGCAGGGGAAAATTATGATTGGAGTTATTTCCTCATTTCTTTTCCAGTATGTTTATTATTGATATATCAGAAGGCGAATGAATGTTGTACACTAACTTTGTAAATCCTTGGGCTTTTTAAGCTCATCTAAACCAAAGGAGATCCAAACCTTGCATTAGCACAGCTCCACCAGGTGTTCATACTCTGAGGCAATTGTGGTCTACATTTTAAAAGTCATTAACGTAAGCAGGTGAATGGAGAACCAATGCCTTTTCTTGTTCATCTTGACATGTAGTCACACTGTTAGTGCAATGCCTCAGTGTGGAATAAAATTTATCCCAGATAATCACATACCCCTCAATTAATGAAGGGGATGTTTTATTTTCTTATAAGATACATTTATTTGTGTGACTCAAATAAGAAAAGAAATTAGACACCCTCTATAATTATATTCAGATTGGTCTTTGAGTCAAGTACTTGAATTAAGCAGGATTTAAGCAGAAATGCACCATAATGGGTATGTTTATAACAGAAAGACAGAGAGAGACACAGAGAGAGAGAGAAAGAGAGAGAGATCTTCTCTTTCACACTAATTCTTAGGTTATCCAAAATATTCTACAATAGAAAAACAATCAAAAGAAAGTCTTGAAACCAATCCCACTATGTGCTTGTGCTTCCTTTACTCTTCCATTGCACAATGTTTCAGACTGTGTTAAATTTACAGAGACAGGCAAAAGAGCCCAGGCCTATACAGTCCTGGCCTTAAACTGCTGCTATAAACAGTCATTTAATTTTATTGCTAAGTCAGTGTCTGGTGTCGAAAGGTCAAGGGCTCAAATCCACCTTCATTTGTCACACCCCAACCTTAGCACCCTGATGATTGTATTTCTCCTCACAGAGGACACATACTTCATCCTGTAAGTGTGGGGAAACCTCTGTGCACATCCTTCTAAGTCCTCTCACACAGTGCCAAGGGGAAGCGGTAGGCTGAAACACCACAACAGTGGGAACAACATGGTGCAAGTTGTAAGTCAGTCCCCACCAGCATTGTAAGAAATTGCACCTTGCATGGTTAGATCTGCCTCCCCCTCCTTCAGGATTACAGGGCCTTGCCCTACCCCCACACCAACGTCCCCTTTCAGAGGCAGACAGAATGATTATGCATGTCTGGGAATTCCAGAATAGGTAGGTTTATTATAAAGGAGACGCATCCTCTCCAGTAAGCAAAATCACCATGTGCTCCACAACAACCAAGGGGCAAAGGGGACACCCGTAGTCCCTGATGGGCTTGTAGTCCTTGTGGTTCTGTGTAATTTCAGACACTCCATCTATTCTATAACAAAGAAAATGACCAAGTAGCATCATCCATGTTATTTCTTGATACATAGGGGCTCTAAGCTTCCCATTCACAGATCACTGCTATTTCCAGAAAGCCTGGGAACTCACCAAAGAATCCCTAGTACTTCAGCACCATTTTCCCAGTCAAGACACAGAATTATTACCAGATGAAAGGGGTCAAAGTCGCCTGAAGAGTGGGGGACGTTATCAACCAAGAATCCAAGATGGTGAGGTCAGGAAGTCTCAAGTACAATGCTACAAGAAAAGGGGAATCTAGGCAAGCAATTTCATTATGGGGGGAAGGTGGGTACTGAGGCTTGATTCCAGTTCTTTACACATGCCAGGCAAATGCTCTATCACTGAGCATTTTGTCAGTCACAAGTACATGTGAAACTGGTATTTCTAAAAGTCACACAGAAAAACTCATCAGGAATTCTTTACTCAGTCTAAAGAACGGGAGTTGGGAAGGAATGGTCTCTCACAACAAAGAAAACAGTCTTTTTTTTTTTGGAGGGCAGAACATGAGATGTCCACAGGAGGCCATCCAGGAGCCTTTCTATACTCATGTCACCAGCAGCACCCACATACCTTCTGTGCCAGCACAGGGCAGTGCAGGGTGCTGTGTGTGCGAGAACTCATCAACAGGGAAAACACTTGGAATGATAAAAACAGTCACAGAGCCGCACACCAACTTTCTCACCCAGATTAACTTTTATGCCCTGAGTACTGACTAATGAGCTAGAAAAAAAGTTTGTGACTGTGATCAAATTCTTATAATAGAATTATAATTAAAGACATGGAAATGAACTTGTTAGTTTACATCCTCCCTTCCTTGCATGGTATTTTAAGAACATATATTCCAGTGTACGGTATGATTTGGGTTTCAAAAAACTTGAATACAAATTCTACCTCTGGCATCAACAGGCTATATCTCATTGTTTCTTTAAGTATTCATTTTTCATGTCTAAAATGAGATTAATGCCTACTTCTTAAAACTTTTTGTGAAGATTTGATTTGATACATAAAGTGCCTGGTGCACTGCTTGACCCATGCTATGTAAATACATTGTAACTGATAATATTGCCTTGGTTCATCACTATTACCACATAGTCCACGGCATTTCCCCAGAGGTTCCCAGGGTGCCAGAGAGGGAACATGTCTGTAAAAGAATACAGACTCATATTCCATGCAAGTGGACCATGTGTGTTTGGCTCACTGTGATAAAACTTAATGCCTGGTACTCAGGAACTCCTCTGTGTCAATGTGGGAGTGTTGACCAGAATACTCTCGGAATCTCAGGCTATACTGTCTAAGCATAGGGCCCAGGCTATGGTCACAGTGTCACTGCACTCTAAGCCTATGTATATCTGGATACTCATTTGGGGAGGCAAAAGAAGCAGTGAAAATCAGAAAACGGTAACACCAAAACTACTAGAGGAAAGGGTGCAGCACATGCACTTACCAGAGTGGTCAGAGTTCAGGATGTAAAACTACGCACCAAAGATGCTCTAGAAAGGTAGCCAATCTCCAAGGTACCTCTCAACCTTATAGGACATCAGCCTAGACGTAGCTAAAATGTTGATCTCTTGTTCAACTATAAGGAAAGGCCAAGTCATTTTCCAGGACACACTCTTTATAGGAGAGGGAGGGAACAGGAATGAGAGGTGTTGCTTTCTAACGTTCCTCTGTTAGGTGGTTAGCTCATTTGATTCAGACGCCACCTTCATTTACTGAGTCTGCATGTCTCACCAGAGCAGGGCCTATCTAGATAATTCTAGCTCTCTGTCACCCAACATCCTCCTCCAGCATCCATTCTCACTTTGCAAAAGAAAATTGGGAAGATACAAAGAAAGAAAGACAGTAAAATCCCCCTCTAACGCTACTTCATCCATCTATAGAGTCCTTATTCCTTGAGTAGTGAGAAAAATTCCTTTTCAGAGATGAAGACATGGTTCAGTGGTTAAGTACCCTGGCTACTTTTGCGGAGGACCGAGGTGCAGTTGTTAGCACCCACATGGCAGCTAACAACTGACCTTAACTCCAGTTCCAGGGGATCCAATGCCCTCGTCTGATCTCCAAGGGCACCAGGCACATACACAGTGCACTTGTATACGTGCAGACAAAATATTCACACACATAAAATAAAAATAAATAAAATCTTTAAAAATTGCTTGTCACCTTTTTTATTACCTATTTTTAAAATACTTATTTAGGGGACAGAGTCTGACTATGCAGCCAAGATTGGCCTAGAACTCAATATTTTCCTGCCTCAGCATCCCAAGTACTAGGAACACAAGTGTATATCACCACACTGGGCCAATTTTTTAAAATTTAAAACTGTATCATAAGAGCTCTGCAAGGGCAAGAAAACTCATTCGAAACATCATTTTAATACCTACACTATATTTCAGCATGAGGATGCGTCATTATCATCTAGTCATGTGTTATCTAGGGACTGTTTTGCCATATTTTATTGCTGTTATCTTTCCAAGTTTTGATTGTATCAGCCAATGTGTAGGCAATCTCTTCTAATCTGTCATCTCTAAATGTGGTAAGCATGTTTTTCATCATCTCTTCCCAAATGCTTGACAAAAGCCTTTAGATACAATCATTTCCTTCCTGGTTGACATTTATCCATTCAGCAACATTCTTTGAGTTTGCCAAGTGAGAATTCAAATTATGGAAAAGTTCCCTGGTCGTCATAGGTATCTGGTTGCTTCATTCATTCAATACATGTTTACTAAGCTATCTATGAAACTGTCTGCAGGGCCAGCGAGATAACTCGGTGGGTAGAAGCATCATGGTAGCCGATGACCTGAGTTCAATCCCCAGATCCTATGGAGGGAAAGAACTGGATCCCCAGAGTTGTCTTCTGACCTCCACACAAGCTCTGGAGCACACATGCCTACAAAATCAATCTCCACACAAGCTCTGGGGCACACATGCCTACAAAATCTCTCTCTCTCTCTCTCTCTCTCTCTCTCTCTCTCTCTCTCTTCCCCCCTAAAATAAAGAAATAATTTTAAAACTCTGCAAAATACTATAAATACTTATGTGAGAACATTTGACTTTCATTCACAGAAATAGATACAGATTTTAAAATCTCTACAGTTGCATTTTTTTCACTTAAAACTCTAAGAGATATGGGGCTGGAGAGATGGCTCAGCGGTTAAGAGTACTGACTGCTCTTGCAGAGGACTCAGGTTCGATTTCCAGCACCCACATGGCAGCTAACAACTGTCCGTAATGCCAATTTCAGGGACTCTCTTCTGTCCTCCACAGGCATTGCACAACACGGGTGCACTTACATACATGCAGGCAATACACACATACACATAAAATAAAAATAATAATAAATTTAAAATAAATAAATAAAATAAAACTCTAAGAGATGTAAACTTTTTCATAGTCTTTTTTTAAACTAAAAAAAGTCCTTACGGAGCCAAAAATATATTTTGGTAATATATCTAGATTATAAAATTTTTTCATGTTATCAGAAAAAAAAGTTCTGTAATTCAAGAGCTTTTAGCCATTGGGCAGCTGATGCTGAACAATTGTTTCTGAAAATGGAATGCTTGTAATGAAAGCACACATTCAGCAGACAACAGTAGCTTCCTTTGGTTTAAAAAAAAAATGGCGAAAGGAGGTACCTGACATCATCACAGAAACAAAGAAAAATCACAAAGGTATAAGCAAAAGGGCTCCAAGGGCCACAAGCCTCAGAAGAAGGTGGGAAAATCAGGAAAAAAAGCTTTTCTAAAAGTCAGTATTCAATGCTGAAAATATCATGAAAAGTGTGTCAGATGTTCTCATTCTAAGTGAGAAATGACAAAGTATGTCAAGATTGAAAACTGACTTGGCAAAGTGCCATCACTCAGCCACACTGTGTTTCACTGTGCAGTTGTCCCTAGATAAGGACAAATTCCTCTTGGAAACTGCCTCTGTGAAGTAAAACCACAAACACCAAGCAAATGCAAGGCTCAACTGATGTGGACTGGTGGTAGGCCTGCTGGAAGAGAGACCTTTTGAAGGGACACATAATGAAAATCAGTCTGGGTATGGGTATGGTTGGTTCAGTTGAAGAGAAGAACCAGGGCTCAAAGCAGGTCCATTCTCCACAAGCATAACCCCACATAATACCAGCCTCATCCAAGGGGCAAGCCTGAGCAGGTATCATTTCTTCCAAGTCTCTCAGCTCTGCTGGAAAGAAGTACAGCTCCAGACCTGAGGGGCATATCATGTGGAGGTCTGGGCTCCCCTGGACCGGTCCTTCTGGCTCACAGTGAGAAAAAGACAATTTGCTATGCCACCCTCAGCAGTAAGTCTCTCACACTTCTATTTATACGTGTTAGAGCAATGTGCTTACAAAGTACCAGAAAATACAGAAACTGAAGTGACCTTGAATATGTAAGTCCTTCTAGTAGAATCAGTGTTTGCGAAATGGCCCTTTTTTTTACAGGGTAAAAATTTAAAAAATAATAATAATAAAGATAGAAAGCAAACGTGCTAAATGTATAGTAAACAGGGCTAGCTAAAATTTACAGATTTTACCCAGATTCTCTCTCCCTTTAGGGGAATGGGGACTACCCAAATGCCCATCCTGCTTCTGAGACTGTGACCATCTGATGACTGCCATGATCCTTAAACCCACCTCCATTCTGACTCCAAGCCCACGTCTCACATTCTCTCCTCCACACTAGACCTTAGAAAGGCCTTGCCAGACCATCTTGTTAGTAGCAGTCATCACCACACTAGGGGCAAGGCTGCCATTCCCTTACCTCCTTTCTCTAGCTTATTTTCCACAAGACTTGACTGTGTTCAGAAATGATGTGAGCTTTGGGTTCCTTCTTAACCAGGCACCTCCCCAGGCAAGTCATAAATTCCATGACCAGGAAGGAAAGTTGTCTGTCTTATTCTCTCCTCTCTCCCACACCAACTACAGTGCCTGGTGTACAGCAAGTGCTCAATAAATTTGTGTCAAATAAATAAATCTAGGAGTGGACTTATGGGCTGATAAATAAACCATATCCATTCTTCCTTCCTCCTATGCTAAAAAAAGTAAGGCCTCCTCCTATTAAAAGTGTCTCCAGGGAATGTGTAAGAAAAAAAAGATCACACACATGCTCTTGATCCTGACAGATAAATATTCATGACCCAAGCCCAAATTCCTGCTAAAAACAGAAATTCCTTTAGGTCTCCGAGATTTTAAAGGGACATCAAGAAGTACAAAAACCACTTTTATGGCATTTTTTATATGCAAAACTAAAATCACCACATCTTACATGTGTCCCTTGTTTTTCCACATGCTAACATGGATAAATATAACGAACAGAAACGAACAAATATGGCAAGGATGTGCCCTAAAAAGGCTATCATTGAAATAAACCCTGTAATGTCTTGCTAAATGAAATGTTTTCCTACTTTGAACACCATTTCCAGCACCTCCCCCAGGGCCTCATCATTTTTGAGTGGCCCAAGACAATTCACCCAAAAAGCTGGATGCTCTTGGTCTAGTATGAAAGTTAGCAAGACGGCCAGTGCCAACAAGCTCTTCAGGCTCAAGAATACTTCCCATACCACAAAAGACAACAGGGGGGAGAAGAAAGACAAAACCTAAACTGTTTGCTGACATGTACCTGCTGAGTATATCTCTGCATTCTTACAAAATGCAGAAAATAAATTGTATCTAAATGGCATGTGTGTAATAAAGATTCTATCTGTAGAGTGAAATCACTGAATCAACTGCATTTGGATGGAAACATTATATAGGAACATTAAGTTCAACTTATAAGAAGCAAATAAGAATCAGTGGCTTATTTTGTTGTTTAATAAATGAACTAGAAAGTGTAAGTTCGCATGAGTTCACATCATGACTTCCCATAATGTTACCAACACTGAAAACCTACTTATTATTAGGAGCAATTCTTTGGGAAATGTCCTCAGATTCCACCAGCAGATGTGATGCCATGTGCAGATCTGCTGATAGTGGTAGCAAATTTGCATTTTGGGACCAGGTTTTGTCAGTAATATGAGTCTGTGGCTGATAACCTCCTGTGGCCTTAAACCATGCTTGCAGTAACAACATGCCTGAAGTAACACTATTGTCCACTCACCATGTGTCTTGCATAGTTCCAACTGCTTCATCTACAAAATTCATGCAATTCACTCCTCAACAGCCCTCTAAACACTATTATCATGTTCCCCAAATGAGGAGAGCTTCTCATCCAATACCACACAGACTAACGTGGCAGAGTCATGATTTAAACCCAGGTAGTCTGAATCCGAGGCTACATATGAGTAAGTGCACCTCTGTCCTTTCTCCCTCTAGAACAAGACATACAGAACATATTAAGAGATGTTCACATCTTCATCACTGATTTAGATATCAAAGTTTAGACAGCTTTTGCAAAATGTTCAGGATATGTGCCACGGTTAAGATGGCGAGAGAAAAATGTTTTTCATTGCATGGAGACAGGTAACTTCTTAGAGAAAGATCCCTGAATCTAGTTCCCATATCGTTGGTGGGCAATAATAATAGCAGCCATCAATGGTTTATACATCATAGTCTTGGGAAAATGAGCACAACCAGTTCTACAGGTAGAGAAAAAACATTTAACACACAAAAAGCTAGCCCTAGTCTCCAAATGCCTGGTCCTTGCACCTCGTGTTGAGCATGTTGCTGAAAATTCTCGATACTCTTAAAATGCAGTCACCCCTAGAGTGGCCCTCTCAACTTCAAGGTACATCAGTGACAGTGAAGAGTGAGGACAGCATGGAGGGAGAAAGTGATTCAGCATTGCAGGCCCATCTTTCCCCTTTAGACCTGACTCTATGGGGATTTGGTCACAACTGGGCTGGTACCACCCAGGCTCCCAGATAAGCTGATCTACTGTCTCCAGTACATGTAGTCACAACACACTAAGCCTCTCAAACCAGCAGTGGACTTACAGAGACCCCAAAGCTCAAGACAGGGAGGTCAGATTTTTGCCAGGAGAACTTCTGTACTCCTCTAAGGAGGTAAAAGGGGTTAGGGGACGGGTAATGAAAGGGCCTCAGAAATAGAAGGGTACATGTGACTAAAGCTGCAGTGGAAGCTTACCAAACACAGCTTGGGCTGGCGTGACACAGGGGGCACTGGGCACCCATGTTTGACTCCACTCAACTCCGACTCTAGCCCTAAACACCTGCTATTGAAACTCTCTCCAGACTCAGTAGTACCACATTTGCTCTAATGTACTTCTAAATCTATGTTGCATGTTGGTTTTCCCTCTGGAGCAGGCATGGATTTCATTCCATTCCATAGATTGTCTGTTCTTCTGAGTCACGGAGAAAGGGTATATGACTCTACTTGACCCCCAAGCCCTCTCTAGGGCATCTGAACTCCTGCATAAGCTTCATCATCACCCTTTTCTCTTCCAAGGAGAGTAATGGCATTTGCTCTGGCCATCTGCTGAGCTGAGTATCCATTTTTTCCCACTATCCTACTAGTATCTTCCTAACACGCATTTACCAATAGCCTCTTTCCTGGTATCTCCCTCTACCTCTTTTTCTTCTCTTCTAGACTTGATAAAAGTTGTAGACATTGGTTGTGTCTGCCTCAGAGCCCTTTCCTAGGACTTTCCTGAACCTCAGAATGCATTCAAACCCATATCTTCCTTCTAAACACATGTCTTCTGAATAGTCTCAGCCCTTTTCAAGGGGCTATGCCCTCCGTGTCCACACCATCCTTCAAAACTAATGTTTCAGAGTTCTGTGCTAAGTTCTCTAGAATAGATTCTCTCTCTTAGCTTCAGTTATTAACTGATTTAAAAAAAAATCCCAGACGCTTCCATTCAGACTGGCTAGAAAAAACATGACTCTGAAATTCCTGACTTAAATCCAGATTTTTCAATATCTCTAAGTCCATTGTTACTCACTACTCAAGAAGAACTAGATTCTTGGGAAGAAAGGTTAAGAAATCACCCAGGACGCCAACCTATACCAATGCAGGGGACCTCAAACACTTGCAGAAATATCATGAGCCAGGCAAAGCTTTCGCTGCATAAGCAGCCTACAAGGTTAGAAGCACTACTACACCAACAGTCTAGGGAGGTGAGTGCCAAGCAGTAGCAGGTGATGTTCAACTGCTCTTCAGGGGGGTGGCCTGCTCACCTGAGAGACTTGGGCAATACCAAGACACAGGAAGATCAGCTATACGCAACTGGCCTCTCCTCACAATGAGCACCAAACCAGCAAAGAAGGAAAGTCGGTTCAGTGGCACATCAAGTTGGTGAGAGACCCCATCTTCTTCCAAACATGGCACGAAGCTAAAACAAAACCCTGTTCTTCCCTCACAACACATACGTGATCATTTCCACCTTCTCACTCTTTTTTCTGCCCCTCATCATGTCATCAAGACCCACATCTGAGTCATTTGAAAATAAGCTCAATGGCACTCCTTCTTTTTTTCAGAACTCCTTTCATTATGGTAACATACACACAAAAGGTTCTATTTTAATCTTCATTAGGTATACTGTGGCATTAACTACACTCACACTGCTATGACACCATCATCAACACAGTTCATTTTTCTTTCTATGAACTCTAAAGCAAACCCAAATGACAATAATTACCATTGTTCTTTTGGAGTTACTCTGTTATTGATTATAATGTGCTCCTTTTCAAGAACTTACATAAGAGGCTTTATACCAGAGACTTTCTCCTATGTGATCTCATAGGCAATCTTTGAGACAGCTCTGGAACGTGAAGGCATCATGCTGGGCTTATGGGTCAGGAATAACATAGGCCCAGAAAGCCTTTTCTTGCTGGTGGCAACAATGCCAGATTTGAAATGCAGGGCCATCTGCAGCGAAGCACAGATCCTGATGTCTCCTACTCTGCTGTGGTGTCATGGAGAACAGAAAGAAGTGGTCTTTTTATTAAGAATCTAGTTTAGGTTATGGGGGATGGACAGAGAGGTAACAGAAGTTGATGCTCCTAATGAGCTTGGATTTTTGTTTTTCAGTTATTTATTATTTTTGTTTTATGTGTATGAGTGTTATGCCTGCATGTAGGTAAGTGCACCTGTGTCATGCAGTGCCTGCAGAGCTTAGAAGAGGCTGTTGGATCCCCTGGAATTAGAGTTATGGACAGTTGTTAGCTGCCATGTGGGTGCTGGGATTCGAATCCGGGTCTTCTGCAAGAACAGTCAGTGTTCTTAACCGCTGAGCCATCTCTCCAGCCCCATGAGCTTGGATTTTAAGTGTGTCTGATCGTGTTCTAACGTAGAAATAAAGAACTTTACATGTCTGTATTTCACTGCTGTGTTTATTTTGCATCCCATTTGTGGGGCTTCAGCATCCTGAAAGAAGTAAATGGAAACCTGCTTACCAACTCTGATGACTCAAGACCTATGATGACAGCATGGCGATGCTGCAGAAGAAACCATCTTCCAAGAGCCATCTCAGCACAGAAAGGAAGAACAACACAGCACAGAGGTAGAAATATCGGATGGGGTGAATGAGAGAGGAATCCAGGTGCTGCAGGATCCCAGAAGCAGAGTGCCAAGAAGGCTGAGCAAAAGTTCACGAGAGGAGTCCATGCTCCTGCCTAAAGGACAGTGCATGGCGCCATATGAGCTATGGGAGCCAATGGTGTAAATCATGACAAATTTCCTAAAGATGGTGAGGGAAGAGAGAGAAGAAACACTGACTAGACACATAGATATAGATATAGATATAGATATAGATATAGATATAGATATATATCCTGATGTTATTTCAATTATACTTTACAAAAAAATCCTTCTTATTATATTTTTTAATATCTGAAAAAGTGTGCTTTGGAGAGGTTGGCTAGTTTGTCAGCTTCATATGATAGGAATTAGGAGTGGGGAGTTTAGCTAAGAATGGCCACTTCTGCTGAAGTCATGCTTTCTCTGGCCTTGAAATTCATCCTGCCACTGTGAACACCAGAGACTTCAATATTTAGAAGCCACTGGAATAAAAATAAGAAGTCATATGTTGAAGTAATCACCTGCTTTCGGTACAAGTCTGATTTCTCCAGGGTCAAATGACTCCATGTCATGGGTGTGGTGGTTTGAATGTGAAATGACCACCACAGGCTCACATGTTTGAACACTTGATCCCCAGTTGGTATCGCTGCTTGGAAAGGTTGTGGAATCTATAGGAAGAGGAGCTTTGCCGAAGGAAGTGAGTCAGTAGGAGAAGGCCTTGAGGTGTTATAGCCCTTCCCTACTTCCTGTTCATTCTCTACTTCCTGAGTGCAGGTGCAATATAGCTTGTCAACCTCCTGCTCCTGTCACGCCTCCTGCTATGCCTTCCCCATCATGAGGGACATAACCCTCTGGAACCGTGTGCCAAAATAAGTCCCTTCTCCCTTGTTTTGTTACTCTATTTTTATCACAGAAACTAGAAAATAGCTAAAACAAGGGGTAACTATAACATTCAAATTTCGGAAATGCATAGATAAAATCAACATTTTTATAAGAATTTGAGATCTGTCAGTCATTTTGACCCTGGATATTCAGTAAGAAGGAATTAGTCTTAAGTGAACACTTAGACCTACCTTATGATAAATTCAGCATTTATACCAGTCTTGACTACTGTGTGAATTCTAAAGTCCAGCAGTGAGTAATCACCCTCACCTTAGGTCTCCCTGTGGAATGTTCTAATCTTGAATAAAAAGAGCTGGGAAAGGACATTTCATAAAAAAAAAAAAACCTCATCTGTCAGATTAAATGCTAATGGGAATGTTTCACTTCAAGTTTTTATGTTTAATTAATTTTGCTAGTTTAAAGAGCTATGAAAACAATGTTATTACTGTATTTATGCTATACCTCCTTAAATAACCTTAAAACAAATATAGTTTCAGGCTATAATGAAGTTATTTCTTGTCCTTATTTAAAATATGTACATATATATCTCAAACATGAAGCTACCAATATGACTTTAAAAAAAAAAAAGACAATCACTTCAGCATAATAGGAAAACCCTGGAAACAATGTAGAATAGCTTACAAGAATGAGAAAGGAGATGAGCTGGAACAACTCATTAGAATAATAACAATATAGAATTTCACCCACCCATATTGCCTAAGACCACCTATCCTGCCTGCCCCCTGGCCCTTCCTACCCATGTAGAAACATAAGAACTCTATCCCCATACTCCTACCCTTCACCAAGATACCCATCTGAGGACAAGTCCTGGGCACCTCCCCCAGGCTCCTGAGAATTGCCTGTGAGAATCTTCTAATTCTACATCAAGTCTGTTCCTGGGCTTAGAAGCTTCACTTAGTCCTAGCTTAGCCTAGACCCCTACTAAAACCCCACTGAAGCATCAACGCTGAGAGGCCCTAAGACTGAACTCAAGCCCCATTTAGCTGATCTACAATCTGATAAATTGGAGTAACAGCAAACAGAGATCCAAATATACACTCAACACAAAGACCAGATACCCATACCAAGAAACACTACCAATGATCTAACTCAGATGTGTAGGTCTCACAAAAACATAATCAGCACAAATAACCAAGACAATATGTCCCTCCAAAAATTCATACTTCCATAGCAATGTTCCCTGAGGAAAGCAACTTAGCTGACATGAGGCAATGATTTCAGAATAGCAATAATTAATATAGTCAAGGAACTCAAAGAAGATATGAATAAATGTCAGCATAGAGACTGCCAAGACACAGTTGGATGAAATAATGAAAACAGAATTTAATAAAGAGATTGACTCTCTGAAGAAAAGCCAAACTAAAATAAAACCTTTTAAAAAACTCAAAATGAAAAATTCACAAAGTCAAATAAAAAGCTCAGAGGAAAGCCTCACCAATAAATTGGATCAAGTGGAAGAGAGAAGATCTTGACAACAAGGTAGAAGAATTGGATCATTCAGTCAAAGAAAATGTTAAATCTAAAAAGCCTAAGAATGGAATATTCAGGAACTCTGAAACAATATAAAAAGACCAAACCTACAATTAAAAAGTATAAAAGGAGGAGAAAAACACTAGGCCAAAGGCACAGAAAATATTTTCAACAATACCATAGAAGAAAACTTCTCTAATGTAAGGAAGGAGGTATCTATCAGGCATAAAAGGGAATCAGAGAACCAAATAGGCAGGACCAGAAAATAAATTCCCCACATTATATAATAGCCAAAATTCTAAATTTACAGGAAAAAAAAAAAAAGGCTATTAAAAGCTGCAAGAAAGAACAAGTCACATATAAAGGTAGGCCCATTAGAATAACAGCTGATTTTTCCATGGAGTCTTAAAAGTCAGAAGGCCTTAGACTGGTGTTCTACAAGTTATGAGTGACAAAAGATACCAGCCCAGGCTACTATACCCAGAAAAACTATCAGTTATAATCAAAGGACAAAGAAAAACTTTCCATGATAAAAACAGATTTAAGGAATTTATGACCACTTAACCAGCTGTACAGAGGTTACTGGAAGGAATATTTACATCTGAAGAGAAGGTTGAACACACCCAAGAGGGCACAAGGAATAAATAAATAATTCCAGAACATTTAATCAAGAGATCTAAGAAAACGCTATAAAGCAACAAAATGACAAGAATTAATACACATTGTTCAATAATTCTTAAAATGAACAGTCTCAATCCCTCAGTAAAGAGATATAGACTAGCAGATTGGGTTAGAAAATAGAATCCATTTTTTTTGCTGCCTCCAAGAAACACACTTCACCATAGGTGACAAACACCACATTAGGGTAAAAAAATGGGAAATGGTGTTCCAAGGACATGTAACTAAGAAACAAGCCTGAATAGCTATCCTATTACCTGACAAAATAGTTTCAAACCAAAACTCATCACAAGAGATAAGGAAGGTAACTTCATATTCATTAAAGGAAAAATCCACCATGAGGAAATTATAAACCTAAATACATGCACCAAACATCGGTGCACTCAATTTCATAAAAGAAATACTATCAGATCTACAACTGCAGATTAGCCCCAACACAATGATAGTGGGTGACTTCAATACAACACAACAATCTCACCCAAAGGTCATCCAGATGAAAACTAAACAAAGAAACAGTGGAACTAAATGACATCATAAATCAAATAGACTTGACAGACCTCTGCAAAACATTCCACCCAAATGCTAAGGAACACAAATTCTTCTCAATAGTCCATGTAACATTCTCCAAAATCGACCACATCTTAGGTCACAAGCAAGTCTCAACAAATATAAGAAAATTTAAATAACATCCTTCATTCTATCTGACGAAAATGGAAAAAAAGCAAAAGATCAATAGTCACGAATCTTCTCTCATCCCTTTTATTAAAAAACAGTTTGCAGTATCATTTAAAACAAGCACTCTTTGGGTATCTTTCTAAGTATGGGCTGAAGTCATCCTTGGGTCATCCCAGAGGCATGGTGTTGAAGGCTACAACAAAGAAGAAGCTGACGGTCTGGAGTAGGCAGAAGGGGCTGTCCAGAGCCTTGGGAGCAGTGCCACTCCTGTGTATTCATGGAGTTCTGGCCATACCTCCAGTAAGACCAAATCCATCCACTCAGAGTCAACGGGGGAAGTAGGCATCCCAACTGCTCAGCTTAAGGATTCTTCCTTTTTGGTCATTAGTGGTTTAGAACATCTGGTCACTCACACCCATAAAAAGTTCTCTTTTCAGATATCTGAAGACTACTAAATTAACTTTTCAGATCTTATCGTCTCACAAGAAATACTTGCTATAAATTCTACAGAAATTTTATGTCTTGCATAGCTATCCAAAGTTGAGGGTTTTTTTTTTCCTATCATTGAAATGACTTGTTTAAGCCTATGAAAATTGTGCAACATCTTTTTGGCATCTAAGGGTGCTATCAAAGGCAGGGAGGAGGCAGAATCTCCACCTTTGACAACATGCTTACAAAGTCACTCCCAAGTACCACAAAGTTCAGACAAATCTATTAACAGTTATTGTGAAGTCCATGATGGAGGCTGACTAACTCAGTCTAAAATTCCTATTTCCCTCCACCCAGAGACAACAGGAGTTTGGTTTTACCTCAATGTCTTCTCTTTCAGGAGTCTATTCACCTACATCTTTATATAATTGCCTCAACAAAGTACAGCTGGGAAGAAAGGCTGCCCGGAAGATCGAGAACAGCAGAACTAAGACCACTGAGTATTTCTTGCCCACATTACCATATACCAAGGTGGTCAATCTAACACACAGTGCTTGTGTCCCCTTTAGAGCAGCATGTTACAAAGAGTTTCATGCATATATGGCGGAAGGCAGGCATGAGTTTCTCCATCTCAGCTCCATGCTGAAGATCAGACCATTAATTCTGACATACCCGCTGTGAACAAGCAATAGGCAACTCAAAGAAATTGATGTAGCACGGCCTCAAGAGTTGGGGTTAACCAAACCTCTTTGGAAATTCAACCATAAGCTTTAATAAACTTCACATCTTTAGACCCATTAATTCTGCTTCTGGGAGCTTATCCTAAGGAAATAATAGAGCATACAGAAGAGCTTTTATGCATAAAGGTATTCATCAAGGTAAAAAGTGTACTATTCAACAACAGGAACATAATTTTAAAATTCAAGTACACACACATAAAAGGATATCATGCATCAATTTGAAACCATAGTTATAAAGAAAATGCTCATAATTTAATGTTAAAAGTGAATGATCAGGCTATAAAACTGAACAAATTTGCACAGGAAAAAAGGTTAAGATGATCTAAGTCAAAATGTCAACCATGAGATACTTCAGAGAACAAGACTATATATTTGTAATTCATTTTCAACCTTTACTTGTCCATGTTTTCCAGATAAGCAGATGTTACTTACAAAGGGAAAAAAGTTATTTTTTGTTACAAAGTAGTACCTAAGTGACTAAAATAATTTTGAAATTATATGTTCTAAGAAAATTAAAAACAGCACATCAATTTGTATATACAAAGATCAGTCTAAGAAAACTATAACAAGGAAGATGTTCTGCATGTGTGGGGGGATAGCTATACTCACTCCAGACAACAGGTATCAGAGCAGACTTCTAACCACACGGGGAAGGGGGGGGAGGGACATGGGAGTCCCTAGGTTTCCACTGCCTTTAATTTGACACACTTCAAACAAGCAGTGGCCTTGCCACGCAAACACAGCTTCACGGTCACTCAATCTTCTCCCAGTCAGACTACAGTCTCCTGAGCCTGTGCCTCCAGACAGAATTGGTACATAAATGATAACATGACAACTTTCTTTCAAGTTGAGACACAGTTAATGGCATAGGGGCTTTTTTTCCCTTTCTTCAAAACAAGATTTAGAGCTAAGGACAAATGCCTTGGCTACTTCACCATTTAGAACATTTAAAGCAAGATTCTTTTCTATTATCCCAGACAATCAACAAAATCACTACTATCTCAACTCCAAAAATATGTTGAATGATATGCAGGATAAAACTTTTAAAAAACCCATAAGAACAACAAACCAAGTATGAGGTGGACATCAGACCCCTATCACTTTCAAAGACAACAGACTCATTCAGTTGCTGGTATAAGAAGAAAGGGTTGGCCCTTCCATCCTACATCATAAAACTGTTACAAGCTATAAACAAACAGGAGAGCAGACAAAAGGTAAATGATGAGCCAACTCTACAGGAACCCCTCAGGGAAGGCCGGTGTCTGCTACTTTTCCTACTGTGATACAATATCATGACAGAAGCAACTTAAGGGACAAAGGGTTATTTGGCTCACAATCTGAAGTTACAGTCCATCACAGCATCAAGAGCTTGACACATTGGTCACATCCACAGTCAAAAGGCAGAAAGAGATGAGTGTTGGTGCTCAGTTCACATTCTCCTTTTCATACGGTACTGGAGCCTGGCACAGGGAATGGTGGCAGCCACAGGAGGTAAGCCTTACAGCTTCAAATGACCTAATCAAGATAATCCCCTTCAGGCATGTCCAGAATCACAGGTTGGCCTGGTCTTCCTTTACCTTTGGGGCAAAGAAGCTATGCATACCCACACAGATTTGTGAGGACTAGATACGGCTAAATACAGCCCACAGTGAATCAGAACCGGCTTAGGAAGGCAAGGGAAGCATGGAAGGAGCCTCAGAAATGACAAGGGTGGGAGCTTTTCATGTCCTTGAGAGCAGTGACAGCCACTGGGAAAGTCCTGTCAGGGGACCAGGCTGATGGGAAGCTAAACCCAGTGCTGTTCTTTCTCAGCTCTGTCTGTCTGTCTATCTTTCTTAAATTATGTGTATATCTGTGTGTCTGTGAGTATGTGCATATGAGTGCAGGTACCAACAGAAAACAGAAAAGGATGTTGGATCCCCTGGAGCTGGAGTTATAGGCAATTATAAGCTGCTGGATATAGGTGCTGAGAATTGCTCTCAGGTCCTCTGAAAGAACAGCAAGAGCTCTTAACCTCTGAGCCATCTCTCCAGAACCCTGAGGGTTTTCTTGTCCCACCCCCTCTTCCTTTTCTGTTCTTGTTCCCTGTTCATTTTGGAACTGATTTTTAAGCAGCGCCTCTAAATGCCTTTCTTCCTTAGTCACCTTCTGGGAATGAAAGAAGCTGAGTGGCACATCTGGCCATTTCACAGAGATACCTCAAGTTCTGACCTTCCACATGGAAGGGGGCATATGACATGAAGAAGTAGCTTATGGGACCAAAACAACTGAAGGGTACATGTCAGGCCATGATTAGAAGATAGGGATTCCACCCTAGGAAGTCTGAAGATGGTTCTAGCCAGGTCAACTTTATTCTGTCTCTTCTGATTGTATGTGTCAGCAGTTGCTAAGTCACAATCATCTGAGGATGACCTTCTCCACCACAGCTCCAGGAGAGAAGTACTGCTATTCAAGCTCCAGGCTGCACATAGGGCTACTGAGAGGCCGTTAGATTTCACCCACGTGCCCATGGTGAGGATGTGGAGCAGACAGGCCTGGCCACCCGACTCCATACCAGAACTCTGTGGCTCAGCATCTCACAGCAGTGTCCTGGCCTTCCTCAACGCAGTATGGAAGGCCTGAAGGAGTGTCTTCATTTACAGACAAATAGAGAAATGAAAAGGGATGGAAGGTCTTGTCAAGGAACGGAGACCATCCAGTGAGGAAAGAGATTTCAATGCAACCTCTTTGGCTCTCAATTATAAGCCTTAACCCCTCTGTCAAGGCAACAACCTAGCCTGCTCTCTCTACAAAATTTGAAAAGCTACAGGACTTTCAGGATTCACAGGTACAGAGAACACAGTCACTTTCCATGACTATTTCTACCATCTTTTACATAAAGAGCATGAACCAAAATGACTCTTTTTACATGAAACATTTTCCTAGATTCCACAAGGTTCTTCATCTTCACTGTTCCCAGTCTGTAAACAAGAAGTCACAGGTCCAGAAAATGAAATGACTTCCTGGGATGCTAAGTGAATCAGACAAAGAGCCAGAACCCAAATCTAAAGTCACTATATCTCCAGCCATGGTTCCAGCACTAGTGGGACTAGTAGTTCCTTGCAAAATGTACAAAACAGCAGCCAGGAGAGCAAACCAATCTTAAATCCTGGTGTCTAGCTTCTCTACAGACTCATGTACAAGAGAGTGATCCTAACCACCAGGGGAGCTCACCAGGTTGCCCACCCCCCATCACTGTTAGCACACAGGAGGTAAACTAAAGATGAAGAAGAGGTTATTCATCAGTGGTAAATTTTCCCCTTGAAGTGTTTTCCTAGCCCTGTTTTAAAAAAACCCACTAATACCTTGCTCTGCAGATGCTATGCTCCTATTCAGAGAGAGAGGGGAAAAAGGTCAAAATCAGTCACCATGGCAGCCTGAGCCCTTGACTCTGCATAACCTTCAGCTTTAAGTATAGATATGCATCCATTTTATGCAGTTGTTTGGTCTTTTGTTACCTGCTACCTAAGAGTTAAATCAACACCTCCAACTAAGTGGAGAGTACTCTCACCTGTGAAAGCATTTGTGGCCTGAAAACCAGCTTCCTGCATACTGCACCCCAGACAAGCTTGTGTTTCAACTCTTGAGCTGTCCAGTTGTGAAGAAACTGCCTGGGCAAGGCCTCAGGTTACTTCCATCTTAGCCTGTTCAAGTCCATCACTTTGTTCGTCCAGCTCTGGGGAGCATCTGATGCCCACTGGCTGTGCTCCCACACCTTATGAGCAGGCAGTACCTGGATGGCACAGAGTCCAACAGCATGTGGGACACACAGTCACATCAGCCGTCCAGCCAGAGAGTTGAAGCCATGGTGAGATTGGGAGTGGAGAAGCTGTCCTGCTGAAAGCTGCTCTCCCTCCTCAAAATGAAGGGCTCCTCAGCCTCGAAGCAGCCAACATCCTCCACAAAGGGATCACAGTATCAGCCTCACCAAGAGATCTCAGTCTGTTCTGATCTGTCCCTCTTTGTGCTTCACTTCTGTTCCTGCTGAAAGTAAAAAGAAAGAGGTCACTTTCTTAAGGCTTTGCAGAACAAAGATTAATAGACTTGCTGGATATGGTGCTGCACATCTGTAATCCCAGCACTTGGGAGGCTGAGGTGGGTTACTGTGAGTTTGGAGGTCAGCCTAGGCCACACAGCAAGAACCTGCCCCACACAAAAAAAAAATAAATTAAAAAAAAATAAAATAAAAATAAAAACAAACAATAATAAAGATTAATAGACCTATAGAAATAAAAAAGAAAATGCCAATCAGTCATGACCATGATTCTTCTGTGAACAATGGGGTAGTTCACCAAGGGGAGATGGTAAAGGGCAGGAATGAGATGGACCCTGACCCACAACTCTAAAACACCAAAGTATCCATTCTTCCAAGCCTCTCTAAGAACAGCTGTAAGATCACAAAGTTCAGATGGTTTTCCTCAGGTCACTTAGAATTCACACACACCAGGAAAAAGAAATTCATTTCCAAAGTGGATTCCGAGGTCTGAGGATCCCGAGGATCCTAGAAAGGGGTCTTTCGTACGTATCAACTGCCATCAACACTTCAAAAATGGAAAAATCAATATTTGGGTTGAACAGTTTTTTAAAAAGTGACTCCTACACTATGATCAAGTAGGATTTATCCCAGGGATAGAAGGATTATTCAACATACACAAATCAAAACACATAATAATTACATTAACAGAATGAAGGACAAATCCATACCATCATCTAAATAGGAACAGAAAGTGCATTTGATAAAATTCAACACCCCCTCATGAGAAAAGTCCTCAATGTTAGGTATGGAAGGAAATTACCTTGACACAATAAAGTACAACATAAGGCTTCAGCCAATACCACACCAAATAGGAAACGTTCCCTCTAAGATTAGGAACAGCATGCATGCCACGTACTCCACCCTTATTCATTGCAGTATTCAAAGTCTTAGATGGAGAAATAAGGCAAGAGAAAGCAATGAAAGGCCCCTACTTTAGAAAAGAGAAAATCAAATTATCATTGCTTGCAGATAACTTGTTTTTCATTTGCAGAAAAATAAGTACTCCACTAAAAATTGCTAGAACTAAAAAATCTAGTAAAGTTGCAAGCTGCAATATCAACATGTAAAAGGACAATTTTATCCAACAATACAAGGGCTTGCATAGAAAGAAATAAAAGTATCCCAATTCACAATGACTATTTAAAAATATATCTAGTACTGGGAACAGAAGGCTATAAAAAAAAAATTCTAAATTCCCATGTAATCACAAAAGATCCTAAATCCAGAGCTAAAAAGAAGCCCTGTTAAGAGATTACAGTACTTTATCTGGATTTCCAGTACTGTCCATAATTCTAACTCCCCACAGGTCCTGAGCAGTAACACAAAAGCAGAGGGGGGTGCACAGAGGACTCAGCAAATACCTGCGACATAATCCTAATCCCTCTCCAAACCTTGAAATGGCAAGTGATATTTTCCAGGTGGAGAAGCTACTTTCAGTTCTGCTTGGCTCTGATCTTTGTGGCTGGGGGGTCGGGGGTCACCCACTAGTAGAGATGAGGAAACAAGTATAAGTAAGCGACGATGTCACAGACACTCCACTGAATATCCTACCCAGGAAAGGCCTGTGGAGGCCACTGACTTAAATCCCCTTAAACTACAACTTCTAGTCCCTCTTACCAACACTAAAAAACTACCCTACAGAGGATAAACACTAGCCAAACCACTAGCATGTCAGAGAAGCAGGTTTATACCAGGTCTCTGGTCGTCCAACAAGTTCTCTCCAACTTCTGATCTCAGGTAGTTCCCTAAACCTAAATGCCTTAAGCTTGGTATTAATCAAAGGAGGAAGAGGTGGGAAATTCACCTAGCGCCAAAGGTCACAGGCTCAGCCTAAGCCACACATAAAAGATTCCACCCTCTAAGATTCCACCTTCTATAGAAAGCTTTCTGCCATCTCTCTCTCTCTCTCTCTCTCTCTCTCTCTCTCTCTCTCTCTCACACACACACACACACACACACACACACTTGCACAGATGTTCTGTTTATCCTGGGAAGATAGGAAAGACTAACCAGTAAAAATTCATTTAACACTATACTCGAAAAATGTCACTAAGTCCTTCCATAACAGAGCAACAGTAACTAAGGAAACAGAACATACTCAATGGAAAAACACCCCCACAAGAAGGGAGATTTTTCAAAACATAAACAGTCTCAAAACCCAACCAATATGTTGTAGAATATGCCTGCCTTACTAGTTGCTCATAAAAATTTGTGTGAAGTACAGTCCTCCTGGGAATCACTCAGGAATGAAAACTTTACTGTGGCCTGATCACAGCTTTCATAAAAATACATGATAAAAATAGACATGAAATTCAGGAGGCAGGAGGGTCATACCCTGGGCACAGAGACCAAAACCCAACAGAGATGGGACATAACCTTTTTTTCAAAATCAAGTAACATTCAGAAGAAATTGCAGTGCGCAAAGAACAACGCTGCTGCTTTTCCATTTCCATTTCCTTTCACTGTGGACAGACTGTTTCACTGGCAGAGTGTTGGTTACCTAGGTGATGACTAGACTAAGCAGCAGCAAGCTTCAGACCCTCCAGAATCTCAGAGCCCAGGACCTGGCCTGTGTCTGATGGCCTCTCACTTTCTACCCATCAGAAAAGTTCCAGGAAGGAAAATAACAGCACAAAATGAAGAAGTGGTTCTCAAACCACTTTGGAAAACTGAGGCACTGTTGCTAAACTGAAAATTTAGTACACTTGAGAAAACAAAGTGTAGTATTGTACCACTCACCAGAGCATCTTAACCTACTGGCTGGGTCATTTAAGTCCAAAGTAGGAAAAGAGTTTTATTGAGGCAGATGTAAGAAAAAGTAGGAAAAAGAAACCTGAGGATTCTACACCTGACTTGGGCTACAATCAGGTGTACCCTGTTGGAAACAGAGATCACTCTTCCTCCTCTACCCTAAAGGGCAATTTAGACCTCAGGAAAGGCCAGTCCATGTCAAGATTGAGAGAGAAATGGAGAGGAGGAAGGGGGGGCAGGGTGGAGTGGAGAGAATAAAAGGGGGGGGGAGACAAAGCTCATTTAAGAAAAATGTGGCCCAACCCCTGCCCTGAAGGCAGCAAGGGGCTGAGTGCCCCAGGGGAAGCCCCCACCTTCAAGTTCCACTTATCAGATTTGGTGAAGCCACTCAGTCTTTATAAGTCTCCCATTTCCTCAGAGGAGATGAAATTCAAGATCCCCTCCAATCTGAATATTCCCCTGTGGCTGTGTATCTGGCCAAAGGAGATAAACACAAACATGTGGTCCACAACCACAGGTGTTCAGGCCTCAGAACAAGTCAGAGAAACGTGTGGCCTGCCATCAGGGGAGGCTGAGTTAGAGTGCTACAAATTACTCATGGGACTTTTCATTTCTGGGACTTGGAACTATAAAACAGCATGTAGTTTTTGTATTACAATCTCAAAGATATCCTAGCCAGGGAAGGGTAGCTTATCAGGCTCTGATCACTTCTTCACTTCTTCAGAATAAAGTAGTGTCTTACTTTAGGCAACTAATTCAGAAAGCAAGTTAAAATACACACAAACGCATACACACTCACACACACACACACACACACACACACACACACAAAATATCTGATTCAAATATACAGATAAGCTGGATTCAGAGGCACCTCCATAGACAGACAAGGCACAAGAATGTAGGTGCTTTGGGGGCAGAAGCTTGGTTTGTTTGCTCTCTTCTGTCTTTCCAGTACCTCTAGTGAGAGTAATATCCCCACAAATTGCTGCTGAAAATTGAATGTGTAAATGTAGCTTCTGTGGTGTCATGTAGGCCAGAGAGCCAGGAATATTACAGGCCAGGCATAGTTATCCTTCAGAACCTACTATTAGCTGGCAGCAAAGAGTGCTTGGCAAGGAGGGCAAAAATTGTTTCATACAAATGACTTATGGGTTTATTCTCCTTTAATCTCCTAAAGAACGAGTAGCCTCCCTCCTCTGCTCAGTTAATCCTCTTCCTGGTCTCCTTCTTGTTTGCCTGCCATGCTCATTTTAAGCCAATTTTATGTGACTAAAATTGTAGTAGGGGAGAATACAGCAGGTGCCCAATAAATACCAGCTGTACTGCACTGAATCCTATCTTTACCTCTGGGTCACACCCTTTTCAATCTACCACCTCTGTCCTGCATCCACTGAAGAGGTATCAAGGGTGCCGTATAGCCAAGGAGGCTGAGGGCTGTAGCCATTCAAACTCTGGAAAACGTGCCACCTGCGCAATCCTGCCTGGGCTCTGGAGCCCTACACCATTTAAAACATGAGGGCTTCAAACACAAATGGGCCAGAAAGTGGAAGTCCAGGCTCTGAGTCAGACTGCTTTGGGCTTGTCTCATTCTAGGTGTGTGACTTGACAGTTACTTAATGCACACCCTCCTAGAGCCTCAGTTACCTCAGCTGTAAAACGCAAGAAACAATGACACCTGCCCCATAAAGTACCACACATTTAAAGAGAAAACACACACAGGGCACTGTCATCTAACAAGTGCTAAGGAAACTATAATCCCATAATCATTAAAGACTATCTCGGCAGATGACTTAAAGTGTTTTGGAGAATACACCCCAACACATCCGCCTCCAGTCCTTATCTAACCTGACTGGATGCAAGAGATATCCATTTCATGGTTCCTCGGCTCATCGGTCTTATTTTTTCTTAAGCTCTCAATAGACAAAAATTGAAGCTCAAAATCATTCCATGTCAGCTAAACTTAACAACAGAGAGAAGCGGAGGAAAGGATACAAAATTAGAGAAAGCGTGTGGGTGAAGTATTTGGAAGGAAATGTGGCAGAGGAGCAGAAAGAATCTTGCCTTTAAAAGGAAAAAGTGCTTCTTGATATCCAGTTTTGTCCATGTTTTCGTACTGAAATACAATTTGAAAGCATCAATAGAAAGGAAAGCCACGTTTAACTGAGGTTTTACATCTCTTTGTCAGAAATTGTAACAGAGGTCCAGTCTGGCCATCTTTCATCTTCTCTGCTTGGTTCGCTGCCTTTGTGAAATGCTAGCTGTTTAAGGTCTTCATGTACATTTTTCAAGCATAGAACTGCACACAGAAGACATCCTACCAAACTCTCCTGACAAACCAAAGGTTGCCCCATCCTTCACACAGGCTGGTAGTGAACAGACACGAGTGGGGCAGAAGTAACTGATCCTCACACCACCACCCCATACCCACCTGGCATCTAGTCATATGACAACGATATGCAACCCAAGACAGATGACTTCTGACTGCACCTTTCTCCTGGGGATGGCTCTAAAAGTCAAGCCTGGGCCAAAGGTAAATGCAGTGTTCCTCTGCACACCAAGGGATCTGGAGCATAACAACTAAACATAAAGTGGTAATGAAATCCAAGCAACAGGTTTTATCTTGTTTTGTTTCATTTTGGTTTGTGTGCATGCATGCGTGTGTGTGTGTGTGTGTGTGTGTGTGTGTGTGTTGTACATGCCACAATGTGTTTGCGAAAATGTGAAGACAGCTTTCAGGAATTGGTTCACTTCTTCTACCATGGATTCCAGGACTGAACTCATGTCATCAGCTTGCATGGCAAGTGCTTTTACCTGCTGATACATCTCCCAGCCCATCAGTCTTAAATTTTAAAAACTTGAGGGCTTGGAGCTGGAGAGATGGCTCAGCAGTTAAGAGCACTAACTGCTCTTGTAGAGGACCAGGGTTCAATTCCCAGCACCCACATGGCAGCTACAAACCTCCAGTTCCAGGGGAATCTGAAGCCCTCTTCTGACTTCCACGGCATTGCACGACACAGGTGTGCTCACATACATACAGGAAATACACTCATACACATAAAATAAAAATAATAAATAAAATATTTTTTTAAAAATTGAGGGTTGGACACACAACGGAGGAAAGACAGCATTTTCAACAAGTGGTGCTGGCAAAACTGTATCTCTCTCTACCTGTAGTAGAATTGAAACTGGACCCGATCTTTCACCCTGCACAAAAGTCAACTCCAAATGGATCAAAGACCTCAATATAAAACCTGAAACTCTGAAACTGCTAGAAGAAAACATAGGCCATATCCTCCAAGATATAGGTGTAGGAAAGGACTTTCTAAGTCAGACACCAGCTGCTCAGGCATAAGGTCAAAAATCAATAAGTGGGACCTCATTAAATTAAAAAGCTTCTGTACAGCAAAGAAACAACCAAGGGAGGGAAGAGGAAACCCACTAAGTGGGAGAAAATCTTTACCAGCAACACATCCAACAGAAGATTAAAACAAAAATAGAATATACAAAACTCAAAAAACGAAGAAATAAGAAAATAAACGACCCAATAAAAAGATGGGCTATAGACCTGAACAGAGAGTTCTCAAATGAAGAAATGAAAATGGCTAAGACACACCTTAAAAAGTGCTTAACATCATTAGTAATCAAAGACATGCAGATAAAAAACACTTTAAGATTCCATCTTACCCCAGTCAGACTGGCTAAGATCGAGAGAACGAAAGACCCCAAATGCTGGAGAGGATGTGGAGAAAGAGGAACATGCATTCACTGCTGGTGGAAATGCAAACTCATGCAACCACTATGGAAAGAGTGTGGAGAACTCTCAGAAAACTAAAAATGAACTTAACATACGATCCAGTTATACCACTCCTTGACATATACACAAAGGATTCATTCTACTGTAGAGATACCTGTACATCCATGTTTATTGCTGCTTTCTTCACAATAGCTAAGAAATGGAAACAACCTAAATGTGCCTCGACTGACAAATGGATAATGAAAATGTGGTACATTTACACAATGGAGTTCTACTCAGCAGTGAAAAAGATGAAATTTGCAGGTAAATGGATGAACTAGAGTGTGTTATACTAAGTGAAGTAACACAGATGCAAAAAAAGCAAGCGACGTATGTTCTCTCTCATTTGCAGATTGTAGCACTAATCCCTTACATGTTTTACATCCTGATGTAACATCAGGAGCCAGGAAAATGGAAAGGATACATGGAGGTAAAAGAAAAGAAAGAATCCGAAAGAGGGGGATAGTAGGGAACAGATGTGACCAGGGGCAAGGTGGGGAAAGTGAGAGTGCTCTGCTGGGAGGGGAGGAGAGAGGGATATGCAGGGGACCATGGTGTGGGGGGGGACTTGGGAGAGGGGGACAGTGGGAGGCAGGTGTTATTGGGGGGAAGGTGGGGATAATGGGGTGCTGGAACTGGGGAGGGAGGTCATATGGGAGGAAGAAAGACTAGAGATGAATGGATCTTGCGGGGGGGTTGATACCCCTGAAATCCCCTGAGAAATGCACAATAGCACATATGTATACCTGGGGGCTGTATGGCAAGGAACACAGTGCCAGACAGGAGAGACCTCCCTTTGAATGGTTGGTGAGAGTGGCCAAGAGACTCCCAAAATAACACAGGCTATTGCCAGAGCTCTTGGGTATCTCCCAGAACTAGAAGATAAGACCCTACTGCTGAAGACAGGACATACTTTGGTTACAGGACTGGGTGCAATGGAGCAGGAACTGATCTGGAAGCCTCTACCTGAAGTTTAGCCATCATAATGCTAGATGATGATATGCAAACTGCAAAGGGGGAGAAAAATCAATCTATAGTTCAACCCAGCTCTAAAGCCTAATAATCATAATGACTGGCAGAGCAAACTACCTCTATTGGTGCAGTAGCACTGTTCTCTGGGGGGACGGGGGACCAACAGTTAACTAATTGGACTTAAAGCTCTCTCAAAGGGAGTGAGCTCATGTGTGGCACTGTAATTATAGTCAAATATACAAGGCTGGAGAGGTCATAGGTCCTAAAGAGAACCCTATCTCTGCTATATCTCTAGACAAATTAAATTTCTTACCATGTACTAAATATGGATCCTTATATTACAGACAAGTATACAGTACACCAGTCATCAAAGAAGTTTCTTTTTCCAACGGATGGAGGCTACTGCTGAATTTCACAACTGGTCACATACAGAGCATATGAGAGAGGCCCAGCCCTAGGTGACACACCTACAGTGAAACCTCTACACCTAAAGCTCATGGAACATAGTGGAACAGAGAGTGGGGAGAATACTGGTATGTCCCTCAACTCGCACCAACAAAGTTTCCTCATAACAGAGTGTGATGCACACAGAAGGCCACAACTGTCAAGTTGTAGAGAATAAGAGACTGCAGAGTGTATACCTCTGGATAGGACTCCTACATTAAACCTCACCCACCCATGGGTCAGGGACCTTTTTGGAAGAGGGGAAAGACTGTAAGAGCCAGGGCTGGTTCATGAACATACAGAAGCAGAGTCTTTCAGGCCACTGGAAGTTGCACATGTGAACTTGTGGCAATGGTGGCATCGGGCACAGGACCCATGCCAACTCAATCAGACAAGGGCCCTCCAGTGGATGAATTTGCACTGAAGGACATCTGGGTACTAATTCTTAGTTAGGATAGGACTTAACATGTATGGTAGAATACATGTGGTCTGGTGGGGGGCTGGAAGGGCATGGATGGGGGAGGGGGTCTAAATCTGATTAAGAACTTGTATGAAATATACAAAAGCTCAATAAAAAATTTTAAAAAGAGCACTGGCTGCTCTTGCAGAGGACCCAGGTTCGATTCCCAGCACCCACATGGTGGCTAACAACCATTTGTAACTCCAGTTTCAGGGGAATCCAACACTCTCTTCTGACCTCCACGGGTACTGCACGACATGGGTGCACCTACATACATGCAGGCAACATACTCATACACATAAAAAATAATTTTTTTTAATTTTAAAGATTGATGGAATAGTAAGGGAGGCAAGATTTCCTATAGAAATGAATAATCTGCAAGACTTCTGTTGCTAGCACTACTAAAGGTTCCCTGCACGTTTCTTGTTTATGAAGCCCCAGCCCAGCTCCACATTCGCCTCTTAAATCGAAACATACAGGAACTGCTGAAACTTGCATCACTAGGTCTGTCTTGTTTGCTAACACTCATTTTCTGAGAAATATATTAATTCATGAAAATTTTTCAACTTTATAATTTTTCACAACTCAATATCTAGTTTGAGGTGGATGGTTTGTAGTAAACAGAAATATTCCAATAGTACTTTTAATAATAATTTCTAGGACATTTGCAAAAGAAAGCCTGTTGTTTGGGAGGGATGTGGGAGGAGATGCACAGCAGCAACAGAGCTTGGGGCACCTCCCAAGATCTAAGACCTGCAAGGTTCTGACCAGTGCTCAGTGAGGGCACTGCTCAACTCTCTCTCTCTCTCTCTCTCTCTCTCTCTCTCTCTCTCTCTC